>NC_059430.1:125045698-125343198 GCF_021028975.2 Sphaerodactylus townsendi
CCAAAGGTCTAGACAGCTCGAGAGTTTGTAGCTCCGAGCTTGAGGCTGGGGGGCAAGAGGGACAATCAAAGGAAGTGGTTTTAACCGCAGGGCACTCTTTTCCGCGCGGGGCCTCGAAGGACAGGAGCCTTGCATGTTTCATTAGCCAGCTGACTGCTCCCCCACCCCCACCCTGCATCCTGGCTGGAATAATAGCCTGGAAGTCAAAACAAGAATCTTAACAGCTTAGTTACAGTTCTGGGTTGGGGGGGGGGGAGGAATAAATGGGACTCCCTACCTTGCTGTCTGTGTTTCTGCATGAGAGCCAGCGTGGCATAACGATTAAAGCAGGCCCTGGTGCCTGTGCCATAACACTCACTGGCAACTTTTCTAGTGTGTGTCTTTAGGGTTAGGGTTAGCAGTGGCGTAGGAGGTTAAGAGCTCGTGTATCTAATCTGGAGGAACTGGGTTTGATTCCCAGCTCTGCCAGCTCAGGGTGACCTTGGGCTAGTCACAGTTCTCGGAGCTCTCTCAGCCCCACCCACCTCACAGGGTGTTTGTTGTGAGGGGGGAAGGGCAAGGAGATTGTCAGCCCCTTTGAGTCTCCTGCAGGAGAGAAAGGGGGGATATAAATCCAAACTCCTCCTCCTTCTTCACTGGCATCTTTTCTAGTGTGTGTCTTTAGGAAGTGGGTGGGGCCAGAATGGGCTCCTGCCCAGCAGGGCTCTGATTGGTCATTTCAGGATCTTACTGGTTTTGCAAATTACAATGACATTGTTTTAGCAGCTGCCCATGAAGGTTTGTTTTATTCTCTCCTACAGCTCTTGTCCCCTACACTGAGTCTTCCTCTGTGCACAGCTCTGTCTCCTGTGCCAGCCGGTTTGTGGCGGTGCCCATCACCCTCTGTCAGACTCCCAAAGGTGCCCCCCGGCTCAGTGAGGCTGGGGGGGGGGGGGCTGGGGGAGAGTGTCAGACTAAAATATTGGGAAACCTCTGTTCAAATCCTGACTTGCTAAGAAAGGGGTGACCTTGTTCTCTCTCTGCTTAACCTACCTTGCAGGATCGTTGTGAGGAGAAAACAGAGGGGCACCAAACAATGCCTGGCCCCCTGAGCCTTTTGGAGGAAGGACAGGATAGAAAAGCACTAAATAAACAAATGAGTTTCTAACCCTTTTTCCAAGGCTCTCAAAGCAGTATTGAGGCAGGGGTCCCCAACCTTTTAGCACCTGTGGGCACCTTTGGGATTCTGACAGAGAGGCCAGTGGGCACAATCACAAAAATGTGAGCCAACCACAAATGTTGGGGAGCTAGGTGACATATAACCAATAGTAACTCTTTGATGTTTCAGGTTAAAAGCTCATTTTAAGAGGATGCCTTTTAATCTGCTCAGGAGCAGCAGTGGTGTAAGAGGTTAAGAGCTCGTGTATCTAATCTGGAGGAACCGGGTTTGATTCCCCGCTCTGCCGCCTGAGCTGTGGAGGCTTATCTGGGGAATTCAGATTAGCCTGTGCACTCCCACACACGCCAGCTGGGTGACCTTGGGCTAGTCACAGCTTCTTGAAGCTCTCTCAGCCCCACCTACCTCACAGGGTGTTTGTTGTGAGGGGGAAAGGGCAAGGAGATTGTAAGTCCCTTTGAGTCTCCTACAGGAGAGAAAGGGGGGATATAAATCCAAACTCCTCCTCCTCTCTTCTTCTTCAGCCAATTAAAAGCCCTGTTGGACAACTGCCCCACTAAGCCACTCCCATTTTCTAAAACAACTTGGTGCACATCAGGAAAGGGGCAGGGGAGCACCTTAATATCCACAGGCACCCGGTTGGGGGCCCCTGATCTAGGGTTTCTCACCCTTAGTTTATCCAATCGAAGCCTGGTGTCAGGGCCAAAGTCACAGAGTCAGCATCTTGGCCCAGCGGAACGGGCTTGAATCCAGCGCATTAGCCAGCGCATTACACGGGTATAACAGTGAGACACAAGGAGCACCCAGCCCACATATGTGCCACAAATAGTTGAGAGTTCTTTTACAGCACAGCAGTTCTGGATGCTGTTTTTCCTGTTTGCAAAACGGACAGCGCACGATGGAAAAACAGAAACAAGGCCTGGTCTGGTCGTAGTGGTCAGCATGTCAAACTAGGATCTGGGACAACCGGATTTGAATCCCTGCCCTAGGCTATCCAGGTGAGGGCAAAGTGCAAAGGAGAAGCAGTGGCATAGTGGTTAAGAGGAGGTGTTCTCTAATCTGGAGGAACCGGGACTTATCTGGGGAATTCCAACACACGCCAGCTGGGTGGCCTTGGGCTAGTCACAGTTCTTCGGAGCTCTCTCAGCCCCACCTACCTCACAGGGTGTTTGTTGTGAGGGAGGAAGGGAAAGGAGTTTGTAAGCCCCTTTGAGTCTCCTATAGGAGAGAAAGGGGGGATATAAATCCAACTCTTCTTCTTATCTAGAGTACTTTCTTTCAATTTATTTACTACTTTTCTTTTTTTGAGGGGCAGGGGTCAGAACTGACCGCATTTTACCCCAGGGGCTCCACTTTATGGGGTATAACAGTGAATCCTGATTCAAGACAGAGGGGGGGTCAGAAAGACCGGATGTTTTCCCCCCAACTTGGCTGAAGTTAAGAGACCCCATGGCTCAATTGGCACAACAACCTTCTTTCATTGGTTCTTCCAACCATCACTCAGTGCAGGGGGTGGGGGCAGAGGGCCACGGCATTCTACCCAGCCGAAATCTGCTCGCAAACAAGAGCCAGGATCAAGAGAAGTGTTTAGGACTTTGAAACCAACTACTTTGAACCTCCTCGGGGACCTTGGCCTCACGGCTTGAGGACCACGGCATCCGAATGATGCATGGAGAGGCCTTGGGGGGCAGTGAATGTAATTTACTGCAGGGGTGCCAAAGGTAACTGAAAATCAAGGCATTGATCAGCAGTTCATTAGGCCTGTTAATGATAGATTCATAGATAGAGGCACAGATCTGAGGAAGGCCAGCCTGACCTCTCCTGCGCAGAAGAGGGCAGAGCAAACTCCCTTCGCACCTTCTGCTTGAAGTCCGTCCCTCCTGAGCTCCAGAGAGAGCTCAGCTTTTAGCCATGATTAATTAGGCGGGGTGGAGGTGACCGAGCTGGCTACCCCTGCCCCTCGAGGACTGCTTGCATTCAAACACACACACACTCACATACACCACAATGTCAAGTTGTTATTAAAGCCTGCAATAGAATTCAGATCTGAAAGCAAAGAGTGAAAATAGCCGCACCAAGTGACACAGCGGCTCAGCTTCTGGAAGGAGCTCTCGGAGATGAGAGGAAACTCAGTCGCCGAGGTCTCCTCAAGTGTAGGGTCATGTTGTGTGTGGGAAAAGCATCCCTGCATGCCTTCGTTTTGGAATGTAGCCATTTTGGTGTGCTGTAGAACAGTTAGATTTGGGCCCGGTAGCACTTTAGACACCAGCCAGATTTCTGGGATGTGAGCTTTTGAGAGCCAAGTTCCCTTCGTCAGACAAAATACAGACCCCCGCTCCCTCGGCATTAATGGGGCCTAGGTCGGGGGGAACAACCAGAGGAAAGGCCTGCAAGGGTAACCTCTCCCTGCAGACAGGATGTGGATGCCCCAAACAGGTAGATAAAACAGCCCTTAAAATGTTTATTTACAATAAACATTTATTTATAACTGCTGCTCAAGTTTTAATGGGTTTAAGTTATATTTTGTATTGATTGCTGTCTTAGAGAACAGCTATACTGTGAGCCGCCTTGAGCCCTCCAGGGGTGAGGTGGCCTGCAAATCCAACAAACAAACAAACAAACAAACAAACAAGTAATTGGTTGATTCAGCACAGGCCAAACATATCGTCTGCAGGAACTTCACACAGGTCCCGTTCCCAAAATGAGTTTGGCCCGTTTTGTTCCCCTCAACCCAGGATTTTTGAAAATGGCTAAACCAGCAATCCTTTTGCACAATTCCGGGTTGGAGGTGCTCCTGCGTGGACACAACAGGCAGGAGGCCCTTTATTTCCTTCCCTTCCACCTGTTCACTTTAGGTTCCGGAGAGGGGGAGTGGCACCTAGGCCCCGCCCCTGGCGCCCCTTGGCCTCCCTGCAGCTCCCCCTGTGGGGCCCAATCCCCCGCTTACTTTAGTGGCCTGACTGGGCCACCAGTTGAACTGAGGTAAGTGGGGGGGTCGGGGTGGGGGGCCCCACACCCCCCACGGGGCCCCACTCTCCCTACCCCTGCCCCACCCACTTACCTTAGTTCAGCCGACTGCAAAGAGCAGCTGGCTGAAAAAGCAGCCTGGCTGGGCCGCCACCCAGCCCCACAGCCCCGCCCCACCCCACCAGTGAAAGATGCTGTTCCCTCGTACCTTCCTTCCATGACTATCGGTTCCGCCAAGTCTTCTCAAAGCAGAGCCAGGGTGAGAATGTCTACACCAATTGTCATTGACCATTTTTAATTTGAACTTCAAAATCAAAATCCAAAACGTACACAAAGACAGAAATGTACCAAACCCAGCTCCTTCTACTGAATATTAACCCCTTAAACTTTACACCAAGGATGTCCAACCCAGGAGTTCCAGAGGCTCATGGACTACTATTCCCATCTGGTGCTGGCAGAGGTGGATGGGAATCGTAGTCCACAAACATCTGGAAGGCCAGAGTTAGACAATCCTGCTCTACACTTTCAGCACTTGGACTGTGGACATGAAGCATCAAAATCACACACACACACACACACACACACACACACACACACACACACACACACACACACACACACACACACACACACACACACACACACACACAATTCTTTGAGCAGTGCCCAAGGACAGAGGCCCATCAAGGCAAACTTTTCTGGTATATGAAATGGCCATACTAGGCCCAAACTAACACAGAGACAGAAACTGCCTGTGGTAAAACAGTATCCAAATATTGGGGTGTTGTGGGTTTTCTGGACTGTATGGCTGTGTTCTAGTAGCATTTTCTCCTGACTGGCAGATTTAATAAGCAAGAAAAGGCTAAAAGATTGTGCCCATGTAATGATGGCTCAGTTGAATCTCTGGCCCACCAATTACTTCACTGTCTCAGATTCAAGGAAATCAGATCCAAGTATGTGAATCTCACTCCTTTACATTTACCCGGTCTCCCCGATTTATTTAGATTACACTACTTGTTGGACAACCCTGATCCTTCTCTCTGTATGATAGTGGCAGACTTTCTCCTGGAAATTACTAAATGCCAGTAGATTTCCTTCGTCCTAACATGTGTATCCTGTATTGTATATGCTTTTAAATCTGTTTTTATTATTGTTGTACTGCTGCCTATGCCAATAAAGGCTTGCTTACAAATTTTCTCCTGACGTTTCGCTTGCATCTGTGGCTGGCATCTTCAGAGGATGCCAGCCACAGATGCAGGCAAAACGTCAGGAGAAAATGCTACTAGACCATGGCCATACAGCCTGGAAACCACACAACACTCCAGTGATTCTGGCCACGTAAGCCTTTGACAATACAGTATCCAAACATTGTACACAAACTATTCTGAAGTGGCAGAATGCAAAATAAAATCGGAGGGCTGCACCTTAAGTATAAACAGACAATCCAGCTATTCAGGATATAATAATTTCTCATGCTATTGTGCCAGTCTGGGACGCTTTGTGTAATAATAAAAGAGCTCAGGTTCAGAGCAAACCAGTTCCCAGATCCCATCAGTGCCCAGACTGCTGACCTGTTTCAATATGGATTGTTCCTCATGGAGATTCTGCTTTGTCTACCAGACTTGGAACATCCAAACATGTGACCTTCTCGGAGTTCAATGGAAAAATCTTTAACTATGCAGGGAAATCGCTTTATAAACTGTAGCAATCTCCTTTATGTCTCTTCAATCCATACAGCAACTAATCCCCCAAACTGCAGAAAGTTTCACAACCGAGCTGAAACTATTTGCTTCCTTAAATTATATACCAGACCTAATCTACAAGAGAAAAACTTATTTTTTTCTCTTTCTCTCTCTCTTTCTTTCTCCATTCTCTCTTTCTCCCTTCCTTCCTTCCTTCTCTCTCTTTCTTCCTCCCTTCCTCCTCTCTCTTTCTCTCTCTCTCTCTTTCTTTCTTCCTCCATTCTCTCTCTCTCTCTCTCTCTCTCTCCCTTCCTTCCTTCCTTCCTTCCTTCCTTCCTTCCTTCCTTCCTTCCTTCCTTCCTTCCTTCCTTCCTTCCAGTTTCTCTCTCCCTTCCTGATTTTCAGTGCCTTGCTAAGCAGAGTTATACCCTTGCCAACCCTTGCCAACTTGGTGAAATTAGAAGGTGGCAGCTCCATTAAGGGCAGTGCGGTTGGTTTCATTAAATTAGCTACTAAAGTTATTCATTTGGTTACTCAGCTCAGTTTTGATTTCCAGCGGTTTCAGTGGGAAGCATATTTTTCTTCTGATAACTCCCCACCCTTCCTGGATTCTGGATCCAACCAAGCCTGTGCACTCCAACACCCGCCAGCTGGGTGACCTTGGGCTAGTCACGGTTCTTCGGAGCTCTCTCAGCCCCACCTACCTCACAGGGTGTTTGTTGTGAGGAGGGAAGGGAAAGGAGTTTGTAAGCCCCTTTGAGTCTCCTTACAGGAGAGAAATGGGGGATGTAAATCCAACTCTTCTTCTTCTTCTTGAGTCTGCCACTCATGTGGACGAGTGGGGAATGAAACGTGGTTCTCCAGATCTGAGTTCACCACTCTTAACCACTTTATCACACTGGCTCTCCACAGTCATCTGCTTTCCTTAATGGGCAGTTGCATGTAAATACAATAAGAATTCCCCTCTTCATGCTCAGCACTTAGTTCCATTTAGAAAACACTCCGTCTTTGTGTAGTGGTTGTGTCAAGTTCACAGGTGTCAAACTCGCGGCCCTCCAGATGTTATGGACTACAGTTCCCATCACCCCCTGCCAGTTTGATGCTATGAGCTAGGTTCTAGGGCAGAGGGTCTGCAAACTGTGGCTCTCCAGATGTTCATGGACTACAATTCCCATCAGTGCTGCACATTGGCCAAGTTGGCAGGGGCTGATGGGAACAGTAGTCTGTGAACATCTGGAGAGTCAGAGTTTGCAGACCCCTGTTCTAGGGGCCTCATTTTGGGTCAGTCACACCCTCTCAGGTTAACCCTACCTTACAGGGTTGTTGTGAGGACAAAATGGAGGAGAGGAGGAATATGTAAGCCACCTCCAGTCCCCACTGGGGAGAAAGGTGGGATGTAAATGAAGTTAAATAAATGGATAACCAACCAACCAACCACCCCCACCCCACATGCACACACTAAATCAGGGTTGTCCAACTCTGGCGCCCCAGATGTTAATGGAGTACATTTCCTATCAGCACTGCCCATTGGCCCTCTCTCCCTCCTTCCGAGGATAGCCTTGACAGCCAAGGAGACCTGATCTTACCTTATGGGGAGTGTGAACTGTTCCCAGACTTGTAGGGCTTTGTAGTGAGAAATGTGAAGCCGTTTGGCTATGGGTTAGAATGTCAAGCTATGTTCTAGGGCAGTGATGGTGAACCTTTTCGAGACCAAGTGCCCAAATTGCAACCCAAAACCCACTTATTTATTGCAAAGTGCCAACACAACAATTTAACCTGAATACTGAGGTTTTATTTTAGAAAAACGGTTGGCTCTGAGGTGTGTGTTATTCAGGAGTAAGCTTGGTGGTAGTTGGTGGCTTTGCTTTGAAGCAACCATGCAACTCTTCCAGCGGGTGAATCACGACCCTCGGAGGGTTTGCTCAGAAGCAAGCCCCATTGCCAGCAACCGAGCTTACTGCCAGGTAAAGGATCTGTTATGTCTCAGGAATCAGGAGTTGGAGGAACAAAATACAACACTTTATTTCATGGCTGCTACTCACACATAGCCTAAAATCACCATGCAGCTGTGCTCAATATAACACAAATACTAATTACCAATTATCAGTGCAGCAGCTGCAGACTCTTAAAACAATACAGTACCTCACATCAATACAATACATTACAGGATTGCACTTTAGTTCTTCACATGAAAATCAGTGGGGTTTAACAGCGCTTAACAGGGTTACCTACACTGCTTCCCCAAAACTAGGTCTTAGGTTTAATGTTAATAATCGAGCCCAGCAGCCCAGACCAGCCTAGATATGGGGGGGGGGCACTCTTTTCATGTGCCCACGGAAAGGGTTCTGAGTGCCACCTCTGGCACCCGTGCCATAGGTTTGCCACCACTGTTCTAGGGCATGTTGGCAGGGGCTGATGGGAATCGTAGTCCATGAACATCTGGGGCACCAGAGTTGGACACCCCTGCACTAAATGAATTTGAGGCCATTTTTTTTGTTGGGGAAACGGTTGGAAAGAAAAGAGTGAGCGCCCCCTCCCCCCGCCCCCCCCCCATCCCCATGGCTTTTAAGGAAAAGTCAGCCTATTGATCAGTCTCATTTCCATGTCAATGATCTCTCAGCCGTGGCTCATTCAGTTTAAGCGGCACTCCGGCTCACCACTGTTATGGATTGCTGTGTGTGTGCACAAACCAGGGCAGCTTGGCAGATACTTCCTGCAATCCTGGAGAGAGCAACAATTCCTTCTCTGTGCTTCCCCTCTTCATTGCAGCATTATGGCCTCGTAGGCCAGCATGTGCTAGAAAAACGTCTCTGTGCCGTAATAACTGTTAATAAATACAACATAATTCTTAATAAATTAATAGACATTCGGTCTGTAAAGAAGAGTGTCTGAGATCAGACCTTAGCAGGCGGATGAATTTGACAATGCCTGTGTACAGAGGGAAGGAATCCAAAAAGGAGTCACATTTGAGAATACCTTTATGTAGTTAGCCCATTTATATTTTCAATTGGAACGTATATTTTTTATTTATACTTATGGATGAAAATAAGGTTTGGTTGTTATATTTTTAGGGAAAGATGCAATTAGGTCTGTGTTAATATGGATCGCATGAAATTAAATACACTGTGATGTAATAAGAGATTTGAGACACATTTGAAGTCAGAGGCGAAGCTAACAGGGGACAGGGGGGTGCGTGGTGCACCGGGCGCCCCCTTGTGGGGGGTGCAAAAATGCAGGTTCGTTTGTGGGGGGGGGGGTTGGTATTTTTAGTGTTTTTCAGGTTTTTGGCCTGTAGAATGCGCAGTTTTTAGGCTAGTAGCACCAAAATTTCAGAGATTTTTTTGGGAGTCTCTCCTGATGATACTGCCCAAGTTAGGTGAGGTTTGGTTCAGGGAGTCCAAAGTTATGAACTCCCAAATTGGCTGGCCCCATCCCCCATTGTTTCCAATGGGAGCTAACAGGAGATGGGGGCTACACCTTTGAGGGTCCATAACTTTGGACCCCCTGAACCAAACTTCAGCAAACCTGGGTGGTATCATCAGGAGAGTCTCCTAAAGGTACCCTGAAATTTTGGTGCTCCTAGCTTAACAATTGCATGCCTGACAGCAGGCACCCTCCACATTTCCCCAGATTATCCTTTTAATCCACCCCCTTTGGCATGGATTTAAAGGGAGAATATGAGGTCCCCAGTTTAAACATTGAAAGTGATGCTGTTTCAGGGTGGGGGATAACCCACCCCAAAACAGCATCATTTTCAATGTTGTTTTAACTGGGGACCCCAAATTCTCCCTTTAAGGTGGATTTAAAAGGAGAATCTGGGCTCCCTAGTTTAAACACCATTGAAAGTGATGCTGTTTGGGGGTAGATTCCAGCATCACAGCAGCTGCCCATGAGGGGGCGGGGGGACAAGACTCAGATTTTGCACCGGGCTCCATTTTCCCTAGGTACGCCTCTGTTTGAAGTTAAGGACTGTGGAGTATGGGGAGGATTTTATTACTCATAGCTGCTTGGTGTAATAGTGGCTGCAGGGTTGATATCTAGAGTTACACCCCAAATTATTGGAAGGCGTTTATTGGAGGAAATGATTGAGGACGATTCTGAGGATTCCCACTCAAATTTACTGCCTATATCCCACGCTGGCCCCTCCCCCGTAGCCAAACGGCTTCACATTTCTCACTACAAAACATTACGAGCCTGGGAACAGCTCACACTCCCCTTAAGATAAGATCAGGTCTCCTGGGCTGTCAAGGCTGTCCTCGGAAGGAGGGAGAGAGCACTGGATATCTGCACAAAGCAATAATCAGCCATCCCCCCCTTGTTATGCCTGCCACCCATCAACTGACAGGCACATTCCTGACATTTGAATATGGTGACCACCTGGAAGTTGGCAGCACTACTGGGGTAGTCTTGACTCAGGCTCCCTACATTGGTACAGGGAGCTGCGGTGTTGGGATAAATGCCAGGACAACCCCGTAGTGTTTTAAACAAGTTTATTCGCAGGCTAACAGGAGGAACGATCGAACAGTTAACAGCTGCCCAGAAGCTGTCAGTCTGAATTCTAACAGGTCTCCATTTCAGCTGCTTTCCCTGGGTCTCTTAACTCTACCCATCAACTCAAATTCTTAAAGGCACGCATCACCACACACGCTGTTTTGCTTTGTAGGGTTACCAGCTTCCAAGTGGGCCCCAGACAGGGGCGGAGCGAGGTAGACCTGTGCCCGGGGCATTCCTGAATCCTGTGCCCCTGCCACGCCCCTGCCACACCCCTGCCACGCTCCCGCACCAGCGCGTACTGGTGCATCACGCCCCACCTCGCCCCCTTGGCACTATGCCACTGGGCCCAGAGATCTCCCATAATTACAGTGGATCTCCAGATGATAGAGACCCTTTCCACCCCCGAGGGAAAATGGCAGCATCTCCAACCTCCAAACCCCTCCTTTTCCTAAGCTCCGCCCACCCCTTCCTAAGCTCCACCCACTGCCCCCAAATCTCCCACCCAGAGTTGGCAATTCTACAGTCTGATGCTTGCCAGGAATAGTTTCCTTCACATACAAACAGTTTGTGGCTAGAAGCCTTCCTGTGCCGATGCATAGGAGAAAACACATCACTTCCCTGAAGCGAAATGAGTATCCAGTTGTGGCGAGCCCTGGTAATGCCTTCTGGGATAAAACTGGTTTGTTCCTTTTCTCCACTGGACAGGGTTTGCCTTCCCTGATTGGGCCTACAAGCCGGAATCCAGTCCCGGCTCCCGGCAGATCCAGCTGTGGCATTTCATCCTGGAGCTTCTGCAGAAAGAGGAGTACCAGAACGTCATCGCTTGGCAGGGGGATTATGGGGAGTTTGTCATCAAGGATCCCGACGAGGTGGCCCGGCTGTGGGGCATTCGCAAATGCAAGCCCCACATGAACTACGACAAGCTGAGCAGAGCTCTGAGGTGAGACGCTGGGTGGGATGAAGGAGGGAACCGCCAAACGAATGACGGCCGTGCCTCCTGTACATTTCAAGTGATCCATATGGTCTTGCGCTATATCAGTGGTGGCGAACCGTTGGCACTCCAGATGTTATGGACTACAGTTCCCATCAGCCCCTGCCAGCATGGCCATGCTGGCAGGGGCTGATGGGAATTGTAGTCCATAACGTCTGGAGTGCCAAAGGTTCGCCACCATGGCACTATATCATTGCAGTGCTCCCTACCAATGCACCGCAGCGTTGCAGCATTGTTTTGGTCAAACAGGACAGTGCACAAGTCAAAAACACCAATGTAGTTCTCCAGAGTATTGGTGAGCTCTTTAAGAGTACAGTTATTTCCTGCTGTCAATCTTTATTTCATAATAATGAGATAATTCAGGAACGTAATTGGTTTCTTGTTAAGCCCCATATCTAAGGCTATTAACAAGAGTTCCATTGATTAATTACCTGGGTCATGGATTATTTTTAAGTGCATATAAAGCGGCCTCATGCCCAGTCACTGTGCCAGTTTGACTAGCTCAGAGGTCTGCAACTTGCGGCTCTCCAGATGTTCATGGACTACAAATTCCACCAGCCCCTGCCAGCATGGCCAATTGGCCATGCTGGCAGGGGCTGATGGGATTTGTAGTCCATGAACATCTGGAGAGCCGCAGGTTGCAGACCCCTGGACTAGCTCAATGTAGGGTGATTCAGCACAGGTCAAATAATCCCCCAGAACTGCCCCCCCCCCACAAATGCTTCTAACCAGTGGTGGGATCCAAAAATTTTAGTAACAGGTTCCCATGGTGGTGGGATTCAAACAGTGGCGTAGCGCCAATGGGGCTGGGTGGGGTGCGAAGCGAGGCGTGGCCAGGAATTCTAGAAGGGCGGGGCACTGGCGAGGGCTGGGGCAGGGCAGCCGCTGCACTTTAGTCGCTTAGGCGGGGAAACAAATGCGCACATAGGTGCAGAGCTGCACACACACATAGCCCATGTCACCTCCTGCTGGGACTGCCTTCAAGTTCTGCTGAGGAGTGGAGGAGGGGCATAACTAAGGCAAAAATCACGTGGCAAAATCACCAATTAGTAACCCCCTCTCGGCACACACAAATAATTAGTAACCTACTCTCGGGAACCTGTGAGAACCTGCTGGATCCCACCTCTGCTTCTAACTCATATTTGGCTGAACCTGGGTTAAAGGAAAGTCATTAAATTAGCAACTTTCCCCCTTTAACCAGGGTTCCAGATGCTTCCTGCTTGCCTGTGCAAACTATGGCAAGCAGGAAGCATTCTATTCCCACCCTCCGTCTACCATTATGGTGGATTCTGCAGGTGGCTGCCATTAGAGTGGATTCTCTAGGCAGCCGCCATTTTGTGCTGTCAGTGTGTGGGAGGGATTCTCAGGTGGGAGGATTCTTAGGGGGATTCTCAGGTGGATTCTTGGATGTGTGGTTCACAGGGAAACACAGTGGTTCCTGTGCAAACCATGTTGCTGCACCCTGACGCCGGGAGCCCAGTGATCCTGGATGGCCACTGCACCCACCATGCACGAGACGACACAAAGGGGCTTTTACATACTCACCTTCTGGTCGCGCCAGCAAAATATCGCGCCCTCTCAGCGATCATGTTCTTGGAGTGCTCCTCCAGGGTTCCCCACGACCCTGCTAAAGCTTTCCGCTCCGTGCTTGAGGAGTCATCAAAAGGTACCCGTTTCTTCCAGCATAGCCGGGAATTAATGGCGCGCTGAGGTGGTACAAAGGCGGCTTAGCTGTCCGGGGCAGCTGCAAATGGTTTGCCCTTCCCTTGCCACAGAAGTGGGGAGTGCCGCTGGACCACGCGCTTCTACTTTCGAGGAGGAGTAAGCGTGCAGCCAGAAAGGTAAGTGGGGAAAGCCCCAAGGAACATGGGTTCATCTAACCCATTTGTGTTGCCTGTGCAAAACAGGCCAGAATCTACTTAGATTGGCAGCCACTCTCTAGGGCTATAGGCAAAGGAAGGTGTCTCCCAACCAGCTGTATAAGTGTCTTGAATTGGGGCACTGTGTGGTTTCCGGGCTCTATGGCCGTGTTCTAGTAGCATTTTCTCCTGACGTTTCACCTGCCTCTGTGGCTGGCATCTTCAGAGGATCTGATGGTAGTAAATGCTTTACTACCATCAGATCCTCTGAAGGTGCCAGTCACAGATGCTTTACTAGTAAATGCTTTACTACCATCAGCCCAGAAACCGGCCAATACCCCAGTGATTCCGGCCATGAAAGCCTTCGACAATACATAGAACTTGAATTTTCTTCTTGAATGCAAAGTAGTGTACAGTGCCCCCCACCCTGTGCTAAAATCCCTCCCTATATATAAACAGATGCAGAACTTCCTGTACTTTTTACCAATGTAAACCCTTTGAAACTCTGTGCCGGGGGGGGGGGGGGGGCGAGAAACTGGTTGTCCACTGTGTGAGACAGGATGCTGGACTAGATGGACCGCTAGTTGGATCCAGCAGGGGTCTTCTGATGTTCACAGTGAAGATCCTGATGGAATGAGGCAGTTTCGGTGAAATGCAGGATGAAGATAACTTAGAATGTATTACACAAATGGTTTAGTTCAGTGGTTCTCAACCTGTGGGTCGTGACCCCTTTGGGGGTCAAACGACCCTTTCACAGGGGTCGCCTAAGACTCTCTGCACCAGTGTTCTCCATCTGTAAAACGGATAAATGTTAGGGTCGGGGGTCACCACAACATGAGGAACTGCATTAAAGGGTCGCGGCATTAGGAAGGTTTAGTTCATTGCTAGAATACAAGGCCAATTTTTGAATGTTCATCTCCACCAGCTTTGGAACACCAGCACTTCATTTGATTGAAGGGACATTCCAAATTGCTTATAAGTACCTTTTAAAGACCTAGTTCTAAAAAGCCTGTGTATTCACTGATTTCAAGAGAGCACAGTCGCAGGATCTATGCCCTCACTGATTTCAAGAGAGTGCCACCTGTTACTTGCGGGTCTTCTTGTGTTAGAAGTTAAGACAAAACTTGAAGGCAAGAAAAGTAAACGTTGGATCTACTTCTTTCCCTCTGCACCAAGGAATCAGTTATGAACCTTTCTGTTATCTACATTTAAGGCGATTATTGGGTTGGGGGAGATATTTTAACTGGGAGGGCGGGCAACAGTGTCCAAGGATCATTTTGGGGCCCACCGGTAAGATGTAACATGAGTTTGATGCTTCCCCAAGTCATAGCTGACTCATAGCAACCTCATAAAGTCCCACCTCACAGGGTTTTCATCGCAAGAGATATGCAAAGTTGATTTACCATTGTATGCTCCTGCATAGCTTTTAATAGGCTGAGGAGGCTCTTTCCCCCTCCCATTCCTGCCATGAGCCCCCTTTTTACTTGAATTCATAGAGCTCCTAGTGGGGAGGAGATTCCTTCCTTCCTTCCTTCCTTCCTTCCTTCCTTCCTTCCTTCCTTCCTTCCTTCCTTCCTTCCTTCCTTCCTTCCTTCCTTCCTTCCTTCCTTCCTTCCTTCCTTCCTTCCTTCCTTCCTTCCTTTCCTTCCTTTCCTTCCTTTCCTTCCTTCCTTCCTTCCTTCCTTCCTTCCTTCCTTCCTTCCTTTCCTTCCTTCTTTCCTTCCTTCTTTCCTTCAGCCCTTCCTCCCTCCACTCCCCTTCCCTTCCTTCCTTCCTTCCTTCCTTCCTTCCTTCCTTCCTTCCTTCCTTCCTTCCTTCCTTCCTTCCTTCCTTCCTTCCTTCCTTCCTTCCTTCCTTCCTCCCCTCCCCTCCTTCCTTCCTCCCTCCCTCCCCCCTCCCTCCCTTCCTTCCTTCCTTCCTTCCTTCCTTCTATTTTCCTCTGTCTCCTCCCACCCTTCCTTCCTTCCTTCCTTCCTTCCTTCCTTCCTTCCTTCCTTCCTTCCTTCCTTCCTTCCTTCCTTCCTTCCTTCCTTCCTTCCTTCCTTCCTTCCTTCCTTCCACAGATCATTGTCTCTAATGACTTTATTCCTTCTTTCCTCACTCAGTCACCTGACCAACAGACCTCAAAAAGTATCAGTCAATCCCAATTTGGAATAAGAGAAAGAAAGGGGGAAAAAATCAAGCCAGTGAGGACAGGTTGTACCATATTTTGTCGGAGATTCTCCATACTCTCAGGACTGGAACAAGGAATTTAGCTTTACAAAAGAGTATTTGCTGCCCTAGGATCCCTTTAAAGTTATCGAAGTATTAAGAAAATCAGGATGTTGTGGGTTTTCTGGGTTGTATGGCCGTGTTGCAGCAGTATTTTTCTCCTGACGTTTTGCCTGCATCTGTGGCGGGCATCGGAAGCAACTTGATGACACTTAACACACTCACACGCAACGAAAGTATCGAGGGGAAATTGATTTCACTGGATCACAAGTGGCTTGATCCATTTCTCCCAACCCCCTTGTAGCGAAGACAGCTGAATAGGACACGTTTCGCAGATTCTCTGATCCCTAAATCACAACCGAGAGATCTATCTGACAGCGACCTACTTTATGCTTCCAGAAATCACAAGCGGTATCACATTTCGCCATGCGAGTATAATTGCTTGCCTCTATCTTGGAACGGCAAGGTTAAACAAATATTTTGAGACTGTAAAGAGCAGTGGGATTATCCCGTTCCCCGTTCTTCGCCCCACCGCCACACAAGCCATTTGGCACCCTCGTCCCCGGTCTGCAGCCGCTTTTCTTGTGTAATTGATCGACCGGGGTATTTGTTATTGCTTATTAATTAACTGCTCCCCTCTGACCACTTGAGATTCCACCTCCCTAATTAATATTTATGAGGAGCTAAGCGCTATTGATGCTTCCTATTAACTTTGCTGGGGAATGCAGGCTCTGCCCAGGAAATAAATTCTGTAGACTCCCTAAAAGAGCCACAACTCTCCCCAAGGCAAAAACCTGGGGGAAGGGGGAGAACACGGAGAATACCAGCGCAGGGGGAAATAAGTTTGGTGTATGTGGAGGTGCAGTGCCGGGAAGGAAGGAAGAGTGGAAAGTGAAGTTCCACGGAGGGTGCTGCTACCTCTAAAAAAGGGAAGCAGACCTGGGCATTATACGGCCCGCATGGGCCACATCCCGGCCACTTGCGGATGAAGCCCGACTGAGCCCCCCTGCCTTGCTGGGGGGAGGCGATCTTTAGAAAATGGCCCCATGCAGAGGCCGGTTGCCTTGACTGCTTGCTACTGCGGGGCTTTCAAAAGCGCCTCACCCCCCTGCCTTGCTGGGGCAGAGGCGCTGCTGAAAAGCCCGCAGGAAGCCCGGCAAGCCAAGGCAACCGGCTTCTGTAGGGGGGCACTTTCCACTTTCAGTCGATGAAAAAAAAAGAAGTAAGCTCAAAGGGACTTAAGTCGTTCCCCCACTTGCTTGATTGTCACAGTGGACAACTATGCAGGTAGGTTAAGCCTGTGATTCTTTGTGCCAAATAGTGTTGTATGCAGAACTGTTGCCACTGATTCCAAGTTGATCTGTGCCCCTGTCTGTCACTTATCGGCCCCTATTATGCAGAACTGAGTTCAGCCTTTTGGCCCGGCCCTCCACAATATTTTCTGTTTCTTATGCGGCCCCATGGAAAAAATAATTGCCCACCCCTGCTCTAAGGTGAGCTTGGCCCTCACATTGCACCCGATTATACACTGGTACTCTGCCCCACAGTGAGGGTATGTTTCCTTCAGGGCAGAGTTTTCATGACAGATGTGCTCACACTTACGACGCTGCAGATCCTGGCAGCCCTGAGGTTTCTGAGAGTGGACAAACCCCAATGTTTCCCCTTGCTTTGGGGTTTCTGCTCCTGTTTTCCTCCTCCTACCCACTCCTCACTCCCTGCTGTGCGACAGAGGGACAGAGAGAGAACTGTCAGAGAGAGAGAAGGAGAAAGAGAGGAAGAGGAGGTGGCGGCGGCAGTGGTGGCGGCAGCAGAGAGGGAAGAGCAGGGCAGAGCCAAGCAGAGCCTCTGTACTCTGGCACCAGCACAGCACGCCTGGCAGACAGCTTCCCCAGTGGAGAGAGTGGCAGAAAGCATGTGTGATTTTCCTGCACCCACAGAAAAAGGGATTAAGTAGAAGAATGGAGAACGAGGTAAACCGCTTTGGAGCAGCAGTGACGTAGTGGTTCAGAGCAGGTGCATTCTAATCTGGAGGAACTGGGTTTGATTCCCCTCTCTGCCGCCTGAGCTGTGGAGGCTTATCTGGTGAACAAGATTAGCTTGTGCACTCCCACATACGCCAGCTGGGTGACCTTGGGCTAGTCACAGCTCTTTGGAGCTCTCTCAGCCCCACCCCCCTCACAGGGTGTTTGTTGTGAGGGGAGAAGGGCAAGGAGATTGTCAGCCCCTTTGAGTCTCCTACAGGAGAGAAAGGGGGGATATAAATCCAAACTCCTCCTCCTCCTCCTCCTCCTCCTCCTCCTCCTCTTCTTCTTCTTCTTCTCCTCCTCCTCCTCCTCCCCCGCTAGAAAGATAAATAAATATTTTTTTGGAAGGTGTTTGCAGTTCAGGAGGAAGATGGAAATCTGGCATTCTATTATTTTAGAAAGACCAGCATCCTCTTTGCAGAGTCAACATCTGTGTGAATGAACCCCCGCGTGAAATTTGATGAAAAATCCCTCGAAGAGCAGACATGTTTTAGGGACGTATTTGTCTCCCAGATATAACAAAATTGGGGGTTTCTGCTTCTCCCATTACTACCTGGAGTTTTTAGTTATGTTATTTTTCTAGCACATTTCTTGGCCTAAAAAATAATAATCAGAAACCCTTCTCCTCTAGATAAAGCAGAAGGAAACCTGGGAGTGGGCTAGTTGAATTTTTCTTCCTTATCTGAAAATTACAATTGAACTGTTCTACACAAGAAAGCAGCAATTTATTAATTAGGCAGTATTTTATCTTGCCTCCCTTCCAAAATGGATCTAAATATTTTAAAAAAATATATCTGTGCATGGGTTTTCATTTGCAACATTCAATCATTTCAATTTTGCGCAGGATTTTAATCATTTGAACAGGTGTTTTAACTACCTTTTTTAATCTGTTGCTGCTGTGTCCAACTTTAACCCCAAGTTCTCAGGGTGGGACAGGTTAGAAATTCAAAATTAAAAGTTTTGCAGGACATGAAGAATGTGACTTGCCAGCACTCTGCAGTGTTGGGGCCAAGGATTATTCAGAGGCGTAATGACCCATGGCCTGAAACCGCTACACCACATGGCATAGGAGGTTAAGAGCTCGTGTATCTAATCTGGGGGAACCGGGTTTGATTCCCAGCTCTGCCGCCTGAGCTGTGGAGGCTTATCTGGGGAATTCAGATTAGCCTGTGCACTCCCACACACGCCAGCTGGGTGACCTTGGGCTAGTCACAGCTTCTCGGAGCTCTCTCAGCCCCACTTACCTCACAGGGTGTTTGTTGTGAGGGGGGGAAGGGCAAGGAGCTTGTAAGCCCCTTTGAGTCTCCTGCAGGAGAGAAAGGGGGGATATAAATCCAAACTCTTCTTCTTCTTCTTCTTCATCATCATCATCATCATCATCACAACATTCTTAACTTGCAAGACAGTTAGACAGAAATGCCTCTGAACAGCTGCAAAGTGCATTTAGAAGGTTAACAGTCGGATTCTGGGTCAGCCTTTCAGACCCTCTTGAGCTCGCTCTTTCTACAAACATAGCACTAGGTGGTGGACAAAGGACTCTCCCATATTCTCATTTTCCTATTTTTTTTTGGGGGGGGGGTCAGTTCCACATGTATTTTGCTCCCTCTTGTGGTTAAGTCCACATTATATCTCAGTAGTTCTCAGCCTGGGGGTCGCGACCCCTTTGGGGGTCAAACGACCCTTTCACAGGGGACACCTAAGACTCTCTGCATCAGTGTTCTCCATCTGTAAAACTTAGACCAGGATCTAAGTGGGCCAGGGGTCCAAGAGATCCAGCAAGGTGTTGTGGTTAAGAGCAGCAGAGATTCAGGAGAACCATGATTCCCTGTGCCTTCACGGGAGCAGCCGATGCTAATCTGGAGTACCGGGTTTGATTCCGAGCACCTCTGCATGAAGTCAGCCAGGTGACCTTGAGCCGGTCACAGTTCTCTCTGAACTCTCTCAGCCCCACCTACCTCACAAGGGGCTTTTGGTGAGGAGGGATGGGGAAGGTGATTGCAAACCGCTCTGAGACTCCTTAAAGCAGGTGCGGCCAACTTATGGCGCTCCAGATATGCACGGACTACAATTCCCATCAGCCAATTGGCCATGCTGGCAGGGGCTGATGCGAATTGTAGTCCATGAACATCTGGAGCACCATAGGTTGGCCACCCCTGCCTTATAGATTGCGAAAAGTGGGGTATAAAAACCAGCTCTTCTTCTGAATCAGAATAAGTACATAAGAACATAAGAACATAAGAACAAGCCAGCTGGATCAGACCAAAGTCCATCTAGTCCAGCTCTCTGCTACTCGCAGTGGCCCATCAGGTGCCTTTGGGAGCTCACATGTAGGATGTGAACGCAATGACCTTCTGCGGCTGTTGCTCCCGATCACCTGGTCTGTTAATAAAGATGTTTCATCGTCCACCTGACCTTTGGCACATTCCATCCAGTCGGGGGATCCCGCACAGGGGTCTGCAACCTGCGGCTCTCCAGATGGTGGGGGCTGATGGGATTTGTAGTCCATGAACATCTGGAGAGCCACAGGTTGCAGACCCCTGAGATTCCCGCAGAATCCCCCCCCCCGGTGCCCCCTCACCCCCTTCCTTTGTTTTTGACCAGGTATTACTACAACAAGCGGATCTTGCACAAGACCAAAGGGAAACGCTTCACCTACAAGTTCAACTTCAGTAAAGTCGTTTTGGTCAACTATCCTCTCTTGGACATGGCCGCCAACTCGCCATTTCTGCTGGCCCAGAACCCGTTCAACGGGAGCAGCCCCGGGGCCGACTGTCCGCCACTAACCCCCGAGGTATGTACCAGACAGAGTGGTTCCAGAACTTTGGCGGTGCCCCCAGGCAGATTGTGCCCATAGGGCCCCTCCTCTCCTCTGCCTACCACTGCTTCCAGTACATAGATGCATAGAAACCAAATGCTGGAAGGGAACTCAAAGGTCATCTAGTCCCCCCTGTCCAAAGCAGGAAATTCACAGCTACTTCCCCCCGCCCACTTCCTCCAGGGATGGCTACTCTATGTCCAGATGAAGGCAAAAAACCTTCGGGATCCCTGGTCAATTGGACCTGAAGGAAAATTCCTTCTTGACCTCACAGGGGTGATCGGCCTTACTCCGGGCACGTAAGGGAGGGTCCCAGGAGCTTAGCACTGACTCATCTCTTCCTGCCCTCCCTCTCATGGTCTGCAGCAGTGGCGTAGTGGCTAAGAGCAGTGGCTAAGAGTAGGTGCACTCTGATCTGGAGGAACCAGGTTTGATTCCCAGCTCTGCCGCTTGAGTTGTGGAGGCTTATCTAGAGAATTCAGATTAGCCTGTACACTCCCACACACGCCAGCCGGGTGACCTTGGGCTAGTCACAGCTTCTCGGAGCTCTCTCAGCCCCACCCACCTCACAGGGTGTTTGTTGTGAGGGGGGGGAGACCCTTTGAGTCTCCTACAGGAGAGAAGGGGGGGATATATATCCAAACTCTCCTCCTCTTCCTCCTCCTCTTCCTCCTCCTCCTCCTCTTCTTCTTCTTCTTCTTCTTCTTCTTCTTCTTCTTCTTCTTCTTCTTCTTCTTCTTCTTCTTCTTCTTCTTCTTCTTCTTCTTCTTCTTCTTCTTCTTCTTCTTCTTCTTCTTCTTCTTCTTCTTCTTCTTCTTCTTCTTCTTCTTCTTCTTCTTCTTCTTCTTCTTCTTCTTCTTCTTCTTCTTCCTCATAATACCTCTCTTCCAACCACTTGCCCATGTCTCTTCATGCCCCCGCCACCCACGGGCCCTTTCCTGACAATGCTGGGCAGAGCAAGCAGATGGGTGGTTGAGCATTTACATGCAATCGGGGGCCCTTCCGGATGACCAGGGCCCTGGTAGCTACCCTGCCTTGGGGCATGCTGACCCCAACCCTGGGACCAGAGAAGAGAAGCTGGGTTGTAATGTCTTTGCTTCACCCAAGGAGAGAGGTTTGGGGTTTTACTGTGTCCTTGATATGCTTTTAAAAGATCAACATAGCACAATTTGCAATTTAATCTAGTGCCCTTGAACGGTCTAAATTTGCTGGACACCAAAGGGGATTATACCTTTGTTTCCCCCTTGGGTAATAGTGTTATTGATTATGTTTTAATACCGTATCCTGAACTTAGAGATGTTACATTTTTTTCGGTAGAATTCCAACCATGGAGCGATCATATGCCCTTAGTATTGTGTCTGGAATTGGGATTTCATGTACCTAAGGGTAACTACCAATTCCTGACTCCAATTCCTAAAAATCATTGTGTGGAAAAATCACTCCTTTGAAGATACCAGAAGTCTGTCGTTTAGCAGACAGTTTCAGGATTTTAGATCGGAATTTTTAAATGCATTTCCTACAGAAAATCTTATTACACGATTTGAAGTACTAACGCAGAACATCGCCGATGCTCTTTCAAAGCAAACTTGCATTGTTGAGTATTGGAAGCCCAAAACTTTTGATAGTTACAGACTACGAGAACTTAGTGCTTTAAAAAGACAACTTAGACAGTTGTTTAGTAAGTTCAAGAGGGGTGAAATTGATTTTCTCCCCAATATTTACTTTGATTTTAAAAGGAACCTTACCCAGCTCTTACAGGAAAAACATAGCACAAAGCCTGTGCAGAGTGCCTTTTGCACCACGCGGGGTGGCTGCGCTGCCAAAGACACTCTGCACGCGTTTTGTGCTACCTCCGTCTTTTAAAAGCATCTCAAAGAGACAGGCTTCACAGTGACCCCAGTCCCCCGCCCCACTAATCAGGGGACTAGTTGTCGCCATCACTCTTTCATCTCCCTCTTTCTCCTTCCACCTCCCCGCAGACCCTACAAAGCCTCTTCACCAGCCCGCGCCTGGGGGACCCTGCCACCCGCAGCCCGCTCTTCGAACGCCAATCAGAGACGGAAAAGTTGCGCCTAGATGCAGCCTTCCCTTTCCTGGGATCTGGTGAGCCCAAGTTTTTCTTCCTTCCACTCCAAGGATTGTGGGGAGGCTCTACTCAGCCACAGGGTCCGTTCTTGCTGCTGAGTTGCTTCCTGTTATAATTACAGCATCAATGTACAGTATAAGCCAGTGATGGCGAACCTTTTCGAGACCGAGTGCCCAAACTGCAACCCAAAAGCCACTTATTTATCTCAAAGTGCAAACTGGGCAATTAAACCCGAATATTGAGGTTTTCGTTTAGAAAAAAATGGTTGGCTCCAAGGCGTGCATTACTTGGGAGTAAGCTTGGTGGTAGTCGGTGGCTTTGCTTTGAAGCATCCATGCAACGCTTCGAATGGGTGAATCACGACGCTAGGAGGGTTTAGAAGCAAGCCTATTGCCAGCAACTGAGCTTACTCCCAGGTAAAGGATTGTGCTTTAGTTCTTCCCATGAAAATCAGTGGGGTTTAAGAGCACTTAACAGGGTTACCTACACGTTGTGCCCAGCGGCCCAGGCCAGCCTAGATGTGTGTCTGGGGGGCTATTTTCTGCCCCCCCCCACACACACATGATGAACTCTGTGCACATGTGCCCACAGAGAGGGCTCTGAGTGCCACCTCTGGCACCCGTGCCATATGTTCACCACCACTGGTATAAGCAATGTACAGCAATTATCATCAATGTACAGCAATGTCATCAATGTACAGCATCTTGATCTGAGATCGCAAATGCCTTAGCAGACCAGGTGCTCGGGAGCAGCAGCAGCAGCAGCAGCAGCAGAAGGCCATTGCTTTCACATCCTGCCTGTGAGCTCCCAAAGGCACCTGGTGGGCCACTGCGAGTAGCAGAGTGCTGGACTAGATGGACTCTGGCCTGATCCAGCAGGCTCTTTCTGATGTTCTGAATGTTTTCCAGTTACCCTTCTGTATTGCAGCCTTGCCTTAGAAAGAATCGCAGAGGCCAGCCTTTTTATTTGTCCCACGATCTAATCCATTATTCTGATGTCCCTTTGGGGACAGAGACACTTCCAGGGTAACCTCTGACCCTGTAGGGTAGGAATCAGCTCCGTGGCAGCCAATTGGGTACCTCGAAAGAACCAGTAGTAATGAGCAGGTCATTTGTTGGCTATCAGTTCTCACATCGAGTGAGATAGGGTGGCGGACTAGGACCCTGGGTGAGCCGGGTTCAAATCCTGACGTCTACCGTAAAGGCTTGCTTCTACCATAAAGGCGTGCCATAAAGGGTGACCTCGGGCCTATCACAAACTCTCAGCCTGGCCTTCCTCACAGGGTGGTTGTTGTGGGGAAATGAAGGAGGGAAGAATGAGGTTCTAAAGGAGCCAGCGTGGTGTAGTAGTTAAGAGCAGCTGGATTCTAATCTGGGGAACCAGGCTGGATTCCCCACTTTTCCACCTGGGAGGTGGAGGCTTATCTAGTGAACCAGATGTGTTTCTGCACTCCTACATTCCTGCTGGGTGACCTTGGGCTAGTCATAGTTCTCCGGAACCCTCTCAGCCCCACCTACCTCACCAGGTGTCTGTTGTGGGGAGAGGAAGGGAAAGGAGCTTGTAAGCCACCTTGAGTCTCCTTACAGGAGAGAAAGGTGGGATATAAATCTAAACAACAACTCCTCCTTCTTCCACCATGGGAAATGCAAACAATGAAGGAAAACAAGATGAATGAATGGGGGGGATGGCTAGATAAATGCAAATGTGTCCTCTCTCTTTTTTCTTACAGGTGTCTCTGGCTACACAAAACCCCCTGGTCTGCTCCCCCCCTATGGCAGGAACACCGCTTTCCCCGATTACCCCTGGAGTTTCAACCCTTACCTTTCCAGCACCTTCTCCCTAAACAGCTCCAAACTTCCAGCTTCCCTCTATCCCCCCCACTTCTACCACAACCCGCTGTCTGCGTCCCTGGCCCAGCTTCCCACACCCCTCTCCCTCCTGCCTGGGGATAGCTCCGAACTGGCTGCGGCCGTGGGCGCTGCCACCCTCCCTCGTCTGTCCCTGCCTTCCCACATGTAAGCGCGACTCTGCCCTAGCGTGTATTATTGGATACTGTAGCGGGGCAAGCCTTCGAGAAGAAGGAGATCCCTGGGGGGGCAGGTCATAGGGCGGGAAGACCTACTTCCGGGGGCCGAGGGCCCAAAGAGGACCCCGGCTCCGATTCAGAGCTGGAGATCACCGATCTGAGCGAATGCAGTTCAGAGAACGAAGGCTGTGACTTCAGCCCCGATGGCTTGGACACGCTAGAGAATCCCGTGCAGACCTACAAGCGGCTGGAGGCTGACCGGACAGCAGGAGCCACGCAAAGCCCATCGGAGGGGGTCAGCCGGGCTCCTGCCAAGGAGGGGAAGGGGCTGCTAAGCAGCTGAATCCCCCCAACCTCCCATAGCCCCACTGTGAGTCCTCCACCCTCAGTACCCAGATTGAGACAAAATCCAACACCCCAGCGATCCCTCCCTCCTGCATTTGATGTCTCTATTTTTATAGGAAAATTTTATTCATGCTAAATCTAATGCCCTGAAGGCATCCCTCTAATGGCTCTCCCCCTTCCTTCTCATAGGGCTGGAAAAAAACTCATCCCCATAAACGTAAAGTGTTTTCACACACACTGAATAAAGCCCTTTCAGCACACACAGCAACTGATTTACTGTGTGAAGTGACCAAGTCCACTTGCAAACAAGCTTTTCTGCATTTTCATACACCTTGTTTGTAAATTCCTTCCCCCCCATTTCTACAGGTGTTTTGCTCCCCCTTAGAGATTCAGCATCACACAGGTTTACATCCGGCTTAAAACCCTGCCGTTTAAATCTGCAGGGAGATACGCTGGATTTAAATCTGTGTAATATCGAATAGTCCACTAGAGGGAGCAAAACATGCAGAACTGGGGGGGGGGGGTGTCCAAAAGTGAGGAAAATTAGAATGCGGGGAAAACCCAAGGATTGGGAAAGTGCGTTGCAGGTGGGATGAAAGTGCATTATTCAGAACGTGTCAAAGCGCCTTGAGTGTCACCCTCCACCCATTTCATCTCCTATATCCAAAGATTTATGAACTTTGATCGGTGCACAAACTTTTCCCACAGGCAACCATAGGGGCCCACAGCAAGCAAAGTCACACGGACAAGTAGAAGAATTTAAGGGAGAGGGTTGCCCCTTCTTGCCGCTCAAACCCCTTTCCCCACCATCTCTCATGGTTCTGCCTGCCATAACAGCTCCTTAACCGTTCAAGTACCCCACACCTTAGGGAATCTTCCCCCTTCCATCCCAGTTTTTGATGCTCAAGTTTCTAGTCCTCTTGTCTGGGAAGCCAACCACAATTTCTCATCCCTGCTGTCACAAGACTGCTTGGCAGTGGTGTACCTAGGCAAACTGGTGCCCTGGGCAAAACCTGGGTTTGATGCCCCCCATGAGCAGAGCAGCCCGGCCGCAGCACTCACCCTTCCCGCACGGCCCTAGAAGCCCAAGTTCACCGGAGGCGGAGCTCCCCGTCCTCCTGCTCTGCCTCTGGTGGCTTGTGGGCGGGGCTTAGCCAGAGCGGGCAGGGCTTAGAAATCAGGCCGCCCCCACGCGACTTTAAATTTCTGCGCCTTGGGCAACTGCCCACTTTGCCCAATGGGCGGTACGCCACTGCTGCTTGGGTGTGTGCGCATGGTGGTGGGGAGATAACCCAAGTGCCCTTCCTTTAAAAAAAAAGTACCTTTTGCAGCACAATTTGTGCAAGAGAATCAGCCAGCGAATGGCGCTTTGATGGGTCAACGCCATCCATTGTTCGATTACCATGCGGCTAAGACCACCTAAAGTTGCCACAGGCTCGGAGCCAGTGAGAGAATGCGCCTCCAAACCTCTTCAAACTCCACCTCCAAAATTTCCAGATTTCCCAATGGGAGCTGGCAACCTACCTGAAGCTATTCTGCCCACTACATTTTGAGGGTTACACCTCTCTCAAGTGTGAACACAGCAGATCCACACAGGTATGCTCACCTGGGACCCAGGAACAGCCGCGGCCCAGTCCCTAGAGATACCTTCCAAGCATAGAATTCCGCAGCTGTGTTTTAGTTCGTAATGCAGACTTCAAATTATAAAACTGGGATGTGCCACACCCCGAAATCCAGTCCTACACGTCATCCCCTTTTCCAAGGTGACTCCATCCTGGGGAAAAAGAAGTCAAGTTAACCCTTTTATTCCCCCATCCCCTATTTTTCAAAGTGCAATATTGTCTTGTCATGCTCTGGTGTGACCCTCTTATGTAAAAGAAAAAAAAAACCCACCCCCCACCCTCTCCAAAACAAAGTTTTTGCCCCATCACTGTGCTTGTGTCTTCGTGTTTTAAAGAAGAAGAAAAATGTATTTGTGTGGTTGATATGAAGAAAATGTTTAACCCCCCCACTCCCCCGATGGTTTTTTTGTTTTGTTTTTTGTTAATACTGTATTAATTTATGGAGTGTAAAGAACGACAACACAAACAATGGAAAAAAATTTAAGCTGGCAGGCTAGCCGGCTTCTAAAGCAATAAAGTATCTATTCGGCTTTTGCGCCTCAACTCTGCCCAAGGGAAAGATGTTTAACCAAAATCTCACCTGTAGAAAACAGGGTCGCCAAAGAGAAACTGGGTTGGTTGAAATCAGTGGTCTTAGAAATACCAAGGGCTCTTTTTATTTTCAAGATATGAGGACAATCATTCCAATTTCATGACCGAAGACAAAGGGTGACCCAATTTTATTTAAATCTCATAGGAACTGATAAAACTTTTTCTTGATACAGATAGAAAGAATAGAATCACCTTGGCTAAGTGATTCTATTTTCAGAAGACAGTCCGGCACGAAGCTTCAATAGCAGAGCAACGGTTTGGGGGTAACTCAATGAATACCACAAAGCCTTCTTATTTGTTTTTTAAAAACTCAAAGCCATAGCCATAGCTTTGGTGTTTGATTATCAGAGTATATGATTTTGGGCCCCTAACCTAGCCTGATCTCATCATATTTTAAGCACATCAGAAAGAGCCTGCTGGATCAGACCAGAGTCCATCTAGTCCAGCACTCTGCTACTCGCAGTGGCCCACCTTTGGGAGCTCGCATGCAGGATGTGAAAGCAATGGCCTTCTGCTGCTGCTCCCGAGCACCTGGTCTGCTGAGGCATTTGCAATCTCAGATCAAGGAGGATCCAGATTGGTAGCCATGCATCGACTTCTTCTCCATAAATCTGTCCCTTTTAAAGCTATCCAGGTTAGTGGTCATCACCACTTCCTGTGGCAGCATAGTCCAAACACCAATCACACGTTGCATGAAGAAATGTTTCCTTTTATTAGTCCTAATTCTTCCCCCCAGCATTTTCAATGTATGCCCCCTGGTTCTAGTATTTTGGAAGCTAAGCAGAGTTGGCCCTGGTTAGTACCTGGATGGTGGACCTCCAAGGAAGTTCAGGGTTGCAAACCATCATCTCTTGCTTTGAAAACCCCAATGGGGTTGCAACAGGTCAGCTGCAACTAGACAGCAATGAAAAACTTTGAGAGTGAACGCTCGCTTCATCAGATGCAAATGAGTATGAAGGTCTGTTACAACTTATATCCAGGCCAGCAGGCAGGAGGGGGTGTTTTTAAGAAGGACCAGCTGGTGTTAGAAAACAGAGATCCTTCCTATTAACACCCCAAGATAATTAGTGTGGCGAAGTGGTTAAGAGCAGGTTAAGAGCAGGTGCACTCTAATCTGGAGAACTGGGTTTGATTCCCCGCTCTGCTGCTTGAGCTGTGGAGGCTTATCTGGTGAACCAGATTAGCTTGTGCACTCCCAACACATGTCAGCTGGGTGACTTGGGCTAGGCACAGTTCTTTAGAGCTCTCTCAGCCCCACCTACTTCACAGGGTGTTTGTTGTGAGGGGGGAACGGAGTTTGTCAGCCCCTTCGAGTCTCCTTAGAGGACAAAAAGGGGAGAAATAAATCCAAATCTTCTTCTTTTTCAAGTTCCTTCTGACCTGAATATAACAGCTGCTGGATCTTCATTTTAATTTGTTCCTGACCAAATGAGCTGTGACTCACACGAAGATCATTTCAGAGGGTAGCCATGTGTTGACTGGCAGTAGAAGAGCTACATTCGAGGTCCGTAGCATCTTAAGAGACCAAGATTTTGGGGACATACACTTTCGAAAGTCAAGGCCGCCTTTGTGTATACCCTGAAAATCTTGACAGTCTCTCCTGTGTTACTGGATTTGACTCTAGTCCTTTGGCTCATACCCTAGAAAATTCTGTTGTTCTGTAAGGACACGAATTTTGCTCTGCTATTATAGATTAACATAGATGCCCCCTTAAAACTGTGTACTAAAAATATTCTCAAGAGAAAGGGACAAAGCACGTAATTTCCAAAGACAGCAGTGTTGGAGAGTAGACCTCCGTCAACCTTACAGCCTCAGCAGCTCAATCTCCTTTTCTTTGCTGCAAAAAGATCCCCCCCCCAACAACATTTTACAGCATCTGTACTACGAACTCATCAGCTGCATTTTTATAACTTGAAATCTCATAGCTTCGCATAAAGCATGCTGGGAGCTGTAGTTCAACAAAGTGCTGAGACTATTCAGTTACCTCAGGGATGTCCAACTCTGGCGCTTCAAATGTCCATGGATTAAAATTTTCATCAATAGGTTTATTACTGGAAGATCTCTGTATGCTGACACCCAGAGAAATTTTCCAAACCTTGAAAAGTAAACTTCTAGAGCAGGAATATCATATCTTATTGGTGCAAGCAAATAAATCATGCTCACCCCTCTCTGTCGGAATAATACCAGAACAGGGGCACATAGCCAAATATCTTGAATTATTAACTGAACCCCAACAGAGATGGATTATCACAAGGGCCAGATCCAATACCTTCCCATTGGCCATCACAAAGGGTCGCTACTTATCCATCCCTCTCCAGGATCGGGTTTGTCCACACTGTAAAAACCAAGTGGAGACTCTTGCTCACATTATTCTTGACTGTCCGAGATATGTGGGCATTAGAAATTTCTCTCCCAGGCTGGCCCTAAGACAAAATCTGAAAGTGACTCTGACTGTTCTGTTGTGGAGCTTCTGTTAAACGACACAAATGTCATGCTCTTGGAAAAAGTAGCAAAATTTCTTTTACAAGTGACAGAACTTTCTAAGTAATGTATACTGCTATATAGTCTTCCTGTCTGCACTTTGAATGTACTCTTGATTTGTATTTCAAAAATGTCTGGCAATGCTCTAGAACCTATTTTTAAATGCCAAATAAAGGTGAAAAAAATTTTCATCAGCCCGTTACCGCCAGGAAAATATAATCACTTAATGTTACCCGAGCAGCAGCGGTAACACCAGCAGGGGCTGATGGGAATTGTAGTCCATGAACATCTGAAGCGCCAGAGTTGGGCACTCCTGAGTTACCTTGTCTCTCGTAACTGCCACGGCTGTCTAGTTCCCAGTCTTTTTTTGAAAAAGGAAATTAATGTTACACCGGTTCAGGAACAGGGAGGAAATGGGCACGGCTACATTTTGAGTAGGAAGAAATACTTTTATCCTCATTCCTACCAGGGATCAATATGGCAGAGTCAGAAATTCATTTTAGGGTCACATCGGCACTGCCTCCGACTTCAGTTAGAAGGTTGAAGGTATCCACTCTCATCCTATGTTAGAATCTAAATGTACCTGGGCCCAGATTTTATCCGGAATGGAGGCTGTCTGAAAATTGCTCTCGTTACTGCTCTGGGCAGGACACAAATATGTAAAACGGAAGAAAAACAGAGGGATTGAGAAATGGAGAGAGAGACAGCAACAGCGGTTGTGATGAATATATATATATATTTTAATTTGGCATCTTTACAAGAATATCTTTGGTTCGGTCTCTTCTCTCCGACAACACGTACCTTTAGTCCCACCCCACAACATACACAAAGCCATAATTTCTTCTCAGACAAGAGGATAGGCTGAGGAAACCTTCCTTCAGACGTAGAAGGATCGTGGCCGAAGAAAGAGTCCCCTTCTCTCCACAACCTTTTGTCTCTTCCTGATTCATATCCAAATTCAACTCCATCCCCATCTCTGGGGAAAAGAGATTCTCTCTTCTCTTTACTGTTTCCACTGCAGAACACTTTATTTCCGCTTTGAACTATTGTTTTTTGTTTCCTTTGATACCTTCAAATATATATAAAGAAAAATACTACATGTCTGAAGGAAGACATTATTTCGGAATAAGGCCAAAACACAATTGCTGGCTGGCAGTTTAAAGACAGCACCGTGAACTCCAGCCCAGAAGTCCATTCTCAAAATCCTTCACTACAGATTAGCCATCCATTGGGTACTTCCTGATTTTCCGACAACAAGGGGAAAGTGGGTGCGAGATTAAACACAGCCCCTCCTGCAGTGGGTGTTACTTTTTCAGAGTTCAAAAAGCATAGGAGACTTGCCGGTCAAGTTTACGATTGTGAGAATGCTTTGGGACGAGTCAGCTGGATTTAGACAGCCCCAAATGAGAAACACAGCGTGAAAATGCAACTGAGCTGCCTGGCTCTGCATATGTGCATCCAAACCAAAAAAAGGAAAATGTGAAAGAAACAGTCTTCTACTGGTTTCACCCCCTTTTTATGAATTAGAATTTTCATCACTCTAGAGTCTAGGGAGGTGGGGGAGCATATAGAACTCAGATTTTCTGAAGATGGCAGAAATTATCCACTTCAGGCTAGAAAACCCCGCACTTTCATCAGAGATAACATAGCAGGCACTAAGCAAAGTCCCTTCAGTGAGAACAGAAGTTCCTGGTCTCTATACAAAGTTCCAATTCTACAAAGTTCCAATTTGGGGATCCATGCACAGCACAATGAATGCCCAAGAAATCCAGATTTTATAGTCAGAATAACCCATGGACTTTTAGCAAACATACTTGTTCAATTTGCATATTCTTCTGTTCTCAGAACTGCAGACTTTTTCAGCAATTTGGAAATTGGGATCAAAATCTGAGCGACTTGGAAAAGGGTTTTTTTAAAGGGGTAAATCTTCTTCTAGGTGTGCTGCTCAGATTTCTGATATTCCAGCAGCCATCTTTCTCCATATTTGCAACAATTAGGAAATGACTGTAAACCCTCCCCACCCAACCCTTGCCTGACAAGTGAGATTCACTACACACAGCGATCCCAAAGTGCGCACTAAACCCTCCCCTACTGATGTGGAAAGAGGAAACTATATTTGATCCATTCTCAACTAAACCTCGGTTTTCATGCAGTCCCATGAAAGACAGTAAGAGTTAATGTCAGAGAATCAGCAGGCACTTCCATAGATGTGGAACAGAGCTGCAGTGAGGGAAACTGCGCTTGGGGAGCGCGTGTTGGTGGCAACCCCGCCCCATGGAGGCAGCCCTGAACGACGCCCGCGTGCCCAGTGCATCATGCACCCCCCCTGTTCCCTTGGATGCTACGCCACTGGTGTGGAATGACAAAACATGCAGAATAGGGAGCGGGGAAATAAACATTTCGTGATCTTCAAGCACAAAAAAAGAGTCTACTCTAAGTGACAGCGGAAGGGATTGGTGGCAGTGAGGTTTTCTTCTTTGTTCTGGATTACTCTGTCCAGATTTTTTCTTTGAATAGCGTGACTTTCACCCATCTGACTGTAGCAGATTTGGCAAAGGCTGACACGCCCTCTGTAATACTGGAAAGCCAAGGAAGACAACACCTGCCTCTTTCTTCTTGATGCTTGTTTTTGCTTTCTTTGTACAGAAACATCAAAACAAAACACCTAAATGCTTTTTTACGTGTTCCTAAATATATATAAAACGTACACAACACACAAATATAATATCACTCTTTCTAGAAAAAAAAAAGAAAACTTTGGGGTTCTTGTCTGAAGGGCAGGCAGGGGTAGTCCTAAGATGCTCCCTTATATTCGGTTATATATATATAATATCCCAGCAAAATATGAGTTTTCTTAAAAATACAAACACATTATTAACACTTGTAAAGGCACAGTGGAAGAAGAGGAAGGCGTAAGTCAATAATTTGTTTACAGCAGTGCGTTGGGGAAGGGAGGGGTCTGGATTTACCTGCTCACCTGTCCCTTACTGAGGTACACCCTTCACTCATCCCTTCTGAGCCTTGCCCAAAGTCTGCTCTGCCGCATCCGTTTATTGCCTAGTAGGCACCATGAACAATTCCACAGATGTGTGAAGCTGGTCATACCCTGGGCATGACACTACAGTAGTCTGAGGTGTCAAAAACAGGCACAGAAACCAAGAGGCTGGGTGCACAGTGCCATATTCCCCCCACCTCCACCCCCACCCAAGCGGTCTAGTGGAAGTTCACTGCTCCATGCAAATACAAGAGGTCCAGGGGCAGAAGCCCTTCCCCTCCACCCTTGAAAACACCACACTGGCCAATCAGCCCTGTGCTTCATGGGCTCCACTTCCTTATGGACACAGCTCCACCTGTTGACCGTTTTGCGGAACGGCGAGCCACAAGAAGGCACGGGGAAAGTTAAAAAAAATTTGAGCACCGATTGCACCGATCCCCAGAAAAAAAAAGAAATCCCTGGTAGTTTCTCTAAGTTCTTCAGATACTGCATCTGTGGCAGTTCACAGTTCGTAGTTAGAAAATAGCTCGCAGTCCTGCCAGGGTGAGAGGGGGCAGGGAAATGAGTCTGGCTAGAACTACGGCATGAAAAGCAGGCCTATCAGGTGGGCTAATTCTTCCGATTACCCGGGGCAGTGCTCCCGATCCAACCAGCCCTGCGTTTCCCGAGGGTGACAGTGAATGGAAGGGCAAGGCAGGGGAGAATGGGTGGACTTTCCCTGAAAAGACTTAGAAGTGCCAAACTTTCTAGGCAAAGCAATGGTGGAGTATCCACCACGGAATCCCAATGGGTGGGCAAGATTCTAGGGCCGTGGTGGCGAACCTTTGGCACTCCAGATGTTGTGGACTACAATTCCCATCAGCCCCTGCCAGCATGGCCAATTGTAGGGGCTGATGGGGATTGTAGTCCATAACATCTGGAATGCCAAAGGGATCCCTACCATCCTAGAGAGCATGTGTTTGGGGGGTCCATGCCAGATAGATGGAGGCCAGCCCAGTGAGACTTTGGGAGGACTGCCTCCATTTTGCAAGAGCCACTTGGCGAGTAGAGATGGGGGGGGGGGGGATACAGGAGTGGATCCAGAGATTTACCAAAGGCTCAGAGCTTCATCGAACAAACATTCCTCAGAGGAACTCCTGTGTCCCCCAAAATCCATTTCCAGAAACACGGATCCGGGGCAACAGCCACCGACTTCTCCAGTACCAGCACCATCTTTAATCCGCCCTGAAAGACAGGGCCCATTTTTTTTTTTAAAAAAAGATCTGCCTGCTGAGATCTGCCGTCCCCTCTCTTCTTCCAACAACCTTTCTCCAACCCTCTTTTTCTTACTCTCTCCAAAAGGTGGGTGAGACGCTCCTGAAGCCACCCCGCCGTGGTTTGTACTGGTGCCACCAAAGGCCACAGCTTGGCAGGTGGCAAAGGTTCAGAACAAAAGGATTTAAAAAAAAACTTTTGGAGACTGGAACGCTTCCAACTCCCCCGCATACCTGGCGCTGGCTAAAAAAAGGACATCTCGGGAAGGGAGAAGGTGAGTTTGCAGATTGGGAAGGAGAGAAGGATGGCAGGCTGGCCAACGCCACTCTCCGCAGAATGAAGGCGGCAGTATAGGATAGAACACGAAAAAAGGGGAAAGGTGATTTTAAGGAAGAGATGGGAGCACAAGAGAAGAGTTGCAGCGTATTGAGGGTGGCAAGCAATTCAAGCGGAGAAGAGTTCTCACCAACAGTCCCTCTAAGGCAGGGGTATCCAACTCTGGTGCTTCAGATGTTCATGGACTACAATTCCCATCAGTTCCAATTGGCCATGCCAGCAGGGGCTGATGGGGATTATAGTCCATGAACATCTGAGGCGCCAGAGTTGGGACACCTCTGCTCTATCGCGTTGCTGCATGGAACTGAGCTGTCAGCAAGAGTCCCCCTGCTGGGCAGCTGCCCTAACTGCGCAGTACTAACGCGGTCCCTGCGCAGCCACACAGCTTACAGGCAACGTTGGTTCTCGCAGGCCCATGGCCTTTTAAAAGATGCACATTTGGGAATCCAGCTACTGCAGTGGGGGATGGAAGATTCCCTCCCAGGTGCAGGACAACACCTGGCAGAGGTCAGCTCAGGCACTGCTAACATCCTCTCCTTGAGGATTTCCCCTGCGGTCTCTACTTGGCCACCATTGCTGGGCAGGGCGCCAAGTGCTATGGCCCTTTGGTCGAGCCCAAATCAGCCATCCATAAAGCCACCCCTGTGGGGCTTCTTTGCCCCCAACTTTGGTCCCCCTAAAAAGTTATTTGCACCAACTCCCTCTTTGGCACCCGACTCAATCGACTCGTGTTATCGAAAGTAAAGGTGGCAATGCATTGCCCTGACCAACCTGATCAAATGAGCCAGCCCCCGATACATAAGGCAGCTAAGCCCTTCATTCCGTTGATCGGAGCTCCGCGTCACCCACGAGAGAGAAGGACCCTCATAACATGGTCCATGCAAATATATATATGAAACCCCAGAATCTCTACCTACTCTAAGGATCCTCTATACAAAACACAGCAAATGTCCCACTTTGACTGCCGACGTTGGGAAAGGGCCAAACGGCAAGAGAAAGGTCAGTTGGCACGGAGGTCTCTTCCTCTTGGCGTGAGATGGGCCTAGGAAGGAGAAAACAACCAAGATGTGAAAATGGTGATGGTAGGCAATGCCAGCAAAGTATTGTCAAAGGCTTTCCCGGCCAGAATCACTGGAGTGTTGTGCGGTTTCCAGGCTGTATGGCCGTGTTCCGGCCCTGTATGGCCCCTTCCCTTCCCTCCCTTTCATGCCACCCCTCGCTCCCTCCCCTTCCCTTGCATGCCACCCCTCCCTCCCCTCTCCCTCCCTCCACTAGGGCGGGTGGGCCAGGTCCAGATGCCGGGCCCTCTTCCTCCCCTCCCTTGCATGCCCCTCCCCTCCCTCCGCTGGGGGGGTAGGCCCATCTCAGTCTGTTAGCTACATTATACTGATTACTAGTTCATATTTTCAGTGTATCTTCTGAAGATGCCAACCACAGATGCAGGAGAAAATGCTACTTGAAGACGGTCATACAGCCCCAAAGCCAGCAAAGCTTGGGATCTGAGGCTGTCAAGCATTCATTTTGCGCCCTTCTAAGACAACGTAAATCTGCTGAGGACTCCCCTTCTTAGAAGCCAGCTCATTACGAGCTCAACCTAAACCACACTAAAATTTAGACCAGCCTCGTAACAGGCTTGGCTCTGCGATTCGTGTCAGCTACTCCCTTCTTCAAAGTCCTTCTTACAGTAATAGAGCTGGGAGAATAACATTGGGACCTCTTGCCAGGACCTAAGAACTGTTAGACAACATCCTAGGTCGATTCTGCACTTGAGTTATCAACCTAAGTTCGAGCTGCGTTCGACCGAAGTGCTCCGCACAACCACTGGGATCGACGTGGTTTCGTACCAGCTTCGCCCCGTGTAACGGTCAAATTTCCGACTCCAGTTGGGAACGACTACTTTTTCAGAGAACCACGCTCGAACTCAGCTCGATTCCAGTAAAGTGCGGAATCTCTGGTGCCAGGAGTCCCCCATACAGCCAATCACAGCTGAGTGTTTTGGGGCATCGTGTTGTTACAGCCTGGCCAATCAAAAAACACCACCTTCGTCCCTCCATTCCCTGTGGCAGTTTTTTTTTATAGCTGCAGTGTGTGGGGATAGGCGGAACATGGCAGCGTGAGAAGCCAGCAGCCAATCGGAACGGAGCAGCGAAGAGGCACAGGATGATTCCGCCCTCCGAGCTGGGATCAAGCTGGTTGCAGTGGGGAACAACAATGGCTTCGACCTAGGTCAGTACCCTTCTCAGGGAACTGGGTCGAACCTATTTTACTTGTGTGCAGAATCGCCCCTAGATGACCAGAATCCGTATAAACTTGTTCCAGCAGCCTCTGATTTTCCGTGCCACAGAAATGACATTTGTGGGAATTCTCTCACTGGCTGCTTCTCCATCCACTAGAACAGGGATTCTCCCAATCCACTGACATGTTTCCTGGCGTTCACCCCGTGTTTTTAGAAAATGATTGGCTACCACGCTGTGTCAGAATTCCAGAGGTGCCTGCAGTGTCCAAAGGCTGGGGAATCCCTGCACTAGAAGACCCAGGAAGAAATCAGAAAAAGATGCGTGGTAAGCTTTTCTATTTTAAAGCTTCCCTTAAATAGAAGGAGAGAAGAAGAGTTTGGATTTATATCCCCCCTTTCTCTCCTGCAGGAGACTCAAAGGGGCTGACAATCTCCTTGCCCTTCCCCCCTCACAACAAATACCCTGTGAGGTAGGTGGGGCTGAGAGAGCTCCGATAAGCTGTGACTAGCCCAAGGTCACCCAGCTGGCATGTGCTGGAGTGCACAGGCTAATCTGAATTCCCCAGATAAGCCTCCACAGCTCAGGCGGCAGAGTTGGGAATCAAACCTGGTTCCTCCAGATTAGATACACGAGCTCTTAACCTCCTACGCCACTGCTGCCCTGCTTAGTTGATAGCATCGTCCGTGGTACTTTTCCTAGACCACCGTTTCTAAGAGAACAAAACTTGGCAGCATGCTAGAGGGTGGGGAGTGAGTATAGCTTGAGATATTTTTGTTGCTCGGTAGCAGCTCTCCTTAAAGAACGGTTAACAATCCCTGCTCCAGAGTTTAATGGACCCTCATGATCTCTCCAGGCAAACGGCGACTCCCACCAGATTAATCGGGGATGGGTGGTGGGTGGGAGGGAGGGAGGGATCTCCAGTGGGAACCTCCCCTTAACCTGATCCAAAATCACTGCAACTTCATTAAAGAAAGAACTTGCTCTCCCACACAATTTTTAATTCCATTTGAGCAGGGTCGCATAGCCCACTACTTATATTTTCTAACTAACCCCTGCTCAAGGAGAGCCTTCACAATTGCTAGATTCAATGTTATGCCATCTGCCTTACTACATGGCAGGTTTAATAACCTGGAAAAATCTAAAAGGTTGTGTAGCTGTAATTCTAAGGTAGTTGAAACATTGGCTCACCAGCTATTACACTGCACTAAATTTGCTAAAATTAGATCTAAATATGTCAATCTACACCCTCTCTTCCAATCTGAGTTAACAGATTTGATTAGATTATTCCTCTTGTTGAATAATTCTGATTCTGTTGTTTGTGAAGAGGTTGCAAGTTTTGTTATGGAAATAATTCAGAGCCAGTAATAATATGTATATATCTGAGGTTATCCTTTTTGCCTTTTAAAATTTTTATGTTTGCTGTGTTTTGTTGCTGTTGTTCTATGTATGCCAATAAAGGCTTTGGTTTGCCTAAAGTAGAGCATCAACTTGCCTTGTAGAAGGGCCCAGATTCAACTCCCCCCGCCCCCAGCATGTGCGGTTAAAAAGGATCAAGTAGCAGATGACATGAAAGACCTCAGATTGCTGGAGCCAGGTTGGCAATACTAATTTAGACAGTCTCTGCTTTCCTGGCAGGCTCATGCCCAGCCAGTGACCAGCATAGAGTATAATTTCACCCCTTGTACAACGGAGACCTGCCTGCTGGTGTGTCCCGGTAGGCAGGCACCCTGCATGACTGTTCAGACCTGCAGATGCAACAGGAAGTCCCTTCTAGGAACTCAAACTCTCTCTGCTTGATTTTAGGGGTCAGCCGGCAGAAGGCACAAGAGTGGTGCATCAAGCACAGCTTTGAGTTGGTGGAGCTCAGCCCGGAGGAGGTGCCAGACGAGGACGGTAGGTTGCAGCCGCTTTCCAGAAGACCCCAGCTGGCAGGAGTTACATTCTCTTATGACCAGGCTGTGGCCCCAGGATGAGGGATGTGCTGTTGCTACCAGACTCTGGGTCCTTTGTTGTTGCTCTTCAGATGCCCCTAAATAATCTCTTTCTATAGCTTTATTTCTTTTTTAAAAAACCTCAAAAACAAAACAGCAATTTGTTTCAGTGTTGGATAGGTGTCAAACTTGCGGCCCTCCAGATGTTATGGGCCTTCCCTTGCGTCTGATTCGGAGACTGAAAATGGTCCAGAATGCAGCAGCTCATATGCTCACAGGGGGTGCCACTAGAGAACACATCACACCTGTGCTTCGCCGCTTGCACTGGTTACCAATTGAATTCCGAATCATTTTCAAGGTGCTGGTGTTAACCTTCAAGGCCTTGTGCGGCCTGGGATCTCCATACCTGCAAGACCGTCTTACCCCATATGTCCCAAATTGGTCTCTGCGCTCGGCAGAGGCCAACTTACTGGTGACCCCTGGCCCCTCAATGATGCGGCTGGCCTCCACCCAGGCCAGAGCCTTTACAGCTCTGGCCCCGGCCTGGTGGAACGCTCTTCCGCCAGCTGTCTGGCCCTGTGGGATCTTAACGAGTTCCGCAGGGCCTGTAAGACTAAGCTGTTCCGCCGGGCCTTTGGGAAGACAAGCTGCTGATGCCCCCCCCCCCCTTATAACATCAAGCGGATCCTACCGCCCCTTCCCTTTGGGTTTTTAAGGGAGTTGATAGTAGGTGCCATCTTTTATGTTGATTTTAATAATGCTGCATTTTAATGGGGTAGGGTTTATATTTATTAGAGCCGTATTAATTGATATTTGATGGATTTTAATCTGATATATGTGCTCTATTTTATATGTTGTTCACCGCCCTGACCCCTCCGGGGGAGGGCGGTATATAAACCTAATAAATAAATAAATAAATAAATAATAATAATAATAATAATAATAATAATAATAATAATAATAATAATAATAATAATAATAATAATAATAATAATACAGTTCCCATCATCCCCTTCCAGCATTATGCTGATGATGATGGGAACTGTAGTCCATAACATCTGGAAGGCCGTGAATTTGACACCTGTGGCTGTACTGCAAGGTGACTCATTGATTAGCAAATTATAGAATTGTGCCAGCAAGACTGTTCCCAACCCATAGACAACCTCATTTTTTCCTACAGTTTCGAGTCAGGATTGCAGAAAGTCCACCTCTGTGACTGGGTGTGCGTTCAGGGCAGGGGTCCCCAAACTACGGCCCGGGGGCCAAATGTGGCCCCCTGAAGGCATTTATCCGGCCCACCAGGCATGGCGGCGATGGCTCCATTCATGTGCAGTGGGGGCTCGAGGGAGAGGAGGAACCGGCCCCAACGGCTGTTGATTGCAATTACATGATGGCACCCCCAAATCTCCATGAATTTTCTGACTCAGAGTTGGAAACCTTACATGTGGCAACGCCTGCTCCGCCCTTCCCTCTCAGCTACTCCATGTGTTGCTCTCAGGCTTTCTGTTCCTCCTCACTCCCATTGGCATCAGCCAGGCTGGCGAATCGCTCGCTGGCTGCTAGGGAGGAAAGAACCCAGGAAGAGACCTGATCCTGGGTTAGATGGAATGCTTCATTGGGAAAGTTCTGCTTTTTTTTACAGGGGAAGGTATTCCACAGCCTCCCCAACAATATTTGGAGCCCACCCTGTACTTGACATACTTTGGTCACTGTTCTAAAACCCCCCCCCACCCCCCCCCCCCCCCCCCCCCCAGGCCCGGCCCCCCCACCCCCCCCCCCCCCGCCAGAGAGCCCGCCCCGCCCCCCCCCGCCCCCCCCCCCCCTACCACCCCCCCCCCCCCCCCTCTACCCCTCCCCCCCCCCCACCCCCCCCCCCCCCCTCCCCCACACCCCCCCACCCCCTACCCCCCTCTCCCCCCCCCCCCCCCACCCCCCCCCCCCCCCACCCCCCCCCCCCCCCACCCCCCCCCCCCCCCACCCCCCCCCCCCCCCACCCCCCCCCCCCCCCACCCCCCCCCCCCCCCACCCCCCCCCCCCCCCACCCCCCCCCCCCCCCACCCCCCCCCCCCCCCACCCCCCCCCCCCCCCACCCCCCCCCCCCCCCACCCCCCCCCCCCCCCACCCCCCCCCCCCCCCACCCCCCCCCCCCCCCACCCCCCCCCCCCCCCACCCCCCCCCCCCCCCACCCCCCCCCCCCCCCACCCCCCCCCCCCCCCACCCCCCCCCCCCCCCACCCCCCCCCCCCCCCACCCCCCCCCCCCCCCACCCCCCCCCCCCCCCACCCCCCCCCCCCCCCACCCCCCCCCCCCCCCACCCCCCCCCCCCCCCACCCCCCCCCCCCCCCACCCCCCCCCCCCCCCACCCCCCCCCCCCCCCACCCCCCCCCCCCCCCACCCCCCCCCCCCCCCACCCCCCCCCCCCCCCACCCCCCCCCCCCCCCACCCCCCCCCCCCCCCACCCCCCCCCCCCCCCACCCCCCCCCCCCCCCACCCCCCCCCCCCCCCACCCCCCCCCCCCCCCACCCCCCCCCCCCCCCACCCCCCCCCCCCCCCACCCCCCCCCCCCCCCACCCCCCCCCCCCCCCACCCCCCCCCCCCCCCACCCCCCCCCCCCCCCACCCCCCCCCCCCCCCACCCCCCCCCCCCCCCACCCCCCCCCCCCCCCACCCCCCCCCCCCCCCACCCCCCCCCCCCCCCACCCCCCCCCCCCCCCACCCCCCCCCCCCCCCACCCCCCCCCCCCCCCACCCCCCCCCCCCCCCACCCCCCCCCCCCCCCACCCCCCCCCCCCCCCACCCCCCCCCCCCCCCACCCCCCCCCCCCCCCACCCCCCCCCCCCCCCACCCCCCCCCCCCCCCACCCCCCCCCCCCCCCACCCCCCCCCCCCCCCACCCCCCCCCCCCCCCACCCCCCCCCCCCCCCACCCCCCCCCCCCCCCACCCCCCCCCCCCCCCACCCCCCCCCCCCCCCACCCCCCCCCCCCCCCACCCCCCCCCCCCCCCACCCCCCCCCCCCCCCACCCCCCCCCCCCCCCACCCCCCCCCCCCCCCACCCCCCCCCCCCCCCACCCCCCCCCCCCCCCACCCCCCCCCCCCCCCACCCCCCCCCCCCCCCACCCCCCCCCCCCCCCACCCCCCCCCCCCCCCACCCCCCCCCCCCCCCACCCCCCCCCCCCCCCACCCCCCCCCCCCCCCACCCCCCCCCCCCCCCACCCCCCCCCCCCCCCACCCCCCCCCCCCCCCACCCCCCCCCCCCCCCACCCCCCCCCCCCCCCACCCCCCCCCCCCCCCACCCCCCCCCCCCCCCACCCCCCCCCCCCCCCACCCCCCCCCCCCCCCACCCCCCCCCCCCCCCACCCCCCCCCCCCCCCACCCCCCCCCCCCCCCACCCCCCCCCCCCCCCACCCCCCCCCCCCCCCACCCCCCCCCCCCCCCACCCCCCCCCCCCCCCACCCCCCCCCCCCCCCACCCCCCCCCCCCCCCACCCCCCCCCCCCCCCACCCCCCCCCCCCCCCACCCCCCCCCCCCCCCACCCCCCCCCCCCCCCACCCCCCCCCCCCCCCACCCCCCCCCCCCCCCACCCCCCCCCCCCCCCACCCCCCCCCCCCCCCACCCCCCCCCCCCCCCACCCCCCCCCCCCCCCACCCCCCCCCCCCCCCACCCCCCCCCCCCCCCACCCCCCCCCCCCCCCACCCCCCCCCCCCCCCACCCCCCCCCCCCCCCACCCCCCCCCCCCCCCACCCCCCCCCCCCCCCACCCCCCCCCCCCCCCACCCCCCCCCCCCCCCACCCCCCCCCCCCCCCACCCCCCCCCCCCCCCACCCCCCCCCCCCCCCACCCCCCCCCCCCCCCACCCCCCCCCCCCCCCACCCCCCCCCCCCCCCACCCCCCCCCCCCCCCACCCCCCCCCCCCCCCACCCCCCCCCCCCCCCACCCCCCCCCCCCCCCACCCCCCCCCCCCCCCACCCCCCCCCCCCCCCACCCCCCCCCCCCCCCACCCCCCCCCCCCCCCACCCCCCCCCCCCCCCACCCCCCCCCCCCCCCACCCCCCCCCCCCCCCACCCCCCCCCCCCCCCACCCCCCCCCCCCCCCACCCCCCCCCCCCCCCACCCCCCCCCCCCCCCACCCCCCCCCCCCCCCACCCCCCCCCCCCCCCACCCCCCCCCCCCCCCACCCCCCCCCCCCCCCACCCCCCCCCCCCCCCACCCCCCCCCCCCCCCACCCCCCCCCCCCCCCACCCCCCCCCCCCCCCACCCCCCCCCCCCCCCACCCCCCCCCCCCCCCACCCCCCCCCCCCCCCACCCCCCCCCCCCCCCACCCCCCCCCCCCCCCACCCCCCCCCCCCCCCACCCCCCCCCCCCCCCACCCCCCCCCCCCCCCACCCCCCCCCCCCCCCACCCCCCCCCCCCCCCACCCCCCCCCCCCCCCACCCCCCCCCCCCCCCACCCCCCCCCCCCCCCACCCCCCCCCCCCCCCACCCCCCCCCCCCCCCACCCCCCCCCCCCCCCACCCCCCCCCCCCCCCACCCCCCCCCCCCCCCACCCCCCCCCCCCCCCACCCCCCCCCCCCCCCACCCCCCCCCCCCCCCACCCCCCCCCCCCCCCACCCCCCCCCCCCCCCACCCCCCCCCCCCCCCACCCCCCCCCCCCCCCACCCCCCCCCCCCCCCACCCCCCCCCCCCCCCACCCCCCCCCCCCCCCCCCCCCCCCCCCCCCCCCCCCCCCCCCCCCCGCCCCCCCCCCCCCCCCTTCGACCTAACATTTATTTCCTGTATTGTATATGCTTTTTAATCCGGTTTTTTATTATTGTTGAACTGTTGTCTGTGCCAATAAAAGGCTTGCTGCTGCATACAATCCGGAAAACCCACAACACCCCAAAATAAAAATTCTTTTCAGGTTTTCTGTTTATTCAGTTGAAAATGCAGGTTGCCATTCAGAGCTGGGATTTTTCAAATGCACAAAACAGAAGGAGGTTTTCTAGCAGCTGATTTCACAATAGTCATTGTGGGTTAGGCAGGCAAGGATTCTGAAGGGGACTGAAGTGGTTCAGACACATGTTCACAGAATTCTGAACACGTTCACGGACACATGTTCATCAAATGCCAGCCACAGACGCAGGCAACACATCAGGAGAAAATGCTACTGGAACACGGCCGTACAACCCGGAAAACCCACAACACCCCAGTGATTCCGGCTGTGAAATCCTTTGACAATAGTTGGCAGAGACAAATTGGCAGTCCTGGAGACGTCTGCACCCACGGAAGTCCCCCACCCTCGCCTTCAAATCAAATCTGCCTCGTTCAAGCCGGTTCCCAGACCAGGTAAGAGGAAAGGAGAGTATCAACATTTGACAGCCAAGTTACTTAGAGAATCTGCCATCTTGTATCACGTTTCTGACAGGCGGAAACTCACACAGTGAAGTGTGTCTTTGTGCAGAGAAATATAGTATTGGGAAATGAGGCACCGGTTGAATTTCCGCCAGTCACAAACGGCCAAAAAGCTAGACAGGAAAATAGGGGGCAATTTGGTCAGTGAGGTCTGGAGAAGTTCAGGGCGATCTTTGATCGACAGCAACCGCCCCAGTGCCTGATGGGGAAAAAAAAAATACCAGGACCAAACTCACCCGAAATTCGCTGAGCAGCGGATCGGTGCTTTGCTTCAGATTGGAAAGATCCAAGCGACGCTGGTAATCTTTGAGTTTCTGAGAAGGGCAGTCAGCAACGGGAAAGGAGAGTGAATGGGTCGGCACCGAGGGATACAACCAGAACAGAAACAAAGAGATGATTCGCCAGTTCATGTAATTGTAACAGGGAGTTTAGTAAAGGCCAAGCCCTGGAAATCCACCGAAACACCCAAGCGGAGGGAGCAGGGCGCCAAAGGTCAGTTAACAGCGCACCCGCCTCGTCCGTTGGGATGAGAGAAGGCCAGCCAAGGTAGGGAAGGGATAAAGAAAACTGGAAATTATTTATCACACACTGCAATACAAAACAGGCCGGGGTTGAGGGGGTAATCTCTTCAAATGGCCACCCTGAGAAGCAGCCGGAGGCAAGAAGAGGGCCTCTCACCAGAAAATTCTCCGTCTCACGCACGGCCTTGTTGACCTCGTTGAGGATTTCTCTGCAGCAGTTGGCTGCCTTCTGGACCTTTTCGCGTTCTTCCTTCTCCTCTGCAAAGGAGGTCGAAACAGGTGGGAATTATGGGTCAGGTTCTTCCACAAACAGACCCCCTCTCCCACACGCGGACTTTCCAGGTAAGTGTTTGGCTCAAAAGATGGCCCTGGGCTTTGTAAGAGAGCCAGGCAAACACGCCGATGACCTCAGCACACACAATCCAAGCAATTCCTAGAGCGCCAATTCCTAGAGCGCCACGGAAGACTGTGATGTCACATCCGGACTGCCCTTGGAAATGACATCACAGTGTGGGCGAGGTTTCCGTTTCCCCACTTGGAAGAAATCTCTTTGGGGTCGCCAGCCTGTTCTCAAATCAGCCCCCTGGGTCTTCCGACCTCTACACTGCTCTTTTGCGTAAACACGTTTCCCAAAGTGCTTCCCGATGTCTCCTTGCCTCTGGACCGCCCCCTCAGAGCTTTGCCCAATGAGAAATGGATGGACCAGTCCTGGACTTCTCCTGAGAGAGCCAGCGTGGTGAAGTGGTTAAGAGCAGGTGCACTCTAATCTGGAGAACCGGGTTTGATTCCCCGCTTGCCACTTGAGCTATGGAGGCTTATCTGGCGCACCAGATAAGCCTGTGCACTCCAACACATGCCAGCTGGGGGACCTTGGGCTAATCACAGTTCTGCGGAGCTCTCTCAGCCCCACCTACCTCACAGGGTGTTTGTTGTGAGGGGGGGAAGGGAAAGGAGTTTGTAAGTCCCTTTGTGTCTCCTTAGCAGCAGTGGTGTAGTGGCTAAGTGGTGTAGTGTAGTGGTGTAGCAGCTAAGAGCAGGTGCACTCAGATCTGGAGGAACCGGGTTTGATTCCCCGCTCTGCCGCTTGAGTTGTGGAGGCTTATCTGGGGAATTCAGATTAGCCTGTACACTCCCACACTCGCCAGCTGGGTGACCTTGGGCTAGTCACAGCTTCTCGGAGCTCTCTCAGCCCCACCTACCTCACAGGGTGTTTGTTGTGAGGGGGGAAGGGCAAGCAGATTGTAAGCCCCTTTGAGTCTCCTGCAGGAGAGAAAGGGGGGATATAAATCCAAACTCTCCTCCTCCTCCTCCTCCTCCTCCTCCTCCTCCTCTATTTTGGCCTCCCCTCCTGATGCCTGGCCTCACTTTCCACTGGCTACCCTCCTTTCTACCTAGGGTCAGCTTTGCAAATCCCCACCCACTCACCAGTGCACTGGGCAATGTTGTGAAGCAGCAGCGGATATTTGGTCAGCCTCTGCATCTCGATAGGGATGATGTCCTTCAGTTGCAGCCGCCTGCACCGAGGCTGACTTTCCGCCTCCTGCAGGGAAGAGGTGGAAATCCCATCTGGTTGAGTCGGAAGAAGTGGAAATCCCAAATAGGAGGCAGAAGGAGGGAAGGAGCTTGGAGTGGGTCTGTGCATCTGGACTTCAAGCTTAGGAAGCGCTTCTACATCTCCTTCCAACCCAAATACCCCCCTCCCTCCCTCCCTCCCTCCCTCCCTCCCTCCCTCCCTCCCTCCCTCAATCAATCAATCAATCAATCAATCAATCAATCTTCTTTCTTTCTATCTATCTATCTATCTATCTATCTATCTATCTATCTATCTATCTATCTATCTATCTATCTATCTATCTATCTATCTATCTATCTATCTATCTATCTTTCTTTCTTTCTTTCTTTCTTTCTTTCTTTCTTTCTTTCTGACCAGCAGTTGAGTATAAAAAAAAACTGACAAGCAATTGTGTGCAACGTAAAACGTGGAGAAACTGGGAAACGCTAAACACACTGGCTCTAGCAAAAGTAAACAATAAGTTTAACCGTATCCATACATACATAGTTTATTTACGGTCATTGACCAGCAAGATCCAAAAGAATTAAAATCATAAAATTTGCAGATATTACAAATTTACAGATTAAAACAGTTAACAAAATACAGATAATAGACCTCAGGAACTCAGAACATCAGCTCAAGATAATGAGTGGAAGGTCAGTCTAATAATAATTAATAATAAGGATTAGCTGGCAGAGCCAGTAGTGCTCTGTCGGGCCTTCCTGGTTTTACTTGATATCCAGGCAAACTTGGCAACAGAATACGTTAGGTTTTTATTAGTATCTGATAACAGTATTTTAATCCTTTCTTTCTTAGCCAAAGGAGTGTTTGTCTGGTCAAATATATCCAATATACGATTAGTTTCATCCAAATTGTAGGAAAAAGTATTGAAAAGTTATGAAAATTTTTGGACTTTATGATACAAGTGAACATTGAGTTATGAATATTGATAATTTTAGATTCTATAAGTTGGATTATAGGACTGTTGGGTTACAGGACTGTCTTTTTGACTTTGTGAGAAGTAGAAGCATTTAGATTCTACACATTTGAGTTATGAATATTTTTTGAATGAATTATGAACTAATTGAAATATAAAAGGCTAAGAACATAAGAACAAGTCAGCTGGATCAGACCAGAGTCCATCTAGTCCAGCACTCTGCTACTCGCAGTGGCCCACCAGGTGCCTTTGGGAGCTCACCTGCAGGATGTGAAAGCAAGGGCCTTCTGCGGCTGTTGCTCCTGAGCACCTGGATCACGGCTTTATATAAGGGCATGACAATCTTTGCAGTTTTATTATCAATTCCTTTCCTAATCATCCCCAGCACAGAGTTTGCCTTTTTCACAGCTGCCATGCATTGAGTTGACATTCCCACGGAACTATCAACTAAGACGCCCAAATCCCTTTCCTGGTCTGTGACTGATAGCACTGACCCCTGTAGCGTGTATGTGAAGTAAACATATTGTTTACGTTTGCCAGAGCCAGCGTGTAGCGCGTTTCCCAGTTTCTCCAGCAGTTGGGTATAGAAATGACACTGCTTGCCCCTATAGTTGAAAGTTTTCAAAATCTGAATTTTGTACGGCAGAAATCCAAAAGGCCTCAAGGAAATACATGTATGTTTAAAGAACGTACTCCGCTTCTGTTGCCTGGAGCGAGTCTCAAAATACAATCCAACCCATCTGAAATGGAATTCCATGTGCCTTTTTAAGCTAAGCTCTGCGGCCAAAGGGGTTAGGAACTTGTGCTCAAGAAGGAATCTGGAAGGTGTGGAATTCTTCAGCCAAGACCAAATTTCACCCCCGGGTGTGAAACGGGGGTGGGGGGGGGGGAGGGTGGCTCAGGCCTGCAATAGATGCCTCCAAATATACCTGGATGAACTGGTTGAAACGGGGTTCTTTCTTCTGTTTCGCTTTCAGCTGTTCAAGGGCCAATGATTGGCGGCTGCAGAAGCGGGCGGAGATCTTCTGGAACCAGCTCCCATCCGGCAAGTGAAACTGAAGGGTAAGAGAGGAACATTAGTGGTTTGCCACAAGGACCCTTGTGGGCTGGTTCACACTTGTAGGTGTTAAGTACTTAAAGTGTTTAGATCTTGGCACATGTTTATCTCCATAATCCAGAGATGATCATAAATTGGGCTAGTTTTATCACCCCATCCAGGGCTGCCAGCTCTCCCCAATCCCCTCCCCAGACCAGGGACGTAGGTATAAAATTTTTATGGGGGGAGTTCGGGGATGGGGCCACGCCCCCACCCACCCCTGGGGGCTGGCCATACCTCCCTAAGCCCTGCCCCCAGCCTCAGTGCTTAAAAAACCAGCTCTCCCAGGCCAGGGGCAGCAGACTCCCCTCCCCCGCCCCCCCCACCAGCTGGGCTCCCAGTCAGCAGTCCCTTCTGCCCTGCCCTCCGGGCAGAGGCGTAACTAGGGAAAAGGGAGCCTGGCACTTAATCTGCCCCATGGGCAGCCGCTGTGATGCTGGAATCCACCCCCAAAAAGCATCACTTTCAATGGTGTTTAAACTAGGGAGCCCAGATTCTCATTTTAAATCCACCTTAAAGGGAGAATCTGGGGTCCCCAGTTAAAACAAAATTTAAAGTGATGCTTCGGGGTGACTCCCCATCCTTAAACAGCATCACTTTCAATGTTTAAACTGGGGACCTCACATTCTCCCTTTAAATCCATACCGAAGGGGGTGAATTTGAAAGGAGAATCTGGGGAAATTTGGGGGGTGCCTGCTGTGCAATTGTTAAGCTAGAAGCACCAAAATTTCAGGGTATCTTTAGGAGGACCTGCTGATGATACCACCCAGGTTTGGTGAAGTTTGGTTCATGGGGGCCAAAGTTATGGACCCTCAAAGGTGTAGCCCACATCTCCTATTAGCTCCCATTGGAAACAATGGGGGATGGGGCACCCCTTTTGGGAGCCCATAACTTTGGACCCCCTGAACCAAACCTCACCAAGCTTGGGTGGTATCATTAGGAGAGTCTCCCAACAAATCCCTGAAATTTTGGTGCTGCTAGCTTAAAAACTGCACCCCCTGCAGGCCAATAATCGAAAAAACACTAAAAAAAATTCAAAAAACCCACAAACAGGGGGGGCGGAGCTTCGGACATGTAATGGAGGGGTTTAAACCCGAGAAACACCCCCCCCTTACCTACGTCCTTGCCCCAGACTGTTCCTTCCTGCTCTCTGAGCCCTGCACTCAAGCCATCCCTTTGACACCCTGAAAATAAAGAGCGCGCACTTCTTACCCGAGCCAGCAGGGTATCTCCGATCTCTGAAACCAGTGGGTTTTCCTCCCTGAGTTTCTTCAGTTTTTCTAAAAACAGTTCTGAGGAGAGACAGGCAACGAAAGATTAAGCTAAAAGTCACAAGACGGTTGTCACGCCATAGTCCCACCATATTGAGTGTGTGCACAGCCCAGAGATAGGGAAGACAGAGAGGCAACAGACACACTCCAGCGGTCTGGAGGAAAAGATGGCCTGGAGTTTCTTCAGCAGAGGTTTAACGGAACGTTATCCGGCGCTACATCTTGAAAGCCTTCTACTTCAGGGATGTCAAACTCTGGCCCTTCAGATGTTCATGGACTATGGTTCCCATCAGCCCCTGTCAGCAAGGCCAACTGGACAACACCCTCCAGATATCCCTGGCCAACACCCTCCACGTGTCTGTGGACTATGATTCTCATCGCCAATTGGCCATACTGGCAGGGGCTGATGGGAATCAAAGTCCATGAACATCTGGAGGGCAGAGTTTGATATCTCTGTTCTACGTCTCATTTTCACACACTTAGTCGCTCCTACAGGGACAAAGAAGAAGAAGAAGAAGAAGAGTTTGGATTTATATCCCCCCTTTCTCTCCTGTAGGAGACTCAAAGGGGCTGACAATCTCCTTGCCCTTCCCCCCTCACAACAAACACCCTGTGAGGTAGGTGGGGCTGAGAGAGCTCCGAGAAGCTGTGACTAGCCCAAGGTCACCCAGCTGACGTGTGTGGGAGTGCCCAGGCTAATCTGAATTCCCCAGATAAGCCTCCACAGCTCAGGTGGCAGAGCTGGGAATCAAACCCGGTTCCTCCAGATTAGATACATGAGCTCTTAACCTCCTACGCCACTGCTGCTCTTAACCTCCTACGCCACTGCCACTCCAGGGCTGATGGCAACCCACCGTGCAGTTAAAGTCCAATCTAATGCAATCTAATGGCATGGTCTGTCATTGCTGTCTGTTATAGGCAGTGGTGGGATCCAAAAATTTTAATAACAGGTTCCGATGGTGGTGGGATTCAAACAGTGGTGCCGCCGCACGCCGCCAATTGGCCATGTCGGCAGGGGCTGATGGGATTTGTAGTCCATGAACATCTGGAGAGCCGCAGGTTGCAGACCTCTGATCTAAATGATCCGGTGGGCAGCTGAGTTGGTCTACAGTAGAAGAGCTAGATTCCTGAAGCCCTTAAAGACCAATGTAAGTATAAGTCTTTGAGAGTCACAAAACTAAAAAGTTGCAAGGGGTCTAAAGACCGATCCCTGCACAGTGAGCTCAAGAATCCCTGTCAAAGAATTGCCCAATCTCCACTTAAATCTCTCCAAAGAGGGATAATCTACAATATCCCCTCTACTGAACAACCCTTATTGTTAAAAAGGTTTTCCCAATATCCTGCTGCTATCTCCCCACCAGTAATTGAAACTCATCATCTACTAACAACTGAAACTAAACTGAAACTAAAACAACAGTCCAGTGATGAAGGGAGGGAGAACCGCGTCTGGGACATGAACTGCCTGCATGCGCCCTCCCCGCCCCGAAACTCCCCGAAACGCCCCTGACACGACACGCCCTCGCCCCCCCCCCGTGTGACTACAATGGCAGTGCCTGTGGCGAGATGCCTCAGATGTCCCCATTGCAGCTACGCCTCTGCGACAGTCCTTCAGATACTTTAAAAGAGTCATGACATCCATATCGGTCAGGTATTTAAAGGCAGTTGAAGCTTTGCTTGAATTTAAAGTGCAACTGGACTGAAATCTAAATGATACCAGCTGTTAACGATACAAGACCAAGAGGTTCTGGTCCTTCCAGACCAGGGGTAGGGAACCTGCGGCTCGAGAGCCACATGCGGCTCTTCTGCCCTTGCACTACGGCTCCACGAGCCAAGCCGCTGGCCCCATCCTTGCCCGCCCTGCAGGCAGCAGGGCGGACGCATCCATGCACTTCTCAGAATGAGCGGAGTAAAAGGTAAAAAAACCCAATATATACAGTGTTATCTTTATTTTAAATGTCAAAAATTATTTGTGGCTCCAAGTGTTTTCTTTTCCCATGGAAAACGGGTCCAAATGGCTCTTTGAGTGTTAAAGGTTCCCTACCCCTGTTCCAGACCAATAATTTGAAGCACAATTTTTTGGACCCCCCCATTGGCCTCGCTCTTACTGTGTTCATCAACCAAGTCTTCCAAGGCAGGGAAGATACTCTGCAGCTCCGTTGCATCGAAGAAGCCTTCTGTCAGCATGGGTTGGTAGAAGACCTCCAGCAGCACCCGCAGCATTCGCACATGGGCGTGCTCAGTGATGAACAACTCTGGAATCGGGGGGAGAAGAGGAGAAAGGTCAGAATAACCTTCCGTATCGCCAGCATCAGGGGTCTCCAACATAGTGCCCACCAGAACTTATCTTGGAGCCCCCCAAGAGATTTTAGAAAACGGGAAAGGCCACCTGGGACTTTTCCCAGCCCGGCTTTGATTGGCTTTGCTGGTTTTTAAGAACATGGCTTGGACAGCAGCTGCCGCCACGTCACTATGTGACAGAAGGTAAACTTGCAGCCATTCTATGGCTAGCTCCGCCTCTTGCGGCAGCCATTTTGTGGCTGCACCCACCACACCAGGGGTCTGCAACCTGTGGCTCTCCAGATGTTCATGGACTACAGTTCCCATCAGCCCCTGCCAGCATAGCCAATTGGCCATGCTGGCAGGGGCTGATGGGAACTGTAGTCCATGAACATCTGGAGAGTCACAGGTTGAAGATCCCTGCACCACACTGTGTCAGAATTCCAGAAGTGCCCCAAGTCTGCATTATCCATAAAGCTCACTCAGCTGAAGTTTAGGAGCCCCACAGGGACTAGGAGCCATTTTCTTTCGCTGAGGCACTGTTAGCAGGCTTCGGCCTTTCTGACAGATATTGACTGAGAAAGCACACAAGGCAGCTGAGGACAAGTTGCAAGGCACACTCATAGTCAGTTGTGATTTGTTTTGAGTCAGTGAAGAGAGGGAGACGGTGAGCCAACAGCGCACTAGCGTTGGGGTTGCGACGTCATGCCGCCTCCGCCTCCCTCCATGAGCAAGCAATACAATCGAGCGGTGATCTTGATTGCGTGCGAGTGAGCAAAATTCTTCAGGAAACCCTCAAAATGGATACAGGGCTGTGCACTGCGGTCTAGTACCCACCTAGAAGGGTCAGACTTTCAGCTGTAGTGGGGCGAAAGATTGAAGTGCCGGAGGGGCCAGAAGTACCTGAAACCCTAGGGGCCTAGTCATGGGTTAATATAGCCCTGAGGTCTCCCACAAATTCAAAAAGGTTGGGGACCCCAGTCCATATATTTATGTGCTGGAGGGGTGAATGCTGGAAACCCTGCCATACTTCCCTCAACCCCATTATTCCAAAAACGTTGCACATTATCTGTAAACATTCAGTAGGGAAATCAAATAAGGGATAAGTGTGAGGGAAATATATGCAAACTGCAGATGTTACTTTGTTGACAGAGCTGAGATGTTCTAATTTTGATCATTTTCTCACGCCATCAGGGAGGCACCAGTGTGTGGAGATAAGAGTCCTGGGCAACAATGAACCTTTTTGAGATATGTGTGTGTGTGTAAGTGTGGTGTAGAGGTTAAAAGTAGTTTTCGCAGGGCCTGTAAACCGGAGCTATTCCACCAGGCTTTCCCTGAGGGCCAGTCAGAATAACATCTTTTTCGGCCTCCCAGGGGTGGGGGATATGCGGGTTTTAACAAGTCGTCATACAAGTTGAGTATTTTAGAATAATTTATCTGTTTTAATTGTATGATGTTTTATTGTTGCCGCCCTGAGCCCCTTCAAGGGGAAGGGCGGGGTCAAAATTTCAAAAAATAAAATAAAATTTAAAAATAAAATAAAACTATATTTAAAAAATCGGTGTAGTGGGAATGAAGCCAACCACTTTCAAAACACTATTTTTTTTAAAAAAAGGCCAATCATTATTTTACGAAGTGCCCATTTCACTAAGGCCCAACAGCCTATACTGTCAAACCCAGGAGGAGGGAGCTATTTTTTGGTCACATGAACAAAAAGCCAGGAAAAGAGGATTCAAAGATAAAATGGAGCTTCCAGGTTTGTTGGAGGAGTCAGCTGAATACCCTCCCCCTGAAGAGGGCACTCCTGCTTGGATCCTCACGTACCGTTGATCACCTCTTGCCGCTTCACTTCACTTTTCTTCAGCCTGAGAAGGGTATCGGGGGCGATGAGCTCCCGCCAGTTCGGCGGCTCGAGCTCCAGTTCCGAAACGCGCGGCTCATTCTCCTCAGACTGGGGAAGCAGAAAGGACGGTGGGGGCTCCCCTCCCCCAGCCCCCCCTGGCTCCAAACTGTATGGGTCAAAAAGAGAAAGAGACACAGATAGACAATTAGGCCAGGCCTATGCAAACATAAAACCAGGTGAAATATCACAGCCCCATTCAGAGACCCGGCACTGGAAGTCCTCACAAAGCTACAGTTCCCAAGGTTCTTTGAGAGAAAACGCCACGGTCAAATGTGGACAGGATACAAAATGGCTGCCACAGAACTCGCAAAGTTTCTCTTTAACAAAAGACCATGAAACAAATGTGTGCAAGTACACAGCGTATAGTTGAAAAAAGGACCTGTCTTTTGTGCCCCACCCAAATCCTTGTCCAAATGTCTTACAAATTTGCACCTCCTTAAAAATCCTAAAATTGTCACCAGTGAGGGCAAAAAACTGAACATTCGTTTGACCAAGAAGATGCTGAGGTGGCATAAATGCTAAGAGAACCAGCAGTAGCTTATTGCTTTTTGCCTTGGGCAGCTGGAAAAAGACGGTGTGAATGATTCATGGAACCATTTCTATCTTCCAAAAGCAGAAAAATAGTGGACTAGAGTGACTTTTCCCAATGGTTGTAGCCTCGACCGTAGCTTAGCCCCAGTGAAGAGATGTGAGAAATGGGACTAGACCAGTGGTGGCGAACCTTTGGCACTCCAGATGCTATGGACTACAATTCCCATCAGCCCCTGCCAGGATGGCCAATTGCTTTTTGCCTTGGGCAGCTGGAAAAAGACGGTGTGAACTATTCATGGAACCATTTCTATCTTCCAAAAGCAGAAAAATAGTGGACTAGAGTGACTTTTCCCAATGGTTGTAGCCTCGACCGTAGCTTAGTCCCAGTGAATAAATTTGAGAAATGGGACTAGACCAGTGGAGGCGAACCTTTGGTGGCGAACCCTGCCAGGGGCTGATGGGAATTGTAGTCCATAACATCTGGAGTGCCAAAGGTTCGCCACCACGGGACTAGACTGATTCCCATAAAAGCGACTAGAAAATTGTAGCGCCGTAGTTCACTACTGCTGAGCGAGAAGGTAAGCATGAACGTCACAGCCTTTGAACAGGCGTCCCTTTTCTGTTTGCAAAGTATTTTTAAAAAGTCTGCGCATCCAATGGCCCCTCTGGGACTTTTCTTGGGAGGGGGCATCTCGGGTCCCCCCTTCACCTACTTGCCGCTCCCCGGCTTGCGCCGAGCCTGATCTAGGGACGACTTCTCCTCCAGCTCGTTGGCCCGGGCCGCGGCCTCGATGTCCACATCGCTCCGCGAGCGTAGCTGCTTGCCTTTGGCCGAGCCCCGCTGGGACCGCTTCCGCTCGTAAACCCGCAGGCTCTCTGAGCGGCCCAGCTTTGCCGTCAGTCTGGCGAGGAGGAAAGCGGGCAGACCCCGGGCCACAGACAGGAGAGGGGGACGCGGACCAACCGGAAGCGAATGGACAAGCGTAGTGAGGGTGGAGTCGGACAAACCAGGGGGGGGGGGAGGGGACGACGAAATGAGCCACAGAAATGTGGGAAGGGCCACAGACCAATCACAAGAACACACAGAGTTGGGGCAAAGAATTGCCGCACGTTGGCACCCAGAGACCGACAGGAAAAGAACATGCGTGCACGTGGGCAATCAGGACAAATGAGCGCAGTAGCACAGAAAACACCCAATGGGAGAAGAGACGTTAGCACATGCAAGTGATGGGGCGAAAGGGGAGGAAGAAAAGAGGAAAAAGATGTGAGAATCCCATAACCAGAGACAGAGATCCATGCACCAGAAAGGGAAAGGGGATATTTGTCGTGAGGTCAGATCGGTCATGCCGCCATGCAGGGGCGTGAGAGAGACCCCCCCCCCCCCCCGGGAATAGCCATCACTCAGAGAAGAGAAATAACCTCAAAAGGGTGCCTTATCTCCTGGGGAGGGCTGGCCCCCCAGGTTTAGTCATAAACAGGAAAACCTGAGGAGGCAGCAAGTAACTCCAGTTCTCCAAACTGTGGCCCCTTCCGCACACGCAAAATAATGCGTTTTCAAACCACTTTCCCAACTGTTTGCAAGTGGATGTTGCCATTCCGCACGGCTTCAAAGAGCATTGAAAGCAGTTTGAAAGTGCATTCTTCTGCATGTGCGGAATGAGCCTGCGTGTGTTGAGGGATGGGGAATTAAGATCCATAGGTACCAACTGGGACACTGGGGAAGGGAATCGTTTCACAAGCCACTGGCCGTGGGCGGAAAGGAATACTTAACTCAGTTTGCGTGTCTCTGCCTGAGGAAGAAATTCATGCAAAGAGTGAAGGGTGAGGGGACGGGGGACCACCAACCTTTTTCGCCTTCTAGAAGGAAAAGAACAGAATAGAGAAGAGTGATTTGGTTAGCGTGCGGAGGGGAAAGGAAAGGGGGCGTGAGGAAGGATCGCCACCGTCGTCAAAAACAACGGAAGTCGAGGAAAGGTTTCTTGACGCTATTTTTTTTTCAAATGCACACGCCAGAGGGGAAAGGAAGGAAGACTCTAAAAGCTGGACTGTTTCCAAGTGTCGAGAAATGTTGAACCGTTCTCCCCCCCCCCCCCCCCCCCCCCACAGGCGCAAAGTGACGGGTTTATCTTTGTACTGCAAACCAACCAGCCACCAACTAACTCGGCTCTTGCAGGATGCAGCGCAAATCTCCATTCCACACATTAAAAGGGCTTGGACAGATTTATGGAGGAGAAGTCGATCTATGGCTTCCAATCTTGATCCTCCTTGATCTGAGATTGCAAATGCCTTAGCAGAGCAGATGCTCCGGAGCAGCAGCAGCAGAAGGCTGTTGCTTTCACATCCTGCAGGTGAGCTCCCAAAGGCACCTGGTGGGCCACTGCGAGTAGCAGAGTGCTGGACTAGATGGACTCTGGTCTGATCCAGCTGGCTTGTTCTTATGTTCTTATTAATGTGCATTCTGACAGCAGAAAGAACAGAGACCACCTGTCTGAACCCTTCTCACCCCCCCGCCCCCCGCAACTTCATGGGCCCAGTATCCCCCCCCCCCCACTCACCTTTCGTTTTCAGTCCCATCATCTGTCACAGACTGTTCCCCAGCAACGGGTTGCTCCATGACAGGGGAGTCCCCTGAATCCATTTGGCCCTGATTGTCCAATCCTACAGGAAGCAATAGTAGCATCAGTACAGTAGCAGAAGAAGAAGAGTTGAATTTACATCCCCCCTTTCTCTCCTGCAAGGAGACTCAAAGGGGCTTACAAACTGCTTTCCCTTCCCCCCTCACAACGAACACCCTGTGAGGTAGGTGGGGCTGAGAGAGCTCCGAAGAACTGTGACTGGCCCAAGGTCACCCAGCTGGCGTGTGTTGGAATGCACAGGATAATCTGAATTCCCCAGATAAGCCTCCACAGCTCAAGCGGCAGAGCGGGGAATCAAACCCGGTTCCTCCAGATTAGATACACAAGCTCTTAACCACTACACCACTGTGGCTCCCATAAGGCGAATCAAGTTTTTCTCTCTTTCTCACAAAACTAGAACCAGGGGGCATTCATTGAAAATGCTGGGGGGAAGAATTAGGACTAATAAAAGGAAACACTTCTTCACACAACGTGTGATTGGTGTTTGGAATATGCTGCCACAGGAGGTGGTGATGGCCACTAACCTGGATAGCTTTAAAAAGGACTTGGACAGATTTATGCAGGAGAAGTCGATCTATGGCTACCAATCTTGATCTGCCTTGATCTCAGATTGCAAATGCCTTAGCAGACCAGGTGCTCAAGAGCAGCAGCAGCAGAAGGCCCTTGCTTTCACCTCCTGCACGTGAGCTCCCAAAGGCACCTGGTGGGCCACTGCGAGTAGCAGAGTGCTGGACTAGATGGACTCTGGTCGGATCCAGCAGGCTAGTTCTTATGTTCTTATGTTCTTAAGTCCCTTTTCCCTTCCCATTTCAGCATCTTGGCTCCTCCTGCCTCTCACCCTGGTCCCCATCGGTGCCTTCTCCCGCAGACGGGTGGACACTGACAGACACTCCCGGAGGGTCCAATACAGATGAGGTCCCCTTGCCTCGTCCTGAGATTCCCTCGGCTCCCTTGGACCCTTTCTTGTCTACGGCGAGCGACTTATCACCTGCTGCAGGCACAAGTTGTAAAAGGAGAGAAAAATTAGGAGAGAAAGAGAGAGCCCAAAAGTTCATGCCCCCCCCCCCCCCCAGTATTTTTCCAATACACGGTCTTGCTGTCCCGTCCCATCCCACCCCCAATAGCTCAAGGCAGTCTCCCATCTCCAAGAGTTATGCACAAACTAAGCCTCTTGTCTTCAGTTCAGGGCTAGGCTTCTGCTAGCTCCTCGGTAGCAGTTTTCTGAACCGCGGCCAGAGTTACTCCTGGAGAGGTGACTGAGACTCTGCAGCAAACTGCAGCAAAGGATTTTGTTTTTAAAAAGGAGAGGAAATTTTTTTTTAAAAAAATCTGCAAGCAGATAACCCATGTTTTGTACTAGGAAAAGGATCCGGTGGATTCCGCGAACCTCTGTTGGCCGTTAGGCTATGCCAAGAAAGGACATCTTGACTCTTGGGACAGGGTTGGCTCCAGGTCTTCTTGGTTTCTGGTGCACAGAGATGCCCTTAATGGCCAGAAGGGCTAGACGCAGTGGTGGCGAACCTTTGGCACTCCAGATGTTATGGACTACAATTCCCATCAGCCCCTACAGTTGGCCGTGCTGGCAGGGGCTGATGGGAATTGTAGTCCATAACATCTGGAGTGCCAAAGGTTCGCCACCACGGGGCTAGAGCATAGGTGTCAAACTGGCGGCCCTCCAGATGTTACGGGCTACAGTTCCCATCATCCCCTACAAGCATCATGCTGGCAGGAGATGATGGGAATTGTAGTCCATAACAACTGGAGGGCCGAGAGTTTGACACCTGTGGGCTAGAGCAGTGATGGCAAACCTTTTTGACACCGAGTGCCCAAACTGCAACCCAAAACGCGCTTACTTATCGCAAAGTGCCAACACGGCAGTTTAACCTGAATACTGAGATTTTAGTTTAGAAAAAACGGTTGGCTCCGAGGCGTGCACTACTCAGGAGGAAGCTTGGTGGTAGTTGGTGGCTTTGCTTTGAAGCAACCGTGCAACTCTTCCAATGGGTGAATAACGACCCTAGGAGGGTTTACTCAGAAGCAAGCCCCACTGCCAGCAACCGAGCTTACTCCCAGGTAAAGGATTGCACTTTAGTTCTTCACATGAAAATCAGTGAGGTTTAACAGCACTTAACATGGTTACCTACACTGCTTCCCCAAAACTAGGTCTTAGGTTTAATGCTAATAATCAAGCCTAGATGTGTGTGTGGGGGTCTCTGTTTACGCGTGCCCACAGAGATGGCTCTGAGTGCCACCTCTGGCACCGGTGCCATAGGTTCGCCACCACTGGGCTAGAGGTTCAGCATACAAAATCTGGGGTGGAAGTAGGGCACTATAAGAGCCTTCTAAAGCAGCGGTCTCCATCACGGCACCAGCGGGCCCAATGGTGCCTGTCAACACTTATCCTCATCAATATATATTACGAGCGAAAGATCAGGCAACGCCTTTCTTGGCATCTGCCTAGTCATTCTAAAAAGCAGCTAGGGCAGTGGTTCTCAACCTGTGGGTCGCGACCCCTTTGGGGGTCGTACGACCCTTTCACAGGGGTCGCCTAAGACTGCTGGAAAACACATATTTCCGATGGTCTTAGGAACCGAGACACAAATAATTTTATGGTTGGGGGTCAGCACAACATGAGGAACTGTATTAAAGGGTCGCGTCATTAGGAAGGTTGAGAACCAATGGGCTAGGGCAAGGTGGGCCTTTTGCTCAGCAGGGCTTCTGATTGGTTGCACAGATTTTTCAAGATATTGCATTGGTGCCCGCTGCCCTCGCAGGCCAACGATCTTCACTGTGTGACTCAAGGTAAGTTGCAGGAACCATTTGCCAGTTGGCTCCGCCTCCTGCAGCAGCCATTTTGTGGCCGTGTCCCTCACACCGAGATAAAATTCCAAATGAGCCTACAGGCCGAAAAGGTCGGGCACGCCCTGTTCTAGAAGAGTGTGGCTTTACATCGCATTTTTCTCGCTTGTAAGGATTCTCAAGGCGGCTTACAAATTCCTTTCCCTTCCCTCTCCCCACAACTGGCAGGTGGGACTGAGAGAGTTCTGAGATAACCGTGACTGGCCCGAAGTCACCCAGGAGGCTTCATGTGGAGGAGCAGGGAAATAAATCCGGTTCACTAGATTAGAGGCCCCCACTCATGTGAACAAGTGGGGAATCAAAACCTGGTTCTCCAGATTAAAGTTCACTACTGTTAACCACAACTACTCTCAAAGCGTCTGACTATGCTGACTACTTACAGAGTGTCTCTGGATATGGGGAAAGAAATGGTGGACTGGCTCATCGGCTCAGAGTGAAACCCAAATACGAGAAGAAGAGTTTGGATCTATATCCTGCCTTTCCCTCCTGTAAGGAGACTCAAGGGGGCTTAAAGAATCCTTTCCCTTCGTTTCTCCACAACAGACACTTTGTGAAGCAGGTGGGGCTGAGAGAGTTCGGAGAGGCCCAAGGTCACCCAGAAGGCTCCATGTGGAGGGACGAGGAATCAAACCCTGTTCTCCAGATCAGAGTCCACCTGCTCTGAACCACTGCACCACGCTGCCTCTCTTGTGCTTTGTAATTCTTAGTACAACGCTTAACTCCTGTAAGTAAGTCAAAGTGGCACCAGTGAGGTTTCCTAGGCATCTTCCTAGGGAGCAGCAGTGGCGTAGTGGCTTAGAGCAGTGGCGAAGAGCAGGTGCACTCTGATCTGGAGGAACCGGGTTTGATTCCCAGCTCTGCCGCTTGAGTTGTGGAGGCTTATCTGAGGAATTCGGATTAGCCTGTGCACTCCCACACACGCCAGCTGGGTGACCTTGGGCTAGTCACAGCTTTTCGGAGCTCTCTCAGCCCCACCCACCTCACAGGGTGTTTGTTGTGAGGGGGGAAGGGCAAGGAGATTGTAAGCCCCTCCTACAGGAGAGAAAGGGGGGATATAAATCCAAACTACTACTCCTCCTCCTCTTCCTCTTCTTCTTCTTCTTCCCACCTAGGTAATGACCAAACCTGAAACCAGTGGCATAGCACCAAGGGGACAAGGGGGGTGCAATGCCCCGGGCACGTGCTGGTGCAGGGGCGTGGCCGGGATGTGGAGGGGGTGTGACTAGGCATTCTGGGGTGGAGAGGAGGCGGGCAGTGCTGCAGCAGGGGCACAGGGTGTGCGCGTGCCCCAGGCGCAGTTCCCCCTCGCTCCGCCCCTGCCTCACACAGGCTTCATGCCAGAATGTTGGGTAAAGCCTGTGCTTTCAATCCATACCTGGGAATATATCTCCAGGTGTATCACGCAAACAGGATCCGCAGGTGCACACAGTTGGCGCAAACCATGCCAACAGAGCCCACCCTGCTCCCTCAGAATGCCCTCAGCGGGAGACGGTGCGGGCAGACCCTCCGTTTGTCAAGTTGCCTGAGCTCCATGCCAAGACAGGAGGTCTCTGGATAAGACGGAGCCTGCTCACTTGTGTCCAGGCATGCTAACAGACGCCCCTTTCTGATACCCAAGTCTTGAGAGCTCTCTGAATTTGCATGCGCTCGGGCCTCGTGTCTCTCTTCCAGCACAGAGCTGTTCAACTCTGGGCAGGGCGTACTCTCCAAACCAGAGAGGTCACAGCCTGTAGCAGCATCCCGAAACAGCCTGCAGTAGGGTTACACAACCAAGTAGGCGGAAAAGTCCGCCCTCCTGCCCAGAGAAGAGAGGAAGTCCGAGTTCTCAGCAGTGGCGTAGTGGTTAAGAGCAGGTGCATTCTAATCTGGAGGAACCAGGTTTGATTCCATGCTCTACCGCTTGAGCTGCGGCGACTTATATGGGGAATTCAGATTAGCCTGTACGCTCCAACACACGTCAGCTGGGTGACCTTGGGCTAGTCACAGTTCTTTGGAGCTCTCTCAGCCCCACCCACCTCACAGGGTGTTTGTTGTGAGGGGGGGAAGGGAAAGGAGATTGTCAGCCCCTTTGAGTCTCCTTACAAGAGAGAAAGGAGGGATATAAATCCAACTCTTCTTTCAGGGGATACATCTTGCAAGCCAGGCTCAAATCTGCAACAGTGCATTTTCTGAACATGCGCCATTCTAGCTAACTTGCAGCCCAGTCCCTGAAGTACTCTGTTTATGCTCCCCCCTCCAGCACATGAGTCACTAGATCAGTGGTGGCGAACCTATGGCACGGGTGCCAGAGGTGGCACCCAGAGCCCTCTCTGTGGGCACTTGCAGAGTCCCTCCCCCCACACACATCTAGGCTGGCCTGGGCCACTGGGCTCCATTCTTAGCATTAAACCTAAGACCTAGTTTTGGGGAAGCAGTGTAGGTAACCCTGTTAAGCGCTGTTAAACCCCACTGACTTTCCTGCAAAGAACTAAAGCGCGATCCTTTACCTGGGAGTAAGCTCGATTGCTGGCAATGGGGCTTGCTTCTGAGTAAACCCTCCTAGGGTCGTGATTCACCCATTGGAAGAGTTGCATGGTTGCTTCAAAGCAAAGCCACTGACTACCACCAAGCTTACTCTCCAGTAACACACACCTCGGAGCCAACCGTTTTTTCTAAATTAAAATCTCAGCATTCAGGTTAAATTGCCGTGTTGGCACTTTGCGATAAATAAGTGGGTTTGGGGTTGCAATCTGGGCACTGGGTCTCGAAAAGGTTCGCCATCACTGCACTAGATGGATATCTTCAAGCTCAATCTGGATTAGAAACATGTTTGTTCAAAACCAAAAGCCAGCAATCTCAGGCTTGGCTTTGGGTTCTTAATACGGAACCACAGAAAATGCAGAGCCCTCTAAATGGAGAGACAAAGGACAAGGGAAGAATTAATTCACTCCCTTGTGGGGGGAAAAGGCAAGGGCATAATTTGTGCATAAGCTCTCAGACAAAAGGATATAGACCTCGAGTCCTACGTGCCCTGCCAAATTTCACGACAACAGACAGTTCCCTGGGACAAACAGACACACACACACTGAACAGCCGTGACATGCCGCGAAATCTGTCTGACGATGTAAAGGGTGTGATGGACTCACAGCAGGGTGTGTGTGATACATATTAGTAGATTATTACTGGAGAGAGGGCAATGTTATGAAAAACCATGGAGACAAAAAAAGTTAGCACCTCGGGTTATAAAACGGGATGCGTTAGATTGATGGGGCTGCTCCCCTCCCAACAGAGGGGAGGAACCGCGTCATACCACACTGGGGCACCATGCGTTATTGGGGGACTTGGTTTTTTGGAGGGGTGGGGGAGGGGTGCTGGTACCTTCACCCTCAGGTTTGGATTGTCTGTAATCAGAATCTACAAAAAATGCAGGAGAAGAGAGAGAGAGAAAATAGCTGGAGGAGGAGGAGAACTGGACAGAAGTGGAGAAACACATCGCTCAATCCCCTCCTGGGAAAAAAGCAGACCTGAATGAGGTGAAATTTCCTTCCAAGCTCCATCGGCCTGCTAACTATGAGCTGGACCAGTGGGCTAATAAGATTTGTGGGTCTGCAAAGGGACTTCTATGCAGAGGCGTAGCTATAAGGGGACAGGGGCCACGCTGCAAACTGGCCCCAGGCCAGTGGGTCATGTGAGCGGTGGAGCTACACTTGGTGGTAACTACACTCCCAGGAGACCTTGCGAGCCCCACTTCCAAGAGTTGGGGCTCGCAAGGTCTCCTGGGAAGTGTAGTTCCCACCATTCTGTTTTTTCTACACCAGGAAGTGTAGTTCCCACCAGGTTGCTTTAAAGCAGGGGTCTGCAACCTGCGGCTCTCCAGATGTTCAGGGACTACAATTCCCATCAGCCCCTGCCAGCATGGCCTGATGGGAACTGTAGTCCATGAACATCTAGAGAGCCAAAGGTTGCAGACCCCTGCTTTAAACTAAGGTAAGTGGGGCGGGGGCGCAGGGGAGCGGGGGGAAGGGGAGGCATGGTCATTTTGCCCCAGGCGCCATTTTCCCCCTATGCCTCTACTCCTATACTAAAGTTCCCGACAAATTACAGCTTACCAAGGATGCCTCCCCATCAGCTGTGGGGTTCGCCCTTCCCGAAGACATAATTATGTGCCCACCCCTTTTCCATTCAGTGAAACAGGAGTGGCTGTCTGCCTCCCAGGCTTCTGTTAACTGACAGCATCGAGACCCAATCAGAATGTTTCCCTGGCTTCATGAGGCTCTGCGGTCGGGGTGGGTCTCCAATGCTATCACGAAGCAGCTTTTTAAAGACATCACCTGCAGTCAGTTGCTCTCCCTAGCCAGACAGGATACTCACAGTGGGAGTCACCCCGGTTCCACCGGGCCGGGTCGAGAATGCTGAAACCCTTTTTCGGTTTGGGGGTCTCCTCAGGTTTCTTGGTCCCCGAAATCTAGACAAGCAGGGAAGGAAGCCGAGATCAGAAAGCTGGGATGGATTTCTTGGCTGCGTCACAAAACATTCCCAATGGAAAATGGGCAAGTCCTTTTGTATCTCCCGGGAGAGAATTTTCAGGGCTTCGCAGAAGGTTATTCAACTAATAGCCCAGTATTAGTTCCCATCCCATTTTGAAATGGTTTTTTTTTCTTCCAAATAATACCTACCTACTGGACCAGGGCCGGAGCGAGGGGAAACTGTGCCCGGGGCACATGTGCGCCCTGCACCCCTCCCATGCCCCTGCACGTCCTGCCCTGCCACACCCCAGAATGCCCCTGCACCGGTGCACGCCCAGTGTGGAGCGCACACGCACACTCCACCCCCTTGACGCTACGCCACTGTACTTGACCCAGCAAGCCCAAACTCATCAGATCTCGGAAGCTAATAAGGGTCAGCCCTGATCAGTACTTGGATGGGAGACAACACCCCACTAAACCTTTTGGTTAGGGAAAAAAGGAGAAATACCAAGACTTCTGGAAGACAGTTTTTACACCGCAGCTTCCAGGGACAACTTACTCACGTCTGTAGAAAAGAACCAAGAATGCGTGTTCCCCTCCCTGCCTGCCTCCTTCAAAAGGAACTGACAATTATACAGTAAAAATCAATAGGGCGTGCGGGGACAACTCAGCCCTCTCCTCCTTCGCTTACCTTCTTGCGGAAGAAGTTGGGCTTCGACTTCTTGCTGTCGGCTCCCTTGGTCTTAACCCCCAGGTACTTCATGTACGTCACGATGGCAGAGAAAATGGCTGAGCTGGGGAGACAGAATAGAAAACGAGAAATGGAGGGAAACCGGGAGGCTGTAGCAAAGCCAGAAGGGGCTTGTCCGAAGTGGCGCCCGTTGTCAGATTCAGTTACTGATTCCGGCGACCTAGGAATGGAAGACATAAGCGCCAACGTAGCAAAGGGAGCACAGAGGGCTAGAGCCCTGGGCACCACTCCTTAGTCATGGGGGGGAGTTGCACTGCAACCCCCCTCAACTGCACCTTGTCCCTGAACTCCACGGGGAGTTAGGGGCAGGGGCACAGTTGGCCGACTAGCGGGACTGGCCGCTACCAAACTCTGGCAACACGGGCTTTTGGAGGGGCCGGCCGCGGTTCCACCGCCCCCCACTGAAATCAAAGCTGCCTGTCTGGACCACCTTGGTTGGGCCCTAATTCCATCTTGGGCCCTGCCTATTTCCTCCCCTTTCTTTTGGCCTTGAGATCGGGCGCCTGCGTGTGTGTGTTTTTACACAACCTTGTTGTTTTAACCCAGGGGTCTTCAAACTATGGCCCTCCAGATGTTCATGGACTACAATTCCCATCATCCCCTGCCAGCATGGCTAAGTGGCAGGGCTGATGGGAATTGTTGTTCATGAACATCTGGGGGGCCATAGTTTGAAGACCCCTGTTTTAACCTATATTTATTGTTATTAACTGCTGCTTGAGCTTTAATGGGTTAAGTTTTATGTTGTATTAATTTGCTGTCTTGGAAAACAGCCATGTTGTGAGCCGCCTCGATCCCTTTGGGGATGAGGCGGCCTATAAATAAATAAATAAATGAATGAATGAATGAATGAATGAATGAATGAATGAATGAATGAATGAATAATCCAGTTGGCCCCACTTCCAAGCTCCACCAAGAGCTCAAGGTGGGACCATCCTTCTGTCCAGCATTCAACTGCAGTCCTGCCCTGAACTCCACAAATCTCCCTTCCAAGTACCGGCCCAGGTTAGCTTCCAAGATCAGATGCTGCAATTGAAGGCTCCACAGGGAGTTCAGGGGCAGGGTGTAGCTGCGGGGGGGACGGGGGCGCAGCTCTCAGGCTAAGCCCCTGGCACTGTTTTGCTCAGTGACGCCCCTGGACATAAATGGCGCAGGGAGGTCTCTTCATGTTAATAGGGGTCTATTTGATACCTCTCATCCCTCAGCACCACTTTCAACAGAGAACGTGTTACAGAGGAAACGCATGGCTTCCTCAGGGGTTGGATAGCAGAACTCTGTACAGACTCAGAGGCATTTCCAGAAGACTGCTCGCTGGACTTGGGGAACTTTGCAACTGAAGCATTTTCCTTATGAGGAGAGGCTGCAGCGTTTGGGACTCTTTAGTTTGGACAGGAGACGTCTGAGGGGGGATATGATGAAGTCTATACAATGATGCATGGGGTAGAAAATGTCGACAGAGAGAAATTTTTCTCTCTTTCTCACAATGCTAGAACCAGGGGGCATTCATTGAAAATGCTGGGGGGGAAGAATTAGGACTAATAAAAGGAAACACTTCTTCACGCAACGTGTGATTGGTGTTTGGAATATGCTGCCACAGGAGGTGGTGATGGCCACTAACCTGGATAGCTTGAAAAGGGGCTTGGACAGATTTATGGAGGAGAAGTCGATCTATGGCTACCAATCTTGATCCTCTTTGATCTGAGATTGCAAATGCCTTAACAGTCCAGGTGCTCGGGAGCAACAGCTGCAGAAGGCCATTGCTTTCACATCCTGCATGTGAGCTCCCAATGGCACCTGGTGGGCCACTGCGAGTAGCAGAGAGCTGGACTAGATGGACTCTGGTCTGATCCAGCTGGCTTGTTCTTATGTTCTTATTCACGGAACTCTGTACACAGCCAGAGGCATTCTTAACCATCGGTTCATGTGTTCCTGAGCTTCGGCTCGAAATCAGTCACAGCATTTGGCATTTCTTTCTTTCTTTCTCTCTCTCTCCCTCTCCCCATGCACCCTTCAGAATGCCCACTTCTCAGACAACAGTGTTGGAAACTCACTAAGGCAGACTTGTGAGGCAAGACCCGGCGTCAGTGTGGTTACTGCATGTTGCTAGGTCAAGGGCGGAGGGTAGAGCTCCACTTCGTCAGATCTTGGAAGCTAAGCTGGGCCAGTACTTGGAAGGGAGACCTCTAATGAAGACTCTGCAGAGGATGGCAATGGCAGATCACTTCCGCTTCTCACTTGCCTCAAAAATACCTTGCTGGAATTGCCATTGGTCAGCAGTGACTTGACAGCGCTTTACACACCCACCCCCGTCAAGGGCAAGCATAATCAAATAATTAAGACGAATTCTACATGGAGTAGGTCTCAGGAAAGGGGAGGAGAGAACTGGTGTACTCATGGGCCGACCCCCAGCAGCCTTGTATGAGGAAGGGGTGAAATGGGGTCACATGAACATAAGAACGTAAGAAACAGCCTGCTGGATCAGACCAGAGTCCATCTAGTACAGCACTCTGCTACTCGCAGTGGCCCACCAGGTGCCTTTGGGAGCTCACATGCAGCACATGAAAGCAAGGGCCTTCTGCTGCTGCCGCTGCTCCCGAGCACCTGGTCTGCTAAGGCATTTGCAATCTCAGATCAAGGAGGATCAAGATTGGTAGCCATAGATCGACTTCCCCTCCATAAATCTGTCCAAGCCCTTTTTAAAGCTATCCAGGTTAGTGGCCATCACCACGTCCTGTGGCAGTATATTCCAAACACCAATCAGAGACTGTTGAGAAAAGGGAGAGGGAGAGAGATGAAGCTACTCCAAACCACACAAACGTCTGCCCCCTCCAGCATTTCCATCAACCCTAAATTGGCCAAGCCATACTGACAAACTCATATCCTGTCTTAAGCCACACATTTTTCTCAGGGAGGGAGGCAGCCTCCCCAACCCAGCCCAGAGGAAGCAGCAGCAGCAAGAAGCCCGTTAGCTCCGTTCTAGAGCTTTGCACAAATAAGGTTCCAGGTTCCTAACAAACCTGGGAAACACCTCGGCTTAGATCCGGGAGAGATCCAGCCAGTTGGTGTAAACAGCCCCAGGCTACGCAAGGCTGTGGTGCGACTCAAACCGCTGCCATTTCGCAAGGACACGAGAAAGGCTGGCGAGCCCGTCAGGCGGAAAGGGTTTTAAAATAAACCACCATCCTCTTTACCCAACTTCCGGAGCAGTGGCAGAACTAAGTTGCTGAATACCACACCTGGCAGCAGAGTTTCGGTTGGGGCTGCAGCATTGAAGCAAAAACGTTGTTTCGCCCCCACACACACACACACACTCACACACCACGGCAGCACTCTTCTACTCTGCCCTTTACTACGTACCTTTTCTCCTCGTCGGAAGAAATGGTGAGGCTGAAATTTTAAAAGTGAGAGAGAGAGAGAGAAAAAAAAACACTTGTGAATTTCACATTTCCGAAGGGCTACGTTTACATTAGCGATGCGGTGCAGTGGTTAGTGACAGAGTAGGCCGTAGGTTCGCTTCTCCATCTCTGCCATGGAAAGTTGTCAGGTGGCCTCAAACCAATCACACTCGGCCTAGCCTACCCCACAGGGTTACTGTGAGGACAAAATGGAGCAGAGAAGAATGATGTCAGCTGATTTGGGTCCCCATTCGGGAGAATGGTGGGGCACAAATGAAGCAAATAAACACAATACTGGGGAACTCAGGGCTGCTAACACAATTATTCCCTCCCCCTCCACAGATTCTTCACAACAGCCCTGTAAGAGAGTCCCAACTGCTGCTTTAGGTCACCACACAGACTCTGCGGTGGAGGCAGGACTCGAACCCAGCGTTCTCTGGTCTGGCTGATGCTCCACACCAGAGGTCTTCAAACTATGGCCCTCCAGATGTTCGTGGACTACAGTTCCCATCAGCCTCTGCCAGCATGGCCAAGTGGCAGGGGCTGATGGGAATTGTAGTTCCTGAACATCTGGAGGGCCATAGTTTGAAGACCCCAGCTCCACACCCTCTCCCAATGACCAAGAGGAACAAGCAACCCCCACCCCCCACCCCCCGGGCAGCAGCTGCATTTCGAGCCAATCGGCTTCCAAACTTGGCCTGCATCTTTACTCACCAGTATTTCAGCCCCATCCTCGTTTGGTGAGAGAAAGATGCTCAGAAGGCAACTAAGCATATTCTCGCGCTAAGGTTCTCAAAGGGCTCGAGCGGGGGATGCGGCTGCCGCCGGTCCAAGCAAGATGCAGCAAATGAGGAGAAGGGGGCGAACGGGGAGTTTATAACGCCCCTCCAAGATGATGCAAGAGGAGGCAACAGTCTGGGATGGATGGAGGACGAGTTCCCCCCCCCCCGCCATTTCCTCCCTTCGCCAGCTGTTTTCCATTATCTGGATAGAAACTTGGCAGTAAAGCAGGGGGGGGGGAGAAGGGGGAGGCCACTTCTCAAAGACCGAGAGCCGTCGGCCAGTCCCTGGCTCGGATCCCAGTCCAAACTGGGACAAATGCCAGGAGCCAGAAGCTCAGCTCCTGGGAAAAGGGGGAGGGGAGGGGAAGAAAAAGCAGGGCCACCTAATGGTCTATGGAGATGCTGCGGGGGGGGGGGTTAGGGGGGGGGACATTTTTCTGGTCTGAATGGGACCAGCAATTGGAAGGAGGACCTAGAGAGGAAGCTAGATAGAAAGCTGGAAAGCCACGCTGGAGCAAGCACACAGGAAGAATAAAATGTGAACTATTGATCTATCTCCCTCCCGCTCCTTCCTGCCTCACTTGTATTTCCCAAGAATGGGGTCAGAAGAGGGCAGGGAGTCCCTTGCTCTGGTCTACTGGAGGAGGATCAGAGTGGAAGAAACCTGGCAGGAACCATTCACGGGCAGGGGAGAACTTGGACGGACAGGTCCATCAAATAGCTCAGGGTGGGGGTAATCAGCCATCCCACACGCAGGACTCACTGCATCTCTTCCAGCCGTCCCAGCAGGATCTCAGCCAGCTGCTTCTCCTTAGCCTCGCGGATCCCTTTGTCTTTGGTCTGGTAACTTTCGAGCTCCGAGAGCTCCGGCTCCCCGGCGGTCATCCCCATCTTCCTTTTCTCCCTGCGAGGAAGAGAGGCCGTTCATACGTCACGTGCCCGTTTTGGAGTTTGCCTGGTCCAGGGCTCTGCAACCGGCGGCTCTCCAGATGTTCGTGGACTACAAATCCCATCAGCCCCTGCCAGCATGGCCGATCGGACATGCTGGCAGGGGCTGATCAGAAGCCCATCCCATGAGTGCCTGGAAGAAAACGCAGGGAGGCCAAAGCCCCTAAAAAGTCTGCAGTGAGATTATTGAGAACGGGGGACAGACGTCCCCGAATGACAGGTACCCCCTACTCTCCTGAGGGGGGACATCTGTCTAGCCCACCCAAAACTTCTGACTCCAACCCCTTCAATAGAGGGGTGAGGCCTACGTGGCAGACGGTTTCCCTGCACCGCACTCAAAGCCACGGCTACACTAGGTCCAGCTCCGTCCTCCCCATTTCCCTCGCCCACTTCCTCGATGCCTGAGGACCACCGGGGGGGGGGGGGGGTCAGACCTGAAGTCCTCCAGCTGCCGGGAGATCTCCGGTTCTTGGAATGCCTGAATGTCCAGCAGGAATTTCCTCTGCAGGTCATCCGGAAGAAGGTCCGGCCGGGATCGGTCTGTAGGTGGAAGAGAATCCAGGTTAGGCGCTTCGCAAAGTTGGACAGCTGACAAGACTCTGTAGGGCAGTGATGGCGAACCTTTTTGACACCGAGTGCCCAAATTGCAACCCAAAACGCGCTTACTTATCGCAAAGGGCCAACACGGCCATTTAACCTGAATACTGAGGTTTTAGTTTAGAAAAAACGGTTGGCTCCAAGGCGATGCGCTACTCAGGAGTAAGCTTGGTGGTAGTCGGTGGCTTTGCTTTGAAGCAACCGTGCAACTCTTCCAACGGGTGAATCACGACTCTAGGAGGGTTTACTCAGAAGCAAGCCCCACTGCCAACAACCGAGCTTACTCCCAGGTAAAGGATTGCACTTTAGTTCTTCGCATGAAAATCAGTGGGGTATTAACAGCGCTTAACGTGGTTACCTATACTGCTTCCCCAAAACGAGGTCTTAGGTTTAATGCTAATAATTGAGCCCAGCGGCTCAGGCCAGCCTAGATGTGTGTGGGAGGGCACTCTGTTTGCGCGTGCCCACAGAGAGGGCTCTGAGTGCCACCTCTGGCACCCATGCCATAGGTTCGCCACCACTGCTGTAGGGGAAAACCTGGTTTGACATCCCCCAAGGCAAATCCGGCAACGTGAGAGAATTCCCCTTGGATGCTCCAGAGGAATGGCTCCTAAGGGAGCAGCAGTGGCATAGTGGTTAAGAGCAGGTGCACTCTAATCTGGAGGAACCGGGTTTGATTCCCCGCTCTGCCGCTTGAGCTGTGGAGGCTGATCTGGGGAATTCAGATTAGCCTGTGCACTCCAACGCATGCCAGCTGGGTGACCTTGGGCTAGTCACAGCTTCTCGGAGCTCTCTCAGCCCCACCCACCTCACAGGGTGTTTGTTGTGAGGGGGGAAGGGAAAGGACTTTGTAAGTCCCTTTGAGTCTCCTTACAGGAAAGAAAGGGGGGATATAAATTCAACTCTTCTTCTTTTCTTCTTTTTGTTAAAGCCAGAACGAACAGCCCAAGCTTCCCAGATTTTGTTGAAGGCTTTCACGCCTGGAATCACTGGGGGGTTGTGGGATTTCCGGGCTGTATGGCCGTGTTCCGGTAGCATTTTCTCCTGATGTTTCGCCTGCACCTGTGGCTGGCATCTTTCGAGGATCCTCTTCAGAAGATGCCAGCCACAGATGCAGGCGAAACGTCAGGAGAAAATGCTACTAGAACACGGCCAGACAGTCCGGAGAAAATGCTACCGTGTTCGGCCATACAGCCCGGAAACCCCACAACTCCCCTTCCCAGGTTTCTCTGCTATGGAAACACAGCACAGACAAGGATGCCGAATGTTTAAAAACATCCTTGCAAATTTCTCTGGAAGACACTCTTGCCAATTCGGCACAAGGCTACTGAATTTTCATCCGGTATGCAACGTGCCTCTTTTATGTGCAAACTGTAGATTGTTTGTAGGTTATGCTTCTTCATCAGTTTTCCTATGCGGTCAGTGGTTCCCTTGATGTATGGTAAGAACACTTTCCCAGAGCCATCTGGGAGCTAATAGGAGATGGGGGCTACACATGAACCAAACGTCACCAAACCTGGGTGGTATAAGCAGGAGGGTCTCCTAAAGATACCCTGAAAGTTTGGTGCTGCTACCTTAACAATTGCACCCCTGACAACAGGCACCCCCCCAAATTTCCCCAGATTCTCCTTTTAAATCCACCCCCTTTGGCATGGATTTAAAGGGAGAATCTGAGATCCCCAGTTTAAACATTGAAAGTGATCCTGTGTGACGGTGGGGGATAATCCACCCCAAAACAGCATCACTTTCAATTTTGTTTTAACTGGGGACCCCAGATTCTCCCTTTAAGGTGGATTTAAAAGGAGAATCTGGGCTCCCTAGCTTAAACACCATTGGGAGTGATGCTGTTTGGGGATGGATTCCAGCATCACAGAGGCTGCCCATTGGGGGGGCGGGGCGCAAAACTCTGCCGCTCTTCTGTTTCTAACGGGAAATAAGTTAGGGATGGATTTTTGGACTTTTGCAGACGTGTGCCGGGGAGTGAAGCCCTGAGAACCAGACGTTGTTCTGGGCCTTCTGAACGTGAAAGCCAAGATCGGCGGAATTCTGGCAAATTCGGCACTCGGAGCTTCATCTCCGAACACGTGGCAAGATCACAGCTCTCTTCACACAGCGGCGCGATCAGCATTCTCACCCGCTGCCAGCTTGCCTGTGCCGACATCCTATCTTGGCCTGCCCACGGGTGTGCCCTAGGAATGCTCCCAAACCCACAGCCTTCTGTGTTTCCTCTCACGGCTCCCATCTCTGAAGACCAGAGGGGAATTCTTGTTGCTATATTGGTACAAGAAGGCAAAAAAAACACACCCTCCTGCAAACTCAGAGTAAGCCTCAGAAGCCACCCCGGCCAGCTGTCTGGGCAGCCAGCCTGCATGATAAACAAATGCATCGGCCTGCAGTCCCGGCGAAAGAAGAGTCGGGGGATTTGGAGGCCATTTCAAGGGGGTTTGTGCAAATTCAGCCCCATTGATGCAAAGAGCTTGCAGCTGCCTCTTTGCCACTGGCCCTTGCCAAAATGGGAGCTAGCCGACTCTGGCATAGTTAAGAATATAAGAACATAAGAAAGAGCCTGCTGGATCAGACCAGACTCTATCTAGTCCAGCCCTCTGCTACTCGCAGTGGCCCACCAGGTGCCTTTGGGAGCTCACATGCAGGAGGTGAAAGCAATGGCCTTCTGCTGCTGCTGCTGCTGCTCCCGAGCACCTGGTCTGCTAAGGCATTTGCAATCTCAGATCAAGGAGAATCAAGATTGGTAGCCGGAGATGGACTTCTCCTCCATAAATCCGTCCAAGCCCTTTTTCAAGCTATCCAGGTTAGTGGCCATCACCACCTCCTGTGGCAGCATATGCCAAACACTACAGGAGAGGCGAAGAGGAAAAATATGCAAACAGTGTATAAAATGGGGTGCTGTGTGGTTTCCGGGCTGTATGGCCGTGTTCTAGCAGCATTCACCGTATCAGATCCTCTGAAGATGCCAGCCACAGATGCAGGCGAAACGTCAGGAGAGGATGCTGCTAGAACACGGCCAGACAGCCCGGAAACCAGACAGCACCCCAGTGATTCCGGCCGTGAAAGCCTTCGACAATACAGTGTATAAAATCTCAAAGGGGCAGGGGATGATGACTCAGCAAGAGGTTCAGGGCTGTGGGGAGGTCTTCAGAACTCTACCCCTCATTTCAGAATAGATGAACCTGTTAGAGCCAGCGGGTATAGCGGTTAAGACCGGGGGACCCTGATCTGGAGAACCGAGTTTGATTCCTCACTCCTCCACGTGACTCTTATCTGGTGAACTGGATCTGTTTCCCCGCTCCTACACATGAAGCCTGCTGGGTGCCCGCGGGCTAGTCACGGTTCTCTCCGGACCCTCTCAGCCCCCCGCACGACCTTGCAAGGTGTTTGTTGCAGGGAGAGGAAGGGAAGGAGTTTGTAAGCTGCTTTGAGACTCCTCACAGGAGAGGAAGAAGAAGAAGAGGAGGAAGAAGAAGAAGAGGAGGAGGAGGAGGAGGAGGAGGAGGAGTTTGGATTTATATCCCCCTTTCTCTCCTGTAGGAGACTGAAAGGGGCTTACAATCTCCTTGCCCTTCCCCCCTCACAACAAACACCCTGTGAGGTGGGTGGGGCTGAGAGAGCTCCGTAGAGCTGTGACTAGCCCAAGGTCACTCAGCTGGCATGTGTGGGAGTGTACAGGCTAATCTGAATTCCCCAGATCAGCCTCCACAACTCAAGTGGCAGAGCTGGGAATCAAACCCGGTTCCTCCAGATCAGAGTGCACCTGCTCTTAGCCACTATGCCACTGCTGCTACACTTCTAAACTCTTTTTCCTCTTAGCAAAAAGGTCACTTCGTTTGCTCCGGCCGCAGAGTTCGGGTGACATTAGCGACAAACCCACGATTTTGTTTAAAAAAGCAGACTGCACTTCCAGACCAGCGGATTCACATCTGCCTCTCCCCCACCCACCACAAAAGCACATATATAAACACATGTTCTCTCTCGTTACAGGAAACGGCGACAGGATGTGACCCTGTTTCACCACCACCGAGATAAAAAAAACCCAAGGGTTCATTGGGAGGGGCTGGCCTGTCGCTGTTGCCCATCTCGGCCACAAGATGGCACTATCAGGACGCAACGCTGCCTTTCCTTTCCTTTCCCCCTTCCCCCACGCCCATGGCAGAGGCTGCGTCTCCGGCTGCGGATGAGCTAATTTATTGGCCAGGGCAGCGGGAGAGAGGTCCACGAGCTCCCCCGCTCCGTCCCTCGCCAAACTCCCAAGCCCTTCAAACTTCCTGCCTTTCTCACAGCTTCACCAGCTGGGCGCGGCCCCCGTCAGCTGTCAGCACAAACCAGGAGGGGAGCTACTGGCACAGACCGGGGCAGGGAGCGGCTGCGCTTTGGGTCTGGGAAGACTCCTTTGGAAAGGGAGCACCACAGGGACAGAGAATCTCCCAAAGCCTTGTAGATTATCTCCACTTGTAGCAGCCGTGGTTTTGATTGACTGAGCGTCTCACGGGGCCTCTGGCCAATCGAGCCCCAGCCCTTCGCCTGTGCTCCTGCTGTGACCAATAGGTATCGCTGCCAAGCATGTGTGCCAGTGGAGACTGGGTTTAGAACTGCTTCTCCCCGAGGGCTCAGCAGCCTTGATGCTTGTGCCAGAAGGGCATGCTTGTTTATATTTATTTTATTTATTTTATTTATTATTTGATTTAATATACCGCCCTATCCCCGAAGGGCTCAGGGCGGTGAACAATAAAATATCATATATAAAAACATACATATAAGTTAAAAACAATTACAATCTAAAACAATGTCCCACAAAACCCATATGCAACCCTCCCAGGAGCAAAATAGTGGGTCCTGATGTTGGTGGGGACCCCTGTAGAGCGGGGGGGGGGGGAGGTTAAAGAATCACAGGAAGGCTGCCCTTCTCCCAGGAGAGCCAGGGGAACACCAACGTGGCCCCAGGTAAAGGATCCACCTCTGCCCAGAGATCAGTTTGATTCGAACCTCATGCTACCACAGGGACCAACAAGATGGCACAAGATTCTTGGGGCATGAGCTTTCGAGAGCTTGGACTCCCAAAAACACAGACCCCAGGAATCCTTTCCTTATTATTTTCATTTTATTAAACTTAATACCCTGCTCTTTCCAACCGAAACTGGGCTCAAGACAGCTTAACAGACATAATTTAAAACCAATCGCAGAATCAAATTCAATACCATTACAACAATAAACTTTAAACTCAATAAACCAGGGGCCTGCAACCTGTGGCTCTCCAGATGTTCATGGACTACAATTCCCATCAGCCCCTGCCAGCATGTCCGATTGGGAATTGTAGTCCATGAACATCTGGAGAGCCACAGGTTGCAGACCCCTGCAATAATCATATCGATGGCGACTCACATAGAGTATGTTATGCTTGAGCTCAGCCAAAAGGCCGAAAAGGCTAAAAGATTGTGCCCATGTAACAATGGCTCAGTTGAATCTCTGGCCCACCAATTACTACACTGTCTCAGATTCAAGGAAATCAGATCCAAGTATGTGAATCTTACTCCTCCATTTGAACGGGGCCACTTGGCACACTACCTGTATTGCTTAATAAACCCTGCTCAAAGGAGAGCCATAATGCTCGCCAGGTTTAATGTTATGCCTTCTGCCTTGTTACATGGCAGATTTAATAAGCAAGAAAAGGCTAAAAGATTGTGCCCATGTAACGATGAAACCAGTTGAATCTCTGGCCCACCAATTACTACACCGTCTCAGATTCAAGGAAATCAGATCCAAGTATGTGAATCTTACTCCTTTACATTTACCCGATCTCCCCGATTTATTTAGATTACACTACTTGTTGGACAACCTGATCCTTCTCTCTGTGATGGTGGCAGACTTTCTCCTGGAAATTGCCACAAATACCAGTAGATTTCCTTAGATCCCTAACATGTGTATCCTGGTGTATATGCTTTTTAATCCGTTTTTTTATTGTTGTACTGTTGTCTATGCCAATAAAGGCTTGCAAATTAAAATATATATATATATATATCGGTGGCGAAAAATTGAGTGTCCAAAGGATCCCGTCCAATTCTATATTTAACCATCACTATTGGGATGGGAAAGGGGAGGGGGGAGTTTGGGAGAGTCAGCAAAGGAAATCGGACCTGTGACTGCCTCAACCAAAGGTCCGACAGAACATCTCTGTTTTACAGGCCCTGAGGAAGTGATTAAGGTCGAGCTCTGGTTGAGGCCAATTGAATCTCGGGTGCTAAGGTGCTTCTGAGCTCAACTTTAACTGTTTTAATGCAGATCAAAACACACCATCGAGGCTTATCCACAGGGAAGCTACAGGTAACTTCCTCACCGCACAATAAAACGCGCCTTACCTGGGACTGCAGGAAGGGATGGGTATCTAAATAAGCTGAAGGGGCAACTGAGAAGTTGTGTCATCCTGGGGCAGGGGCAAAGCAAGCGTGAATGTGTGTGCTCTGCACTTTCTGTCATGCCCGGCCAGCCTCCTGGAGCAGCCCCGCCACGCCCGGGTGCCTGGTATACCCACAGATGGGTCAGCGTCCAGGTGTCAGCCCTCACCATGTCCCCTTGGCTCGCCAGGCTGGCTGCAATGGGGTGAAAATACCATCCTGGAACCTGGTTTGGGCCTGTGGACACGCTGGAGACTCTGACAGAGGCGTGGGCACAACATGAAGCGGCGTGAAATGTCGAGGGATCGAGGTTCCATCCTAGCTCTCGTGATAATTCCTTCAACATCTCCAGGTAGGGGATTCGTTCCTAACAGGACACGCTCAATCTGCTGGCCATCAGAAGCCCACTGTGGGAGAAAAGCCTCAGCCCTGCCCACTTGCGGTGACACTTGGTGCAGGTGTTTGGAGTGCCCATCGGCATCAGGTGGCTTGCTCCCGGCACGGCAAAAGTGGGAAAGGCTAAAACAGCCAGTGGGGCACCTCAGAGGAGCACTGGTGGACGGGGCGAGGAGGCGAGGGGCTGTGTGCCCCAGGCACGCATGTGCCTGCCTTCCCTACCCGCTGCATCTGCCTCTCACCGGTGGCATGGCACCCCCATCCCAGCAGTGTTCATACCGCACGGTGGATTAAAGAGGTGGGGAGCAAGACAGAGTAGGATACTTCAGGCCAGTGATGTAGGTATAGATTTTTTTTAGTGGGGGTGGGTTCGGGGGGGCCACGCCTCCCCAAGCCCCACCCCCGGCCTCAGTGCTCATAAAAGCAGCTTTCCGAGGCCAGGATGGCAGGCTCCACTGCTCCCCTTTAGCCAGCTGGCCTCAGCAGCCTTCCTCCCCTATGGGAAAATGGAGGTTGGTGCAAAATCTGGTTTGGCCTCCTATAGGCAACCACTGCGTCTTGATCTGCCCCAAACAGCATCACTTCCAATGGTGTTTAAGCTGAGAACCCAGATTCTCCTTTTAAATCCACAGCAGGAGAATGCAGGACTACATTAAAACAGTGAAGAGGCGGTACTGTTTTAAGTGAATTATCCCACCGTTACACGGGATGCTGAAATGTTTAAACTGGGGATCTCCGTTTCTCCCCTTTAAATCCCATGCCAAAAGGGGGGTGGTTTAGGAGAATCTGGGAAATGTCAGAAGTGCCATGTCCAGGAGTTTTGGTGTTCAAGCTAGCAGCACCAGAGCTTTCAGGGTATCTTTAGGAACTCTCTGATGCCACCCAGGTTTGTTGGAAGTTTGGTTCAGGGGTCCAAAGTTGGATCTCAAAGGTGTAGCTCCATCTTCTCCCATTGCTGAGCAATGGGGGATGAGCATCCCCTTCAGGGAGTCAGACCCCCTATCACCAAACCTGGGTGGTATCATGGGAGAAGTCTCAACTCATCCAGAAAATTTGGTGGCTGTCTAAAATCTGCTCTCCCCTGCGGTAAAAAAGCGGAAAAACACTAAAAATACAAAAAAACCACAAATGGGGGTGTGTGTGTGAGCTTTGAACATGTGGGGGGGGGGTTGAACCTGGGAACCCTCCCTTACCTACGTCCTTGATCCGGGCACTACTGCCGGGGCCGGTACCTTTGCAGCTACTGCTTGGGAGGGCGTCCTGCACTGCAGTGGGGCAATGGGTAAACAGATGCCAGGTCTAATCGCAAGTAAACCAGCCCTCTGGAGAGCTGGTTAACACACAGCTGAAAGAAATGGGTAGACCTGGCCTCTCAGGAGGGAAAAATCTATCAATTCTTCTTCGCAGCAGGTAGACCAGCCCTCCAAAGAGTTGGTCATCTGCAATTGAAAGGAGTGGTTGCCAAGATAGGGAAGACCTGTCAGATTTCGAGGGGGCAATGTTAGTTGTTGCCCTGGAAGCCATTTTCTGCAGATACAGAGGAATCCCACTGGATCATACTGACAGGCCATTGAGTCCAGCATCCTTAGTCATTTAGTAGCCCCCTAAACCGCTCCCCTCCCTGCAGGGTTGGTTGGGTTGGTACTGGCATTCAGAGGGTGATAGCCTCTGAACGCTGTCGCCAACAGATCTGGATTAGACTGCACCTTGCTGATACCCCTGTTCCCGAATACGCAGAATACAAGAAATGGTGCTAGCATCTTTGGGAACTAAAAAATTATTATAAGACCCTGTCTTTATTTCGCGGCAGCTATCTGAACTGACTCACTACATTCAGTGGCCCTGTGGCTACCCCATTTAGAACACTGTTTGCCTCATCGTAAGGATTATTTGTGACACTTTCCCTTTAAAGAACAGGAGCTTGCTTCCAGAATAGGAAAAAAATGGTGCTGGCAGGGTTGGCGCAACAGATGCGATTTGTACACTCGATGGGAATTTTCGTTTCTATTGTTGTAGACTAGCAACTAGATTGATCGATTGCCTGAGAACATGAGACAACTTCTAACCCGACTGGGGCGGGATCCTCCCCCAGTCTAGCTGCCTGGGAATGTGACCCACCTACCCCCCATCCGAAACGAATAAGTCATTACCCCTCTCAAAGTCTGGCTAGGGAGAGCCTTCTCCCAGTAGAAATGCCAAAGCCTTGTCCACCATCAGCGTAACTACCAACTGTCAAAGGGGGGTTCTTGTAGCCTCTGCAAATTTCCAGTGGCAGCTCGGGAGATTGTTTGTGGAAAAAAGCGGGATAAGAATCGCCGAGCAGGGTGCGAAGGACCAGCCAGCTCGCAGGCTTCGGTTTTGTGCCCTCGTGCCTACCGGCCCAGGCAACAAATGCGCCCAATTCTGCACCAGAGAAAAACGCTGGATTCCGCGGCTGCGGCCATTTTCGCTGGTTGCAGAATGAATTCTGCGGCGGGATGAAAAAGGACCAATGTCGGAGCCCCGAACGATGTAAAGCACCTGAATACGCCACCCACCTGATTTGTGGCAATTGATTACGCCCAGGCAATATGTATGCAGTCCATAGGCTTAGGAGCAGCAGTGGTGGCGTGGTTAGAAGCAAATTGTACTCTGGAGGAACGAGTTTGATTCTCTTCCGTAATAGCGTTTATTGTCGAATTATTACGCTACTTGAAATTTACAGCAGCATTCCTCGGCGCTACACAATTTCAGACTCATACCCCAACCTCACTTTCACTTCCACATGCATTTGAAGGCATCAACCACGAAGCGGGGTTTAAGCTGAAAGCTCTAAGTAGAAGCTGTCTCTGGCCTCGCCCTTCTGGGTTGCGATGGGGTACCGCTTCAAGTGCGGATGGTGGCAGATTGAGCTGTTGGAGAGCTTATCACAGAGAATTCAAGATTTAGCCTGTGCACTCCAACACATACCAGCACAGGTGACCCAGCAGATACAGACCCGTTCTCTTGAACTCTCGGCCCCACCCTCACGGGGTGTTTTAGGCTGGCAGGGGAAGGGAAAAGGTTTTGTAAAGCTACTTTGAGTCTCACCACAGGAGAAAGAGGAGAATATAAATCCCAACTCTTTGGGGACACTCTTTGAAAAACAAAAGGTCCCGATTCCTCCGGGATGGCAGCCAATACCAGATCTCACATTTTTTAAATTACAGAGAGGCCAGCTGGCTCGGAAGCGACTTCAGTTTCTCCAAGGGCATCCTTAAGAAAGTGCCCACGTGTCTCTGAGAAGCCAGGAGTGAAATCAGGCAAGATGCGTGAACGATAATTAATTTGCACAACTTATACCAGTTGCAAAATTCATTTGCCAAGAGAACAGGACGGTTATTTCAGGCCTTCAGAGTCCTCTTCCTCCACAGTTTTAATTATTAGCGTTATTTACTTCAGAAACTCTTGCCAGCTCCAAACTGGGTGGGAATGGATGCGCGTAACTGCAGCAGGAAAAGCGAGATTAGCGTCGTTAAAACACGACAGCGTGGCCAGTTACTTGGGAGAAGAGGCTGGTGGCAGGATGAAGGCCCCCACTACCGAGGAGGTTTCAAGCTTAGAGAGGCTGGATGGCCACCTGACAGTGGGTTTGTAGTCCATGAACATCTGGGAGAGCTTACACAGGTTGCAGACCCCAGACTGGCCCCTCTGCCGGGAACCAGGCTGCATTTCAGCTGCACCGGTGGAACCTTCTCCCTCCGGCTGTCAGGGTCCAGGGTCCACAGGGCCTGTAAAACTGAGTTCCACCGGGCCTTTGGGGAGGCTGTCCATGGATTGCCTGCCTTTTTTTGACCTCTCCCTTGCTTAATAATCCCTACTTGTACCACCTTCGGCGCCGCCCGGTCCCTCTGGTAGGATTGGGTGCCATGTAATATAAATATGTGGGATATATGCGATTGTTTTGAATTTTGTGTGTTATTTATATCTCTGTGTTCGTTGTATGTTGTTGGATTTGCCTTTTAGCCTTATTATTTTACACTTAGAGCCACCGGGGTTAGGCGATATATAAAAAAATTAATACATGTCAAGTAAATATCATCATGAGAGGGGCATTGAACAGATCGTGAGGCCAGGGGTTACGTCAAGTACCAGAGCTCTTTGTGGCACTGAGGCCATCTTTGGGACAAGACTTGACTCTCCAAATTAAGACTAGCAGAGACCTGGAGACTGCCTCTCTGAGCCAGGAGTGCAGCCTGAAATCCTCCAGGTGTTTATGAACTACAATTCCCATCAGCCCCTGTCCTTGGCCACTTGGCCATGCTGGCGAAAACTGTCAAGCCAATTCCTGAAACCACTACTCAAACAAGAAGCAAAGAGCTCACAGGATAGGAGGAGTGATTGTGAATTCCTGCGTCATGGAGGTTAAACTAAGATGACCCCTCTGGAGTCCGTGGTGGCGAACCTTTGGCACTCCAGATGTTATGGACTACAATTGGCCATGCTGGCAAGGGCTGATGGGAATTGTAGTCCATAACACATCTGGAGTGCCAAAGGTTCGCCACCACGGCTCTAGGTCCCTTCCAGCTCTATGTTTCTATGCTAGCTCAATGGAACTTCCTTGTTCAGAAGCAGTCTACCCCCGAGGACCAGAGGCGGGAGTCTTGCTTGCAAAGTGTCCGAAAGACTTTGTTGGCTGCTGCTGGACGGAGAATCCTTGTTGGGGTCGACCTTTGCTCAGCGCAGTGTGTTTGCTGACTGATCCTAGACCAGCAAGATTTTTATCTGATAAATGGAAGAAGGCATTGCAGGATCGAAAGGAGAGGGAACGGACAGCTTTGAGCGGTCTGAGGGGAACATCAGACATTATGACTGGCCTGCCCTGGTAAATTTGCTGGACAGGAAAGACCTACAAAACGGCGCACGGTGAGATGCAAACACCGCGCTCTCCGGCGCGACTTATGCATGACGTCGGCCACAGCAAGAGGCTGGTAAACCAGACTGTCCCCCGTGCAAAGTTGTGTAAAGCATTGTTGAAACATGTTGTGTAAAGCATGTTGAAACAAAGCCTCCGAACTAAACCCCAGGCTGGTAGCAGCCAGCCCCATTGGATGAGATTCCCAAAAGAAAAGGACGGGAAAGAGCCCGGGAGAAATCAGAGATGGCCCGCGGATCCAGAGGAGATTCTTCCAAGGTTACTCACCCCTGCCCTGTCCAGGAAATTGTGGCAGAACTCCACAAACTGCTTCCTCCCTTCCTTGGGCGTCAGGTGGCGGATGAGGTCCACGTGGAGGTAACAGAGCTACAGGAAAGGGCGAGAATCGGGGCCCGTGAACATTTGACAGCTGGCAGGCCCCTGATGTGATGTTCCCAGCAGACCCTCCCGGAGTCATGTCGACTTGGCCGTCCGCTAATCCCCAGCAATTCTCTAAGCCTGTAAGCCTGAAATTAGAGCGAAGGCGACAGGGTACCCCCAGTGGTGGGATCCAAAAATTTTAGTAACAGGTTCCCATGGTGGTGGGATTCAAACAGTGGCGTAGCTTTGTTGAGACAGGCGAGCCCACTGACTTGGGCAGGGGCGGGCATTCCACAGGCGGGGCATTAATAATTTCTCTGTTACTGTAAAAACCACTTACTGGCAAAAAAGTTTCGGTACCCGGCTGGTATCACCTGTGCCGGTTCGCAAAACTCGTTATAACCGGTCCTATCGTAAATTGACAGCAGAAACAACTACTTCTCCTCTAATTGACTGCCTGTCAAATACGTATGTGCTCGTGCGCGGAACGAATTTTGTTTCTAGAAATCCGAGAGGGAGACTTTCCTTAAACAAGGGACTTTACCATATTTCTAAAACATGTTTTTAAAACAGCCCAACAGGGAGAATTATCCCGTTTTCTACCTTCGCTAACCAGCCGCATAGGAAACAACAGGACTTTGATTTGGGGACCTAATGGAATTTCTAATGGAAAAGCAGACCCAATTAGTAACCCCCTCTCGGCACACACAAATAATTAGTAACCCACTCTCGGGAACTGGTGAGAACCTGCTGGATCCCACCTCTGGGTACACCCACCGTGGATCTGGAAAAAGGACAAAGGCGGTAATTGAGATGATTGGGGGTTGGCGCCCCCTCCCTTTGAAAAAGGGCCGAAGGGTCTGTCCTGTACCAGTTTAGAAAACAGGTGATTAAAAGGCAGAGGGGACAGGATGGAGGTTTATAAAAGTGGGCCCAGGGTGGAAAGAGCTGAAAAAGAGAACTTTTTCCCCTTCTCCCAAAATACTAGAACTCGAGGGGGTCCAATAAAGCAGTTGGGCAGTGGATTTGGGACTGAGAAAAGGAAACACTCCTCCATGCAGAGAGGGATTAAAAATGTGGAATTCGCTGTCAGAGGAAGCAGCGACGGCCAGAGGCATACGCAGAGGCAGAGCGCTCATGGGGACATGTGGGGTCACGTGTCCCCGGGCGCACCCCAGCTGGTCACGGGGGGGGGCAGAGAATCGCCCCCCACACACCTCCCCTCGACTCTGCCCCGACAGGCTGCTCCACCGGCTGGCGGAAGCTCCACTGGCTGAAGGAGCAGCCTGGCAGGGCGGGATCAAGAGGCAGCCCGTGGCAGGCTTCCACCAGCTAAGGTAAATGGGGTGCGGGGGCGCCTGGAGCAGGTGTTGCCTCTGAAAGCACAACTGAAAGCAATTACCACTGCACACAGAAGTTTAACTGTGAGGAAAAACTTTATCAACAGTGCAGATATTTACAGTGCATACAGGAACTCAAACAGCAAACGGGCAGCATGCCCTGCAGCAATAGGCAATCCCGAAGAGCTAGTGCTGGTAAGCAAGCACTTCTTTTATATAACAAGTAACCAATCATAATGAAGAACAGCTGTAGTTTCAGCTGTAAGTTCTGACAAAAAGAGTGCTCAGGAGGAGCAGCTATAAGTTAAGATCAGTTTGCCTGATCTACTTGTCTATCTCAAAAGATATTAGTATAGGTATTTTGGATACTGTAACATACACAACATTAACAGACAGATTTGGGGAGAGTAGGTCTATCGGCAGCAATTAGCAATGGTGATTAAAGTAAACCTCCATGTTTAAAGGCAGTCAACCTCTGAATACCAGTTCCAGGAGGCAATGTCAGGGGAAGGTCTGGGGCTGAGTGCACTGTTGGTGGCGGCTGTGTGAATGCACTGAGTGCACTGTTGGTGGTGGCTGTGTGAGACAGGAACTGGGTGGCCGCTGTCTGGACCAGATGGGCCACTGGCCTGATCCATCTCGCTGGCCTCCCTACTCCCTTAACCGTTTCCATACCCCTCTTTCCCCATCTCGATAATAAAATATTAGACATAGGACAGGATATTGGGATGTGGGATTTTAGACTATGACATTTGACCAGTTGCCATTTATTGTGTTTTATTATAATCAGTTAATGCCTTAAGTTAATTTATTGTGATTGTAATATGCCAGATGGCATTAGTCAGGAAAGGGTGAGGTATCAAATGTAAGAAAATAAAATAATCCAGCAGGCCGCTTCTGAGGTTCTTATGTGAGCGCAACCCAGTGGGCTGGGCTCTGGAGGCGATTTTGGGCTGTATCAATACGAGTATAGGGTCAAGATCGAGGGATGTATTTGTACCTCACTTTTCTGCATTGGTTAGACCTCACCTGGAATACTGTATACAGTTCTGGGCACCGCAATTCAAGAAGGATATTGACAAGCTGGAACAGGCCCAGAGGGCAACAAAAATGGTAAAAGGTATGGAGTCCGTGCCCTATGAAGAGAGGCTTAGGGAGATGGGGATGTTTAGTCTGGAGAAGCAAAGGTTAAGGGGGGACATGCTAGCTATGTTTAAATATTTGAAGGGATGCCATGTCGAAGAGGGAGCAAGCTTGTTTTCTGCTGCCTCAGAGACTAGGACACGGAGTCATGGATTCAAGGTGTAGGAAAAGAGATTCTATCCAAACATTAGGAAGAAATTTCTGACCATCAGAGCTGTTCTACAGTGGAATTCACTGCCTTGGAGAGTTGTGGAGTCTCCTCCTTTGGAAGTTTTTAAACAGAGGCTGGATGAACATATATTGGGAATGCTTTGATTGTGTGTTTCTGCATTGCAGGTGGTTGGACCTGATGGCCCTGGTGGCCTCTTCCAACTCTATGGTTCTGTGATCGGCACCAACCCCATGGCTAGAATCATCCACCTAACCGGCTGGTTTTGCATGCACTGAACATGCAATTCCCCTGCCCACAGTGCAGCAAGGGCTATACCACGCTATTCTCCCGCCTATGCCGCTTCAGCTCTCAGCACAAAATGTATAGGAGCACTTCAAAAGGGTCTCAATCAAAGATAACTAGCGGAACGTCAAGTTGTGCAAGTGGATGTGCGGAAGAGGAGGAAGACTTTGGAGTTATATCCAATTTTTCCCCTCAATGGCCAGGAATCTCAAAGCTGCTTGCAAACTCCTTCCCTTTCCCTCACTCCACAACAGACACCTTGTGAGGCTGGTGGGGCTGAGAAGAGTCCTGAAAGAACTATGACTAGCCCAAGGTCACCCAGCAGGCTTCATGTTGAGGAGAAAGGAAACAAGCCTGGTTCATCAGATTAGAGTCCGTTGCTTATTTGGAGGAGTGGGGAATCAAACCCAGTTCTCCAGATTAGAGTCCACCTGCTCCTAACCACTACTCTAATCTGGAGGATCCGGGTTTGATTCCCTGTGCCTGAGCTGTGGAGGCTTAACTGGGGAATTCAGATTAGCCTGCTGCACTCCAACACATGCCAGCTGGGTGACCTTGGGCTAGTCACAGTTCTTCGGAGCTCTCTCAGCCCCACCCACCTCAGGAAGGGAAAGGAGTTTGTAAGCCCCTTTCAGTCTCCTATAGGAGAGAAAGGGGGGGTATAAATCCAACTCTTCTTCTTCTTCTACATCACACTGGTCCATCTCAGCTGCAAGTTACGAGAAAAGCCCTGCTGAATTGGACCAGCAGCCCACCCAGTACAGCCTCCTCTCTCGTACAGGGACCAACCAACACAACAAGTCCCATGTATCGTAGCCATGCCCGCCCAGAAGGGAGGCTACGAGCACATCCGTACTGACCAAAATCAGAACGCGCCCCCCGCGCATGCCTCACCACAGAGCTGGAGTCGAATTGGAGCGCCACATGGTGCAGGAACACCATCAGGTAGGCGGGGTGCTTCTTGAGGATCTCCAGGCTCTGAAACAAACTGCTCTGCATGTCTGGATTCTGCAGCAGGGGAGAGACATCAAAGGAAAAAATGAGCATCTTCGCCCACACGCCTCCTCAGCACCCGCGGGCATCTCCCAATCTCTTAGCCAGAACCACGGATCTTCACCCGCTTCTGCCACACTTCAAATTCTTTTTTTTAAACAATTATCTTTCTTAATTTTTATCAACGACAACAGCTAAAATAATACAATACGAAACAGTGAACCAGTCACTCTGCATCAGGGGTCGGCAACCCGCGGCTCTCCAGATGTGCATGGACTATAATTCCCATCAGCCCCTGCCACCATGGCCAATTGGGAACTGTAGTCCGTGAACATCTGGAGAGCCGCAGGTTGCAGACCCCTGCTCTACATTCTAAACGACACACAAACAACAAAAGGATACGGGTTACATATAACCACTTGACGTCGCACCCAAATCCCAGTGCTATATTTATCCTTAATATTAATCTAACATTCTGGTCTGTTTTACTGGCTTCATCTACAGTTCAACTGTTGCAATAGCTAGATATTATTAGGTAGATTCCTTGACGTTGTTCTTGTAAAATTCTCTGGTACTTGCTGCAGAAGTGATTCTCTGTTGCTGCCCTTTGTAAGTGAAGAGAAGTCCTTCCCGTTTATGCCACGTAAATCTCATTAGTTAATTCCATTAGTATCTGGGCCAGCAATTTTTTTTCCCGAGAAGCTATTCTAATTATTATTTGATTTCAAGTAAAATACAAACATACTGTAACCTCATCTCTCTAACTTAGTTCTCAGATTTGAAAGCAATTGTATAAAATTCCCCACAGTCTTCTACCTTGCAATTTGAATAATAAGCAGCACAATCCAGGGGAGAGGAGGAATCGCCTTTTGGATGCAGCATTGGCTTCTGCCTTCATAAATACCCTCTCTGGGGCACTTATGCCGGTGGAGGGGTAAATCCGCCAGCGCCTGGTCACTGCGGCGCCCTGCCACGCCCAGCTGTGACACCTAGGCCCACTCCGCACGGGCCAAAAACAGAACCCCTGGAATGGTAAAAGCACCCTTCCAGGGGCGCTATTCACACGGCTGTCGCCTCTGCATTGAGGCAGCGCCGTGCTTTTTCCCACCACACAAGAAGGACGTCTCTATTTTCCCCTATGAGGGAGTCCGAGGTTTGTTTGGGTTTTTGTCATACTTTTTCGGGTTTCCCGCACTGCAGGAGCCAAACAGAGCGGCGTTCAAGCACCGACATCCCCATTCGCTCAACTCTGAATTGAGATGTAAGACCGTCATCTGACGCTCCTCTTATTATTAACATCTAACATCCTGGTCTGTTTTACTGGCTTCATCTACAGTTCAACTGTTGCGATAGCTAGATATTATTAGGGAGATTCCTTGACGTTTTTCTTGTAAAATTCTCTGGTACTTGCTGCAGAAGTGATTCTCTGTTGCTGCCCTTTAGAAGTGAAGAGAAGTCCTTCCCATTCATGCCACGTAAATCTCATCTGTTTCTTCCTTAGCGCATCTACTGGGAAAGCCTATTCTTTACTTTTCTGCAGGAATCTCATGGGAATCTCTTTCATAATGATGATAACTTTATCTTTCAACAAGCCTCCGTAATTTGGTCTGCAGAGTCTTTCGCACAGGAGCAGATAACAATGGCTCTAACTTCTAATCCCATCCAATGATGATTTTGGCCAAATCATACTTACTGGCTCAATGTCGTTTTCAAAGTCCTCATCTTCGGCACCGATGATTGCAATCGCTGACCCGCTTTGGGCACCTGGGGCTGGGCTCTGGCAAGGATGGAATGACAAATGACATATCGATCAAGATCCCCCCCCCCCCCCGTGGTGACATGTTACATTCTTGGCTTTGCAAACCCCAGATCTCTCCAGGCATCTTTTGAGTGCTGAACTCCCGTTACCGGGTAGTTCAGAGTCCTTTTTATGCCTGCTACCCCAAGAATTAACCCAAGCACGGAGTTTCAGATACAGGCCGTGGATTCCCCATCTGTTGTCCTATATATAACACACATTGCTCCCCACAGGATAGAGAATTGAGCTTCTGGAATGTTCCCTTCTACCCTCTTTTAAAAACTGAACTTTCCCACTTTTCACTCCCCCCCTTACTCACCCCATTATATGCTTCCTCCAGCTCCATTCTTCCCCCTGGGGAGGAGTCCCCTACGGCTAGTTCAAGGGGTTCACAAGATCAGGCTTAACATATACCTGCGGATGATAACCAAAGACAAAGTTCACTGGCTGACTGTCCCCAGCAGCCTCCATTCCCGACCCCTTCCCCACAATTTCTCAGGGCAATCTTTCCTCTAAAATTAAGCTTTTCTTAGGAACTTGTGACGAGAGTTTATTTCCTTCGTTTACAGGGCCTTTTCTGCCCAGTAGGAATCCAAAGCAACGCACATCACTCTCCACACCTCCAGCCCGTAGCCTTTATTTGCATCACTCTCTCCACTCCTCCTTTTCATCCTCACAACAGCCCTGCAAGGTAGTCAAGATCGAGAGCATACAACTGGTCCGAGCTTCCATGGCAGAGCAGTTCGCCAGTGACTGCCTCTGTGGAGCAACTCAGGACTTCCTGGTTGGTCTCCCGTCCAAATACTAAGACCTCCCAGATCCTAGAGGTGGCCAGCCTATGGTTCTCCTGATGTTCGTGGACTACAATTCCCATCAGCCCCTGCCAGCCTGGCCAATTGGTGGGCCAGTCCCAACTTTCCACTTAGGATGCCGAAGCTGAATGAGAAGGGATTGCTGGAAGCCAGATAACAAAGGGGTGGCCAACCTATGGTGCTCCCGATGTGCATGGACTACAATTCCCATCAGCCCCTGCCAGCCTGGCCAACTTTCCGCTTAGGATGCTGAAGCTGAATGAGAAGGGATTGCTGGAAGCCAGATAACAAAGGGAATATATCAGGGGTGGCCAACCTATGGCGCTCCAGATGTGCATGGACTACAATTCCCATCAGCCCCTGCCAGCCTGGACAACTGGTAGGCCAGTCCCAACTTTCCGCTTAGGATGCCGAAGCTGAATGAGAAGGGATTGCTGGGAGCCAGATAACAAAGGGAATATACCAGGGGTGGCCAACCTAGGGTACTCCAGATATGCATGGACTACAATTCCCATCAGCCCCTGCCAGCATGGCCAAATGCATGAAGGGAACGTTTTGCATGGGGGAACATGCAGCCACACAACCCCCCTCCCCCCACCGGCTACTGCCCCAGTGAGAACCAAGAACTAAACTTTAGCCTCCAGTGGAGAAAATACGGGCTTTGGGATATTGGTGGGTACCCCTCTGACAGAGCTCAAAAGTTGCTCAGATGTAACACCTATTTGTGAGATGCTAGTTCAGCTTTTCCAAAACAGGCTGGATCATCAGTAGCTGCATTTGGGAGATTGACGAGGGGGGGGGGGGATTTGCACATAGAGATGCATTCAAGCGACCAAGGCTGTCTCTCTCTCCACCCCCCCTCCCCATCCCCTCTTTCCTCAATTACTCAGAAATTCCTAAACTAGGTGGAGGTACAGCATGAATGCCGCCTCTGTCACCTACAAAGAGGCTTCACAGAACGGTGCGAGCTGCAGGGAACCAGGGAACCGGCACTCCCCGCAGACGGCCTGACTCATAGAGGGTACTGTGCCAGCAAACCAGCGTAAGAGAAGGCAGGGTGGAGATCAGGAGGGGGCATTTTTGGGGGGGGGGGATATAAAACCAAACAGAAAAAGCTGCATCACCTCGTTGCATTCCAGGAACAAACTGAACAGTCCTTTGCATCCCTAAATGTACTCACACACACAGGTTACCCGCCCCCGCCCCAAATTAAGCTGTGTTAAGCAAACCTGAGTTATTGGAATCTAACCTCAAGTCCATGCACAGAAAACTGCTCGCAAATTGGAGCCCCCTCCTGGGGAACAACAGATCTGCTCATTAGCGGGCAGTTTTGGCACCCTCTAGTGGCAGAATAACAACAATACACCTGCATCCCATTAAAAGGTCCTTTCGGGACATGTCTCAATCAGGTTGAGCTACCTGTGATGATTCGGAGCTTATTCCGGGTGGCAACACCTTTTTCAGTCCCAAGTGGCCAACAAAAATATTTATGGAGAGGCACCCTGGTGAATATTGATGAGGACTAGTCGCTTGAATGGTCAGATTTGCAAGGCTGATTAATCGCGGAGCAGACCATAGAGATGGTTACTGGAGGCATCACCTGCTCTTACTGCATTGTTTTTGCCTTATCACACTTTTCTGTATTGCACAATTCTGCAATGCTAGCTGCACTACATTGCCCAGAGACTGCTTTATGTTTTCAACGCGCTGTTTAAATTTAAATCCTGTACTACGCCTTGAGCCACAGGCTATGAGTAACTAATAAATAATAATGCACAAAATTTAATCCAGCTTGTTTAGCGAACATAGCTTCTACTCAAGCAAAGTTTTCTTCCTGTTCCTTTGCCACAGCTGCAAAACAGGCAGAAATTCAGCAGGGGCAGCTTCCCTTCAACATCATCTCCCCGTGTTGGGAAAACAAGGGTTTCTGAGGAATTCCTTCCCAACGTGTTGCTGTTAAAAAGAAACCCTACACCTATGGTGGCGAACCTTTGGCACTCCAGATGTTATGGACTACAATTCCCATCAGCCCCTGCCCCCCACCCCCCCCTTCCCCCCCACCCCCCCCCCCCCCCACCCCCCCCCCCCCCCACGCCCCCACCCCCCAAACCCACCCCCCCCCCCCCCCACCCCCCCCCCCCCCCATGTGCATACCTGCATAGCTGCACATAACAGTGAGAGGTAAATAAAAAAAATAGATGTGCCTCCGTGTGAAGGCGCGACAGCAACCCGCATTGTTTCCTTGGGCTCCAGTCACTGCCTGCATGGATGCATGTGAACGTGAAAACAGGGAAGTGGGTTACTTTATCCTGACTGCAACCCACTATACCCATGGTGGTGAACCTTTGGCACTCCATATGTTATGGACTACAATTCCCATCAGCCCCTGCCAGTATGGCCAATTCCCCCCCCCCCCACCCACCCCCCCCCCCCCCCCCCCCCCCCCCCCCCCCCACCCCCCCCCCCCCCCCCCCGGCCGCCCCCCCCCCCCCCTTTCCGCCCCCCACCCTCCCCTCCCCCCCCCCCCCCCACTTCCCCCCCCCACCCCCACCCCCCCCCCCGCGAACCACCCCCCGGGGGGGGGGGGCCCCCCCCACCGCCCCCCCCCCCCCCCCCCCCCCCCCCCCGCCCCCCCCCCCCCCCACCCCCCCCCCCCCCCACCCCCCCCCCCCCCCACCCCCCCCCCCCCCCACCCCCCCCCCCCCCCACCCCCCCCCCCCCCCACCCCCCCCCCCCCCCACCCCCCCCCCCCCCCACCCCCCCCCCCCCCCACCCCCCCCCCCCCCCACCCCCCCCCCCCCCCACCCCCCCCCCCCCCCACCCCCCCCCCCCCCCACCCCCCCCCCCCCCCACCCCCCCCCCCCCCCACCCCCCCCCCCCCCCACCCCCCCCCCCCCCCACCCCCCCCCCCCCCCACCCCCCCCCCCCCCCACCCCCCCCCCCCCCCACCCCCCCCCCCCCCCACCCCCCCCCCCCCCCACCCCCCCCCCCCCCCACCCCCCCCCCCCCCCACCCCCCCCCCCCCCCACCCCCCCCCCCCCCCACCCCCCCCCCCCCCCACCCCCCCCCCCCCCCACCCCCCCCCCCCCCCACCCCCCCCCCCCCCCACCCCCCCCCCCCCCCACCCCCCCCCCCCCCCACCCCCCCCCCCCCCCACCCCCCCCCCCCCCCACCCCCCCCCCCCCCCACCCCCCCCCCCCCCCACCCCCCCCCCCCCCCACCCCCCCCCCCCCCCACCCCCCCCCCCCCCCACCCCCCCCCCCCCCCACCCCCCCCCCCCCCCACCCCCCCCCCCCCCCACCCCCCCCCCCCCCCACCCCCCCCCCCCCCCACCCCCCCCCCCCCCCACCCCCCCCCCCCCCCACCCCCCCCCCCCCCCACCCCCCCCCCCCCCCACCCCCCCCCCCCCCCACCCCCCCCCCCCCCCACCCCCCCCCCCCCCCACCCCCCCCCCCCCCCACCCCCCCCCCCCCCCACCCCCCCCCCCCCCCACCCCCCCCCCCCCCCACCCCCCCCCCCCCCCACCCCCCCCCCCCCCCACCCCCCCCCCCCCCCACCCCCCCCCCCCCCCACCCCCCCCCCCCCCCACCCCCCCCCCCCCCCACCCCCCCCCCCCCCCACCCCCCCCCCCCCCCACCCCCCCCCCCCCCCACCCCCCCCCCCCCCCACCCCCCCCCCCCCCCACCCCCCCCCCCCCCCACCCCCCCCCCCCCCCACCCCCCCCCCCCCCCACCCCCCCCCCCCCCCACCCCCCCCCCCCCCCACCCCCCCCCCCCCCCACCCCCCCCCCCCCCCACCCCCCCCCCCCCCCACCCCCCCCCCCCCCCACCCCCCCCCCCCCCCACCCCCCCCCCCCCCCACCCCCCCCCCCCCCCACCCCCCCCCCCCCCCACCCCCCCCCCCCCCCACCCCCCCCCCCCCCCACCCCCCCCCCCCCCCACCCCCCCCCCCCCCCACCCCCCCCCCCCCCCACCCCCCCCCCCCCCCACCCCCCCCCCCCCCCACCCCCCCCCCCCCCCACCCCCCCCCCCCCCCACCCCCCCCCCCCCCCACCCCCCCCCCCCCCCACCCCCCCCCCCCCCCACCCCCCCCCCCCCCCACCCCCCCCCCCCCCCACCCCCCCCCCCCCCCACCCCCCCCCCCCCCCACCCCCCCCCCCCCCCACCCCCCCCCCCCCCCACCCCCCCCCCCCCCCACCCCCCCCCCCCCCCACCCCCCCCCCCCCCCACCCCCCCCCCCCCCCACCCCCCCCCCCCCCCACCCCCCCCCCCCCCCACCCCCCCCCCCCCCCACCCCCCCCCCCCCCCACCCCCCCCCCCCCCCACCCCCCCCCCCCCCCACCCCCCCCCCCCCCCACCCCCCCCCCCCCCCACCCCCCCCCCCCCCCACCCCCCCCCCCCCCCACCCCCCCCCCCCCCCACCCCCCCCCCCCCCCACCCCCCCCCCCCCCCACCCCCCCCCCCCCCCACCCCCCCCCCCCCCCACCCCCCCCCCCCCCCACCCCCCCCCCCCCCCACCCCCCCCCCCCCCCACCCCCCCCCCCCCCCACCCCCCCCCCCCCCCACCCCCCCCCCCCCCCACCCCCCCCCCCCCCCACCCCCCCCCCCCCCCACCCCCCCCCCCCCCCACCCCCCCCCCCCCCCACCCCCCCCCCCCCCCACCCCCCCCCCCCCCCACCCCCCCCCCCCCCCACCCCCCCCCCCCCCCACCCCCCCCCCCCCCCACCCCCCCCCCCCCCCACCCCCCCCCCCCCCCACCCCCCCCCCCCCCCACCCCCCCCCCCCCCCACCCCCCCCCCCCCCCACCCCCCCCCCCCCCCACCCCCCCCCCCCCCCACCCCCCCCCCCCCCCACCCCCCCCCCCCCCCACCCCCCCCCCCCCCCACCCCCCCCCCCCCCCACCCCCCCCCCCCCCCACCCCCCCCCCCCCCCACCCCCCCCCCCCCCCACCCCCCCCCCCCCCCACCCCCCCCCCCCCCCACCCCCCCCCCCCCCCACCCCCCCCCCCCCCCACCCCCCCCCCCCCCCACCCCCCCCCCCCCCCACCCCCCCCCCCCCCCACCCCCCCCCCCCCCCACCCCCCCCCCCCCCCACCCCCCCCCCCCCCCACCCCCCCCCCCCCCCACCCCCCCCCCCCCCCACCCCCCCCCCCCCCCACCCCCCCCCCCCCCCACCCCCCCCCGCCCCCACCCCCCCCCACCCCCACCCCCCCCCCCCCCCACCCCCCCCCCCCCCCACCCCCCCCCCCCCCCACCCCCCCCCCCCCACACCCCCCCCGCCCCCCCCCCCCCCCCCCCCATCTTCCCACCCCCCCCCCCCCCCCCCCCCCCCCCCCTCACCCCCCCCCCCACCGCCCCCCCTCACCCCCACCCCCCCCCCCCCCCCCCCCCTCCCACCCCCCCCCCCCCGCAAACCCCCCCCCCCCCCCTCCCCCCCCCCAGCTGCCGAAATTCAGTCTGTAAACTCCTCAGGGCAGAGACCTCTTGGTCTCGGAACTGCTGCTGCAGATTGCCCGTGCCATCTTAGAAGAGGCCATCTCCTTTTTCTCGTATGCAGCAGGAAATGCCTCCTTCTAAGATCACGCCTGCTACGCACACGGCCTAAAACTGAAGGAAGCACGCTGTTCTCCTTCCAGCGACTATTTTATTCAGATTTATGCAGATGTAGTCGATGTGATGCCATTTTAACTCCCGACGACTTTCTGCAATTGACCTGGGCGTGATTTGCAGAGCTCATCATCGACAGCAGGGGTGGCCAACCTATGGTGCTCCAGATGCTCATGGACTACAATTCCCATCAGTCCCCGCCAGCATGGCCAACTGCAGTCCATGAACATCTGGAGGATCATAGGTTGGCCACCCCTAATCTACAGGTTTCAACCACAACAAAACAAACTGAATACACAAATGGGTGCTGTGTGGTTTCCGGGCTGTATGGCCGTGTTCTAGCAGCATTCTCTCCTGACGTTTCGCCTGCATCTGTGGCTGGCATCTTCAGAGGATCCTCTGAAGATGCCAGCCACAGATGCAGGCAAAACGGTCAGAATGCTGCTAGAACACGGCCATGCAGCCCGGAAACCACACAGCACCCAAGTGATTCCGGCCGTGAAAGCCTTCGACAATACATTGAATACACAAAGCTTCCTTGAAAGGAGGACAGTCGTCGGAGTCAAGCTTTTACTGGTAGAGGCTCTTTCATAGCCCTGTTATCTGACATTCTAGGGATCGAACCTGAGGACTCCTGAATGCCAGGTAAATGCTCTGCCAGTGAGCCACCACCCTTCCCCTGAAACAAAATGCATGAAGCTGACTTAAACCACGCCGGACAAATGGTCCATTTAACTTGGTATTTCCTGCTCTGACTGGCAGCGGATCTCCAAGGCCTGAGGCAGAGACCAGTCTCTCCTGAACACTCGCTAATTGAGATTCCTTCATCTGGGAATGCCCAAGGTCAGTCTCAGAACTTCCACGCAGAAAGCAGACCGTTCTGCTAGCAAACCTCTGCCTCGCTGTACAACGTTGCCTGCGTAAACATACAGCTGGCGCTCGCTTCTCTGGGAATTTATGAGCAATGTTACGGTGGAGGCAAAATCAATGCATTGGTTCTTATTGTACACGGCCCGACCCTCGTTGCCAGGGACATCACAGGAAAAGGTGTTACCGTGTTTCCCCGAAAATAAGACAGTGTCTCATATTAATTTTTGCTCCCAAAGATGCGCTATGTCTTATTTTCAGGGGATGTCTTATTTTTCTGTGTTCTATGTATTGTCGAAGGCTTTCACGGCCGGAATCACTGGGGTGCTGTGTGGTTTCCGGGCTGTATGGCCGTGTTCTAGCAGCATTCTCTCCTGACGTTTCGCCTGCATCTCCTGACGTTTCACCTGCATTCAGATCCTCTGAAGATGTCAGCCACAGATGCAGGCGAAACGTCAGGAGATGCCCGGAGCCCCTCGGGGATAGGGCGGTATAAAAATCGAAATAAACAAATAAATAAACAAATAAATAAATAGAACACGGCCATACAGCCTGGAAACCACACAGCACCCCAGTTTCTGTGCTCTGTTCGTCGGGCATGCTTCCAAACAAAAACTTTGCTACGTCTTACTTTCGGGGGATGCCTTATATTTCGCACTTCAGCAAAACCTCTACTACGTCTTATTTTCAGGGGATGTCTTATATTCGGGGAAACAGGGTACATACAACAGGGCCAGAGCGAGGGGAGACTGCGCCCCTGCCACGCCCACACTGCTCCAGAACGCCCATACCCCAGAACGTCCCCGCCACCCCCCCACACACACACCGGTGTGCCCCCGGTGCGTCACACACCACCGTCCCCGCGGCGCTACGCCACTGCATATAGCCAACTGCCTAAGCATACTCTGAGCTCTTTGAGAAATCACAACTTCCCTTCACACCCCTTCCAATGTCAATGGGCATTTTGTTGGAAAAACAGCTCCTCGTTCTTATGAGAGGCCCTTCGCAGCCCCTTTGAATTTCCTTCCCACCTCTCGAGACAAGGATTTACCTTCGGTTGTGTGAGTGCCATTTCACACCAACCAGCTCCTTGATGCGTAATCTATCTGCACAAAAAAGATGGCGAAAGGAACGGCAGCGTGTCTTCAAACAAGACCGATGCTTTGACGGCAGGCCAAAGACGGGACAGAGGGCTTATTTGAGGCTGGGAGGAGGCCAGACAGGCAGGCAAGCCAAGCCCCCAGCCCCCACCCCAAACCACGCCACGCCTGGCATGCGCTCCAGTTTTGACCTCACAGCCTCGAGATGCTGCTTCGGCCTCCCTGGCCAGAAGAATGTCTGGCATGCAAAACCTTTTCTTAGGGCAGCTTAAGTGATGACAAAGTAGGAAGGTGGCAAAGGAGAGAGACAGCCGGTAGAGGGCACCGACCCCCTTTCGGGTTCCAGGTAAGGCTGAACGGTTGGTCTTGAACTCCAAAAACAGCATCAAGGGGCGGGATTTCAGGCCGGTGTCCCCTATTTCAGACACCCCGTCACTATAGAGCCGTGGTGGCGAACCTTTGGCACTCCAGATGTTATGGACTACAATTCCCATCAGCCTCTGCCAGCATGGCCAATTGAACTCTGCCAGCATGGCCAATTGAACATCTGGAGTGCCAAAGGTTCGCCACCACTGCTATAGAGCATCTCTTGATGTTTTTTTTAAAAATCCTCCCTGTTTTCAGGTTTCAGGGGAAGTTCAGGAACGAAGGAGAAAGAGTGTTCACTTTATTGTGGAAGGCTTTCACGGCCGGATTCAACTGGTTGTGGTGGGTTTTCCGGGCTGCGTGGCCGTGGTCTGGTAGATCTTGTTCCTAACGTTTCGCCTGCATCTGTGGCTGGCATCTTCAGAGGTGTATCACAGAGAGAGGTCTGTTACACACTGTGTCCAGTGACTTACTGATTGGTTCCCCACCCTGGGACATGGACAATATATACCCCACTAAACAGTGTATAACAGACTTCTCTCTGTGATACACCTCTGACGATGCCAGCCACAGATGCAGGCAAAACATTAGGAACAAGATCTCCTAGACCACGGCCACACAGCCCGGAAAACCCACAACAACCAGTATTCACTTTGCCTCAACAGTCAGGGGTGGCCAACCTATGGCGCTCCAGATGTTCATGGACTACAATTCCCATCAGCCAATTGGCCATGCTGGCAGGGGCTGATGGGAATTGTAGTCCATGAACATCTGGAGCTCCATAGGTTGGTCACCCCTGCTAGATACATGGCTTAGGATGGACTCTATTGCATGAGAGAGCGCAATATAAGCTCGGAGATGGAGTTCACACACACGCATGAAGAGAACGCCCAGATTAGCTCTGGTCCATATTTCCAGGATCTTGGCCAAGTTATAAGCCTCTGCCAGGAGGTAAAAGCCAAAGGGGGGGGGGGAGGTTGGAAGCAGGCCAAGAGATAGGCACATAGTACAGTTTTGTTCTACCTGGTACTTCTGAATCCAATACTGTCAATAATAACCCACACCTCCTTTTGAAATAGACCCTCTCAATTCTAGATCCAAAATCCACTTAATATATCATGGGTCGGCATTTCTCCACCTGTGGGTCCTGAACCCACAAGCGGGTCACGGGGCCTGGAAATGGGGGTTCCAGCGTTTTGCAGTTGTATTAATTTGGGCATGGCCTGGTTTTTCCTTTTCATACCACAGGAATAGCTGGGGTAAGTCAAGAACTCCCTATAGTTTAGATGAAGGTAGCTCTCAAAATCTGCTCCAAGGCTCGACATAAATCCTTAACTGTTTAATATCCTTACCCCCCCCCCCTCCATTACCCCGCTTTCCACAAGGCCCCTCCCATCCAGTCCCTCCCTCATCCCGCCCCTCCCCCGCCTGGAACCCTAACCCCAAACTTCAATGCACCTCCCCAAGTTTTTAACCGGCCCTCATCCCCCCCCCCCCCCCCGCCTTCTCGACCCTACAAATTGGATTCTGGAGATCTGCATCATCAACCCCCCCCGCCCCCCCCCCCGGCAAGGAAATCTGAAATGCCGGAGGGAACCGGGACTCGCGAGATCCCCTCCAAAAACGGACTGGAGCCCAAGTCGACAGCGGTCCCGAGAGCATGTGCAGAGCGCGCTCCTTCCCCGGTAGAGAAAAGCGAGGCAGGCAGTCAGGATTCGAACTGCTTCCAGAGACTGAGCGCCCTCGACGGGAGCAAGGCTGCAGTTGTGCCCATCGCTGCGCGTTTTGCCCCCTCGGATGGCTGGTTCGAGGCTGGCCGACAACAGGTGCCCCCCCGGGGGGTGGGGGGCTGAGAAGGGGGGCTCCCGTGGCGCCCCGAGCGCGGCTCAGCCAGCCCCCGACCCAAACAGGCTTAGGGGGCAGACCTCGGGCCAGCCCCAGCCCCGCCACCGACGGCGCGCTGGCAACCGGGAAAGGTCCCCTCGGCGGACTCCCGGGGGGGCGGGGGGGCAGCAAGCCGGGGGCTCTCACCTGGGCTGGATCGACCCCCCCTCGGACGCTGGGCCCCGGGACGCCGCGGGCTGCCTGGCTGGCTGGCTGGCTGGCCCGGTTTCCTGTTGCAGAGGGCGGCCTCCGGGGAGGGGTTGGACCGGGGAGGGTGGCAGGAAGCCGCTTGCATTTTCCGGCTCCCTCCCCGCCGGTCTCCTCCTCCTCCCACCCCCAGGCCCTCCCCTCGCCGTGCGGAGGAATGCGGCTGGCTTGCAAGCCGGCCGGGGCGCCTCGGAAGGAGGGATCGGGGCCGCCGCCGCCGCAGCGCTGGAGACGCTTCGCCCCCCCCCCCCCCCCCCGCAAACCGGAGAGAGGGCGCGCGTTCCGTGCGAGGAGCGTTTGCGCTCTCTGGTGGCCGGGAGTTCCGCGGGCGACGCGTCCAGAGCGTCGCACAAAAGCCTCATTTTAATCGTTCATGGCAACGCAAGTGCTGTTGCTTTTCACAAAAAGGGCTCAAAGGACGAATGGCGCCGCCATTCGTGGTGGTCGCCCTGCAGGGCGGTGCGGGGGATTCGAACCCACGACTTGCCCAGCGCGCTCTCTGCTGCCGGAGGGAGGTGCAGGCAGCCACCACATCCTGCTTCCCGGTTGATCAAAAACAGAGGTGTGGCGCCCGCAAGGTGCAGTTCAGAAGTTTGGCCGCCTCTTGCAGAGCACATTTGAGCGCCAAAACCCAAAGCCCAGCCCAGAGCATTAATTATAAATATATAATTTTTACAATAGTCGAAACGAAACCTCTCTGCATTTGACCCCTCTTTTCCGCAAGGTGTCAAGAAAATCCCAGGTCAGAAGGGGCAGAGCGAAAAGTGTGGAGTTCTTTGGTGTATTGTATGACCATTCTAACACAAACTCTTCAGTGTTAGCGTCAGGGCCGCCTTAACAGTATTATGGGCTCCCATCGAAACAGCGTGTGAGAAATGTACACATTACATGCTCTTGTGGTTGCAGAGGTGACCCGTGATACTAAATCAGAGGCGACCTGTTGTCTTTATTGCCCCTCCGCTCCTCGGAGGAGGACCTACTCATGATCCCTGGCACAAAAATGATCAGGCTGGCCTCGACGAGGGGCAGGGCCTTTTCAGCCATGGCCCCTACCTGGTGGAACAGGCTCCCTAGGGAGATCAGGGCTCTATGGATCTCTTACAAGAGTTTCCTGCAGGGCCGGTGGTAAGACGGAACTGTTCCGGCCTTCAAGCCGTTTGGCCAGCCTGGTTAAAAATACATCTACTATGTCAGTGGTGGCGAACCTATGGCACGGGTGCCAGAGGTGGCACTCAGAGCCCTCTCTGTGGGCACGCGTGCACAGAGTTTGTCATGTGATAATAGTGTAATTATTTCAGGGAGATTATTAGCATTAAACCTAAGACCTAGTTTGGGGGAAGCAATGTAGGTAGCCCTGTTAAGCGCTATTAAACCCTACTGATTTTCATGGGAAGAACTAAAGCATGATCCTTTACCTGGGAGTAAGCTCGGTTGCTGGCCATGGGGCTTGCTTCTGAGTAAACCCTCCTAGAGTCGTGATTCACCCGTTCAAAGTGTTGCACAGTTGCTTCAAAGCAAAGCCACCGACTACCACCAAGATTACTCCTGAGTAACGTGCACCTTGGAGCCAACCATTTTTTCTAAACTAAAACCTCAGTATTCAGGTTAAATTGCCATGTTGGCACTTGGTGATAAATAAGTGGGTTTTGGGTTGCAATTTGGGCACTCGGTCTCAAAAAGGTTCGCCGTCACTGTACTATGTCATCTGGCCTCCCGTGGGCACAAGGGGGGGGGGAGGGGGTAGCCAGACGCCATCCACATTTTTAAATGGGTTCTGTTTTTATGTAATTAATATTTAAATTATGTTTTAATGTATGTTTTAACCTTGTTGTGAACCGCCCTGAGCCCTCAGGGGGAGGGCGGTATATAAAATTAATAATAAATAAATACATAAAAATTTTAAAATAACATTAATATTGGTGGTTGTGGGTTTTCCAGGCTGTGTGGCCATGGTCTGGTGGATCGTGTTCCTAACGTGATCTGGTGGATCTTGTTCCTAACGTTTCACCTGCATCTGTGGCCAGCCAGGAACGAGATCTACTAGACCACAACCACACAGCCGGGAAAACACACAACCACCAGTTGAATCAATCATGAAATCCTTCGACAAAACATTAATATTGTTCATTATTTTTAATAAAACACATGCTAAATAAGCACTTTCCTATAACAAATATTTATCGTTCAGTACTTATTTATTTAAAAATATTATTTTTTTCACAAAGCATTATCACAACAAAGGAAGAAAAGGATAAAGGGGAAAGGGGAAAGGAATTAGTATAAAATGAAACTGAGGAGGGGGGTAGGGGAAAAATGCAGGTTTGGAAGCCGAAGGCTTTTTCATGTTTACTGATCCTGGATGTTTTCAGAACTGGTGGATCTAAAATAAGCCCTGTCTAGATCACCTGTTGAATTTGAAGGTTTCCAGAACTTCTGGAGAGACTCGGGTCAGGTTCGGTCTGTTCTGATGCCAGTAAGCACCCCTTTCAGTGAAATGCAGCTTCTGCAAGCTCAAATTGCCGTATTCCCCAGAGAGGTATAGTGGTTAAGAGCAGGTCCACTCTAATTTGGAGAACTGGGTTTGATTCCCCGCTCTGCCACTTAAGCTGTGGGGGCTTATCTGGTGAACCGGATGAGCTTGTGCACTCCAATACATGCCATCAGGGTGACCTTGGGCTAGTCACAGTTCTTCGGAGCTCTCTCAGCCCCACCTACCTCACAGGGTGTTTGTTGTTGGGGGGGGGGGGCAGGAGAAGGAGATTGTAAGCCCATTTGAGTCTCCTTATAGGAGAGAAAGCGGGGATATAAATCCAAACTCTTCTTCTTTATTTATTGACAACAAGTCACAACACACATAGATTAGCATGGGGCCCCTATTCTCATGGGGCCACCCATGGGTTGGCCCTGGATATTGTCTAGGCAGCCTGTATGATTTGGGCTGGCCCAAAGTTTTTTAGGATGCAAATAAGTAAAACCTGGAGATCTCCTGGAATTACAGTTGATATCTCCACACTACAGAAATCACTTTCCCCAGAGACCGCATGGCTAATTTAGAGGTTGAACTTCAGGGCATAATTTCCCAACTCAGATTTGGCAACTTCCCCCAATACATGATACCAACTGTGAACTGTCTTCAAAATCCAATCTAAGTGAATGGAAATTATTCAGTCTATTTCACCTCTGTTCGTTCTCTCCCTAAGGGCGAAGTTTAGATTGTAAGCTCCTTGGGGCAGGGACTAGGTTTTCTGTACTAGGAAAGTGCTATACATATATAATATACATGGAGGAGGAGGAGGAGGAGGAGGAGGAGGAGGAGGAGGAGGAGGAGGAGGTCACTAAGTACCACAGTTTTAAAATCGAGATTCAACAACTATGGCACAAACCAGCTGAGGTCGTCCTCGTGGTAATCAGCACCCTGGGCGCCTTTCCAAAAACACTAGGGTGGCACTTGAAACATTTTCAAATCCACAAAATCAACACTGGACAGATCCGCACAAATATTACACCGATACATTATACCCTAGGCCTCTGGGTGAGGCCCGAATTGTAATGAAAGGCCAACAACCAGCCAAAGAACTGGCAGCTGTGATATTTTTTAAAAAATTAAATAATAATAATACTAGTAATAACAAATGTCGTATTCATACCTAGAGGGCCATTTCACACCGAAGCACATTAAGCTACAGTGGAGCTGTGAGCCTTGCACAATATTGGGGCTTTTTAGAAAGTCGGCATAGGCAGGTGGGGATTTGCCCCACAGTGCTTCTGATTGGCCAATGGAATTTGATTGGCAGTGCAGATTTTTTTTTCAAAAGAAATGTTGCTGTGGCCACAACACAATCCAGTGCTGCAGCACAGAGATCTTCACTGTGTGACTGAAGGTCAGCTGTGGCAGCCATTCTGTAGTGAGCCCTGCGTCAGAATTCCAAATGTACCCATGGGTTCAAAAGGGGCTTGGACAGATTTATGGAGGAGAAGTCGATCTATGGCTACCAATCTTGATCCTCCTTGATCTGAGATTGCAAATGCCTTAGCAGACCAGGTGCTCGGGAGCAGCAGCAGCAGCAGCATCAGAAGGCCATTGCTTTCACATCCTGCCTGTGAGCTCCCAAAGGCACCTGGTGGGCCACTGCGAGTAGCAGAGTGCTGGACTAGATGGACTCTGGTCTGATCCAGCAGGCTCTTTCTGATGTTCTTATGTTGGGCACCTCTGCTCTGAATGAGTTGAGATGGCCATTAGCACTTATACTGCAACAAAGCTAAAACTGAGAACCATTTTTATCCTGTATTGTCGAAGGCTTTCACGGCCGGAATCACTTGGGTGCTGTGTGGTTTCCGGGCTGCATGGCCGTGTTCTAGCAGCATTCTCTCCTGACGTTTTGCCTGCATCTGTGGCTGGCATCTTCAGAGGATCGTCTCCAGAGGATCATTATAAATATAACAATCAATCAATCAATCAATCAATCAATCAATCAATCAATCAATAAATCATTCAGAAGTTCCTCTGAAGATGCCAGCTACAGATGCAGACTAAACGTCAGGAGAGAATGCTGCTAGAACACGGCCACACAGCCCGGAAAACACACAGCACCCTATTTTCATCCTGCTTTTCTTAGAATCATAGAGTTGGAAAAGTCCAACCCCCTGCCATACAGGAACACACAATCAAAGCACTCCTGTCAGATGGCCATCCAGCCTCTCATTAAAAATCTCCAAAGAAGCAGACTCCACCACACTCCAAGGTAGTGCATTCCACTGTCGAACAGCCCTGACTGTCAGGAAGTTCTTTCTGATCTTTAGGTGGAATCTCTTTTCCTTCACCTTGAACCCGTTACTCCTAGTCCTTGTCTCTGGAGCAGCAGAAAACAAGCTTGCTCCCTTACCAACATGACATCCCTTCAAATATCTAAACATGGCTACCATGTCACCTCTTAAACTTCTTTTCACCAAACTAAACATCCACTGCTCCCTAAGTCTCTCCTTGTAGGCCACGGATTCCAGACCTTTCACCATTTTGGTTGCCCTCCTCTGGACCTGTTCCAGCTTGTCAATATCCTTCTTGAATTGCAGTGCCTAGAACTGTACACGATATTCCAAGTGAGGTCTAACCAATGCAGAATAGAGAGGTACAAATGCATCCCTCAAACTTGACACTATACTCCTATTGATACTGCCCAAAATCACATTGGCTTTCTTGGCCGCCGCATCACACTGCTGACTCAGTGTGATGCAGCAGCCAAGCTTATCACTGGACATCTGGGGAAGGGCTTGACTGCTATGTTCTGTTGTTGGACCTCCACAGGAACTAATAAGTGTGACAGGACGCTATAATCCTATTGATGCAGCCCAGAATCGCACTGACTATCTAGCATTTCTTGCATTGGCTTTCTTCCACCATTCCAAGTAGGACTGTCATCTACACACTGACTAGTTCCAAACCTGTTTAGCTTTAGCAAGGTTAGAGCACCCACAGAAAACATGGAACCACCTTATACTGAATCAGACCCTGGGCTCATAAAGGTCAGTATTGCCTGACTCAGACGGGCAGCCGCTGTCCAGAGTATGAGGCGAAGGTCTGTCCCATAACCTACTGCCTGGTCCTTTATTGCTAGAGTTGCCAAGGATTGAGCATGGGCATGTAAACCAGATGTTCTACCATTGAATCATAGCCCTTTCTATGCTATGCTATGCTATGCTATGTAAAGATGGTAAAAAAAATCTACTGATCTTCATCTACTTGACAGAATAAAACAATGTTCAGCCTCTGATTAAAGCAGCAAAAAATTCATATCTCCAGATGTACCACCCAAACTTCAGCCAAGAAGAAGGAGGAGGGGAGGATCTACCACTATTTACCTACGGCATGATTTCCATGATGATGACGACAACAAGTAGTTTGGATTTATACGCCACCTTTCTCTCCTGTAAGGAGACTCATTGTGAGGTAGGTGGGCTGAGAGAGTTCCGAAAACTGTGACTAGCCCAAGAGGTCACCCAGCAGGAATGTAGGAGTGCGAAAACAAATCTGGTTCACCAGATAAGCCTCTGTCGCTCAGGTGGAGGAGTGGGGACTCAAACCCGCTTCTCCAGATTAGAATCCACCTGCTCTTAACCACTACACCACGCTGGCTGTCTATATCTCCGCTCGTGCGTCTCTTCCTACCTGCTCTGAGCACGCTGGAAATCGTGAACCAGCATCAGTAGCCTGGAAGGAAATATAAGGGGGGGTGAGCAAAAATTCATATCTCAGTAGCAAAATCAGCGTTATTCCTTCACCGATGGTGTCTGCATTGATCGCTATTAGTCCATTTACAATCACTATTAATCTATTTGCCTGTTTTCTTTTTCTGTTTTATTATCAGTTGTTTAATATGGCAATAAAAGGTTGGGATTTCCTTTTGAAAATCTGATCTGGCGTCTTTCAGTTTGGGCCTAAACTGCGATTTAAAATCTTCTAGGGAATTTCGTTATCAGTGTGTGCTGCTCATTTGGATCCTGGTCACACAAAGGTGGGACTAAAAGGGTGCGGCTAAAAGAACAGAGAAAAGCGGGCAGGTAAATATGTCAACTTTGGTTATGCCTAGTAAAAAATACGACCATCTTGTGTTGGGTCCCTCTGCTGGTGAAATGAGAGCATTACATGTTCTAATTTTGGTATATGTCAAAGTGGCCCTATCGAAGTTCTTGTGCATTATTTATTTGTTTCGTCCACTGCATGATTCCCTGAGAAGCAAGAATTCACCATCTCATCTTTCTCAGCGCCCCAGTTGTCCACTGCAGGGTGTAAGTGTTTTATTTACTGCCTGATAAAGGTAAAAGTATATTTTAGGGAGTTGCCCGATCTGCAATTGTAGATAAATAAAAATATAGGGAAATAGAGAGGTCTAAAAAAGCTGTCTTTATTTTAATGGGAAGGGATACATCTGATTAATATGGGTATAGATACGTGATTTCTGTACCTTTATTAATGAGTTCAACTTGTTTTTAGCCAAGAATTTAAGATGTTTTGCAGTGGCTGCAGTAATAAAGTTTGGGGTTGGTTGGTTTATTTATTTACGGTACTTACTTATATTTTATTACATTTCTATTTTAAATGTATATCCCATTGCTGCCCTGCCCCCCTTTCCTGCCACAGCGAACATGGTGAGTTTCCCATCATCGGGACCGCACTGAGACACATTCAGGACTGCCAATCCTGGGGCTGTTGCAAGTGACATGGGCTGTTGTCGCCAAGGTCGACAATTTAGTGTGACCCTTTGTGCAACCTAACATCAAGAAAAGGTGTTTGAGGATCTTATCTCCAGAGAGATTTACGACAACTCTACACCAGAAGAAGAAGAAGAAGAAGAAGAAGAGGAGGAGGAGGAGGAGGAGGAGGAGGAGGAGGAGTTTGGATTTATATCCCCCCTTTCTCCTTGTCCTTCCCCCCTCACAACAAACACCCTGTGAGGTAGGTGGGGCTGAGAGAGCTCCGAAGAGCTGTGACTAGCCCAAGGTCACCCAGCTGGCGTGTGTGGGAGTGTTCAGGCTAATCTGAATTCCCCAGATAAGCCTCCACAGCTCAGGCGGCAGAGCGGGGAATCAAACCCGGTTCCTCCAGATTAGATACACAAGCTCTTAACCTCCTACGCCACTGCTGCTCTTAACCTCCTACGCCACTGCTGCGTATTGTCTAACCTCTGAAGAGTCGCTAGAGCATATTTTGTTTGTCTGCCCAAGATTTATGGAATTTAGACCCAATTTTTTTTTGTCTTAAGGCTCCAAATTTTGGCAGGCCCTTGCCCTCCTAACTCCAAACTGAATTATCTCCTGAGCAATCGGGGTGCCATGCTGTTGGAAATGGTGGCCAGTTTTCTGATTAATGCTCTGAAATAATCCTCTGGGCTTTCCTCTCTGTGTATATTACGTTTGTCCACTTTCAACATTCCAGTTCTTTTATTTTGTCTAATTTTATCCTGTGTATTTCTTTTGATGCCTAATAAAGTTTACTGTGCTGTACTGTATTCAAGGACCACACATTGCTGCTTGTTTAAATCGAATATTTTAATCCAAAGATTTGAGCTAAGTTCTTGAGACTCTTTCAAATACTTGAGTAACTATCATAAACATACACTCAATGTCTACGTGTGGGCCGGCAAGTCACAGCTTACTTATGATAACCCCCGCAGGGGTGGCCAACCTATGGCACTCCAAATATTCATGGACTACAGTTCCCATCAGCCCCTGTCAAAATGGCCAATTGGCCATGTTGGCAGGGGCTGATGGGAATCGTAGTCCACGAACATCTGGAGCACCATAGGTTGGCCACCCCTGCCTTAGGGATTTGAAGGTGAGAGATGTTTGGAAATGATTTACCATTGCCTGCCTCTGTGTGGGCTGGGAGAGTTCTGAAAGAACTGTGACTGGCCCAAGGTCACCCAGTAGGATCGGGAAATCAAACCCAGTTCTCCAGATTAGAGTTGGCCGCTCTTAACTACTGCACCCTGCTGGCTCTTCACTGAAAGTACAGCCTGACATTTTACAAACTCTACGCATTGCAACGTGTTTTTAAATGTTGTTGTTGTTGTTGTTGTGTTACCCGATAGTCCTACGGCCAAACTAGCTGCCTCAGGTAGCAGAGGTGGTATAGAATTGTTTGAAATGAATAAATCAATAGATATTGGTTCTGAGTTTATCAGAACTAGAGAGAGTACGCCAGACTGCATACGTAAAGCACAAGATCACTATAGTAGAAAGGGTGAGCACAGTGGAGCAGAATATTTAAGTCTATTTCTGAGCAACTGTGTCCATGTGCTTACTTCCTGTACTTCTGTTTTTCAAGACGAGGAACCGAATGACAGCTTAGAGAGTAAAATCAGATATTGATCAGGGCCAGACTGGAATTTGATCCCTTGTGTTTGCTGACTTTGGCCTTTCCTGACCTGCTGGTACAAGATACCTTCTTTATCATTTCTGCTCTCAGCAGTGGCGTATCTGCAGTGGGAACGGGGGTCAAATGTCCCCGGGTGCAATGGCGGGGGTCGCAAAATTGCCCCCCCCTCCTCCCGCACGCTGACCTTGCTTGGAAAATTGCCCCCCCTCCTCCCGCACGTTGACCTTGCTTGGAAATGGCACGGGTCGCAAAATTGCCCCCCCCTCCTCCCACACGCTGACCTTGCTGCGGCAGCGCCCTCTGAACCGCCCCCCGGCCTCCCTGCAGGCTGTCTCCTACCTTCCCCAGGCCCCTGCGTTGCCCATCTGAGCCGCCCCTGCCCCCGAGCTGCCCCCCCCCGATACATCTCTGGTTCTCAGGCACATTTTCTCGTCCATTCGACAAGATGCGGTTGATGATCCAGGCCTGTAGTTTGTATGGAATTTGTGTTGGACAAGCCCCACATACCTGTACTATGGGACTACAGAAATCGGGACAGAGGGTGTAAGAGGAGGACAGAAACATTGAACTACAAATTCAAACCAATATTTTTATCTGGTTGGCAAGTGGGCACAGGATAGAGAAAGAGGCTGCTGTTGGTTCAGATGGGTTCTATGTTTTTTGTCATTTTAGTAGGGATGCCAGACATGGGGGTCCCCTGGAATTACAGCTCTACTCCAGACTGCAGAGAAAATGGGTGCTTTTGAGGGTGGATTCTGTGACCCTGTACCCCACTGAGGTCCCTATCAACCTACGCAGTGGCGTAGGAGGTTAAGAGCTCGTGTATCTAATCTGGAGGAACCGGGTTTGATTCCCAGCTCTGCTGTTTGAGCTGTGGAGGCTGATCTGGGGAATTCAGATTAGCCTGTGCACTCCCAAACACGCCAGCTGGGTGACCTTGGGCTAGTCACAGCTTCTCGGAGCTCTCTCAGCCCCACCCGCCTCACAGGGTGTTTGTTGTGAGGGGGGAACGGCAAGGAGATTGTAAGCCCCTTTGAGTCTCCTGCAGGAGAGAAAGGGGGGATATAAATCCAAACTCTTCTTCTTCTTCTTCTTCTTCTTCTTCTTCTTCTTCTTCTTCTCCTCTTCTTCTTCTTCTTCTTCTTCTTCTTCTTCTTCTTCTTCTTCTTCTTCTTCTTCTTCTTCTTCTTCTTCTTCTTCTTCTTCTTCTTCTTCTTCTTCTTCTATCCTCCCTCCTAGAGTTTCCCAAATTGGATCTAACTATCCTACCCCTCCATCCCCCACAGGTGGCCAGGGGGTCCTGGCATCCCTACATTTTAACCGTGGCAGATTAGAAAGAAGTTAAAATGTGCAGACTGTTCCTTAATCAAGTATAAAGTTGCTCAAGGGCTTTGTCTCTGCTTCTCTGACAGTTAAATCATTGATATGTTCTGGGTACATGATATTGCTCCTGCTCATACACATGTGATGCCTCCATGCTAAAGATTAAGGGGAAGGTACACCCATAATGATATTAGGAGAAAATTTGTGCCCACCAGGCTACAAAATCACAAGGAATTTTATAGCATCATAGCAGTGTTGAAAAATTATTTCAAAGCAATTTTGTACAATACAGGTACATAGGGAACACAGTAATTATTTTTTTATTTTTTAACACAATAACAGCAACAGCTAGCCAGAACCTAGATAATTACTGGCCTCGTGAAACCTTCAAGGCTGTTAAGCAAAGAACAGGGATTTTTTTTCTCAATAATCACGTTGGGGGCGCGCTCTGCAAAATTGAAGGGTGAGGCGAGAGGCATAAGAAAAAACAATTTCGCAGAGCGCGACCCCTAACGCGGATTATATGTTAGAGCATTGAGGAAAAAAATTCCTGTCCTTTGCTTAACAGCCTTGAAGGTTTCACGAGGCCAGTAATTATCTAGATTCTGGCCAGCTGTTGCTGTTATTGTGTTAAAAAAGAAAAAAATAATTACTGTGTTCCTATGTACCTGTATTGTACACAATTGCTTTGAAATAATTTTTCAACACTGCTATGATGCTATAAAATTCCTTGTGATTTTGCAGTCTTCAGCCTGATGGGTACAGATTTTCTCCTAGTATCATACCCATGTGATAGCATGAACATGTCCTGTCCGTGCACATGCTACCGCCTACCGGAGAGGTTTGCTTTGCCAAGAGGACAGTTCTGTTTTTCTAGTGAAGGGATCCCCAACGTGGGTGGAGGCAGGTAGGGCTTTAGCCCAGCAGGACATCTTATTAACTGGGGTGTTGTTGGGTTTCCAGTCTGTATGGCCATGTCCCAGTATCCCCCACCCCCCCCCCCCCCCACCCCCCCCCCCCCCCACCCCCCCCCCCCCCCACCCCCCCCCCCCCCCACCCCCCCCCCCCCCCACCCCCCCCCCCCCCCACCCCCCCCCCCCCCCACCCCCCCCCCCCCCCACCCCCCCCCCCCCCCACCCCCCCCCCCCCCCACCCCCCCCCCCCCCCACCCCCCCCCCCCCCCACCCCCCCCCCCCCCCACCCCCCCCCCCCCCCACCCCCCCCCCCCCCCACCCCCCCCCCCCCCCACCCCCCCCCCCCCCCACCCCCCCCCCCCCCCACCCCCCCCCCCCCCCACCCCCCCCCCCCCCCACCCCCCCCCCCCCCCACCCCCCCCCCCCCCCACCCCCCCCCCCCCCCACCCCCCCCCCCCCCCACCCCCCCCCCCCCCCACCCCCCCCCCCCCCCACCCCCCCCCCCCCCCACCCCCCCCCCCCCCCACCCCCCCCCCCCCCCACCCCCCCCCCCCCCCACCCCCCCCCCCCCCCACCCCCCCCCCCCCCCACCCCCCCCCCCCCCCACCCCCCCCCCCCCCCACCCCCCCCCCCCCCCACCCCCCCCCCCCCCCACCCCCCCCCCCCCCCACCCCCCCCCCCCCCCACCCCCCCCCCCCCCCACCCCCCCCCCCCCCCACCCCCCCCCCCCCCCACCCCCCCCCCCCCCCACCCCCCCCCCCCCCCACCCCCCCCCCCCCCCACCCCCCCCCCCCCCCACCCCCCCCCCCCCCCACCCCCCCCCCCCCCCACCCCCCCCCCCCCCCACCCCCCCCCCCCCCCACCCCCCCCCCCCCCCACCCCCCCCCCCCCCCACCCCCCCCCCCCCCCACCCCCCCCCCCCCCCACCCCCCCCCCCCCCCACCCCCCCCCCCCCCCACCCCCCCCCCCCCCCACCCCCCCCCCCCCCCACCCCCCCCCCCCCCCACCCCCCCCCCCCCCCACCCCCCCCCCCCCCCACCCCCCCCCCCCCCCACCCCCCCCCCCCCCCACCCCCCCCCCCCCCCACCCCCCCCCCCCCCCACCCCCCCCCCCCCCCACCCCCCCCCCCCCCCACCCCCCCCCCCCCCCACCCCCCCCCCCCCCCACCCCCCCCCCCCCCCACCCCCCCCCCCCCCCACCCCCCCCCCCCCCCACCCCCCCCCCCCCCCACCCCCCCCCCCCCCCACCCCCCCCCCCCCCCACCCCCCCCCCCCCCCACCCCCCCCCCCCCCCACCCCCCCCCCCCCCCACCCCCCCCCCCCCCCACCCCCCCCCCCCCCCACCCCCCCCCCCCCCCACCCCCCCCCCCCCCCACCCCCCCCCCCCCCCACCCCCCCCCCCCCCCACCCCCCCCCCCCCCCACCCCCCCCCCCCCCCACCCCCCCCCCCCCCCACCCCCCCCCCCCCCCACCCCCCCCCCCCCCCACCCCCCCCCCCCCCCACCCCCCCCCCCCCCCACCCCCCCCCCCCCCCACCCCCCCCCCCCCCCACCCCCCCCCCCCCCCACCCCCCCCCCCCCCCACCCCCCCCCCCCCCCACCCCCCCCCCCCCCCACCCCCCCCCCCCCCCACCCCCCCCCCCCCCCACCCCCCCCCCCCCCCACCCCCCCCCCCCCCCACCCCCCCCCCCCCCCACCCCCCCCCCCCCCCACCCCCCCCCCCCCCCACCCCCCCCCCCCCCCACCCCCCCCCCCCCCCACCCCCCCCCCCCCCCACCCCCCCCCCCCCCCACCCCCCCCCCCCCCCACCCCCCCCCCCCCCCACCCCCCCCCCCCCCCACCCCCCCCCCCCCCCACCCCCCCCCCCCCCCACCCCCCCCCCCCCCCACCCCCCCCCCCCCCCACCCCCCCCCCCCCCCACCCCCCCCCCCCCCCACCCCCCCCCCCCCCCACCCCCCCCCCCCCCCACCCCCCCCCCCCCCCACCCCCCCCCCCCCCCACCCCCCCCCCCCCCCACCCCCCCCCCCCCCCACCCCCCCCCCCCCCCACCCCCCCCCCCCCCCACCCCCCCCCCCCCCCACCCCCCCCCCCCCCCACCCCCCCCCCCCCCCACCCCCCCCCCCCCCCACCCCCCCCCCCCCCCACCCCCCCCCCCCCCCACCCCCCCCCCCCCCCACCCCCCCCCCCCCCCACCCCCCCCCCCCCCCACCCCCCCCCCCCCCCACCCCCCCCCCCCCCCACCCCCCCCCCCCCCCACCCCCCCCCCCCCCCACCCCCCCCCCCCCCCACCCCCCCCCCCCCCCACCCCCCCCCCCCCCCACCCCCCCCCCCCCCCACCCCCCCCCCCCCCCACCCCCCCCCCCCCCCACCCCCCCCCCCCCCCACCCCCCCCCCCCCCCACCCCCCCCCCCCCCCACCCCCCCCCCCCCCCACCCCCCCCCCCCCCCACCCCCCCCCCCCCCCACCCCCCCCCCCCCCCACCCCCCCCCCCCCCCACCCCCCCCCCCCCCCACCCCCCCCCCCCCCCACCCCCCCCCCCCCCCACCCCCCCCCCCCCCCACCCCCCCCCCCCCCCACCCCCCCCCCCCCCCACCCCCCCCCCCCCCCACCCCCCCCCCCCCCCACCCCCCCCCCCCCCCACCCCCCCCCCCCCCCACCCCCCCCCCCCCCCACCCCCCCCCCCCCCCACCCCCCCCCCCCCCCACCCCCCCCCCCCCCCACCCCCCCCCCCCCCCACCCCCCCCCCCCCCCACCCCCCCCCCCCCCCACCCCCCCCCCCCCCCACCCCCCCCCCCCCCCACCCCCCCCCCCCCCCACCCCCCCCCCCCCCCACCCCCCCCCCCCCCCACCCCCCCCCCCCCCCACCCCCCCCCCCCCCCACCCCCCCCCCCCCCCACCCCCCCCCCCCCCCACCCCCCCCCCCCCCCACCCCCCCCCCCCCCCACCCCCCCCCCCCCCCACCCCCCCCCCCCCCCACCCCCCCCCCCCCCCACCCCCCCCCCCCCCCACCCCCCCCCCCCCCCACCCCCCCCCCCCCCCACCCCCCCCCCCCCCCACCCCCCCCCCCCCCCACCCCCCCCCCCCCCCACCCCCCCCCCCCCCCACCCCCCCCCCCCCCCACCCCCCCCCCCCCCCACCCCCCCCCCCCCCCACCCCCCCCCCCCCCCACCCCCCCCCCCCCCCACCCCCCCCCCCCCCCACCCCCCCCCCCCCCCACCCCCCCCCCCCCCCACCCCCCCCCCCCCCCACCCCCCCCCCCCCCCACCCCCCCCCCCCCCCACCCCCCCCCCCCCCCACCCCCCCCCCCCCCCACCCCCCCCCCCCCCCACCCCCCCCCCCCCCCACCCCCCCCCCCCCCCACCCCCCCCCCCCCCCACCCCCCCCCCCCCCCACCCCCCCCCCCCCCCACCCCCCCCCCCCCCCACCCCCCCCCCCCCCCACCCCCCCCCCCCCCCACCCCCCCCCCCCCCCACCCCCCCCCCCCCCCACCCCCCCCCCCCCCCACCCCCCCCCCCCCCCACCCCCCCCCCCCCCCACCCCCCCCCCCCCCCACCCCCCCCCCCCCCCACCCCCCCCCCCCCCCACCCCCCCCCCCCCCCACCCCCCCCCCCCCCCACCCCCCCCCCCCCCCACCCCCCCCCCCCCCCACCCCCCCCCCCCCCCACCCCCCCCCCCCCCCACCCCCCCCCCCCCCCACCCCCCCCCCCCCCCACCCCCCCCCCCCCCCACCCCCCCCCCCCCCCACCCCCCCCCCCCCCCACCCCCCCCCCCCCCCACCCCCCCCCCCCCCCACCCCCCCCCCCCCCCACCCCCCCCCCCCCCCACCCCCCCCCCCCCCCACCCCCCCCCCCCCCCACCCCCCCCCCCCCCCACCCCCCCCCCCCCCCACCCCCCCCCCCCCCCACCCCCCCCCCCCCCCACCCCCCCCCCCCCCCACCCCCCCCCCCCCCCACCCCCCCCCCCCCCCACCCCCCCCCCCCCCCACCCCCCCCCCCCCCCACCCCCCCCCCCCCCCACCCCCCCCCCCCCCCACCCCCCCCCCCCCCCACCCCCCCCCCCCCCCACCCCCCCCCCCCCCCACCCCCCCCCCCCCCCACCCCCCCCCCCCCCCACCCCCCCCCCCCCCCACCCCCCCCCCCCCCCACCCCCCCCCCCCCCCACCCCCCCCCCCCCCCACCCCCCCCCCCCCCCACCCCCCCCCCCCCCCACCCCCCCCCCCCCCCACCCCCCCCCCCCCCCACCCCCCCCCCCCCCCACCCCCCCCCCCCCCCACCCCCCCCCCCCCCCACCCCCCCCCCCCCCCACCCCCCCCCCCCCCCACCCCCCCCCCCCCCCACCCCCCCCCCCCCCCACCCCCCCCCCCCCCCACCCCCCCCCCCCCCCACCCCCCCCCCCCCCCACCCCCCCCCCCCCCCACCCCCCCCCCCCCCCACCCCCCCCCCCCCCCACCCCCCCCCCCCCCCACCCCCCCCCCCCCCCACCCCCCCCCCCCCCCACCCCCCCCCCCCCCCACCCCCCCCCCCCCCCACCCCCCCCCCCCCCCACCCCCCCCCCCCCCCACCCCCCCCCCCCCCCACCCCCCCCCCCCCCCACCCCCCCCCCCCCCCACCCCCCCCCCCCCCCACCCCCCCCCCCCCCCACCCCCCCCCCCCCCCACCCCCCCCCCCCCCCACCCCCCCCCCCCCCCACCCCCCCCCCCCCCCACCCCCCCCCCCCCCCACCCCCCCCCCCCCCCACCCCCCCCCCCCCCCACCCCCCCCCCCCCCCACCCCCCCCCCCCCCCACCCCCCCCCCCCCCCACCCCCCCCCCCCCCCACCCCCCCCCCCCCCCACCCCCCCCCCCCCCCACCCCCCCCCCCCCCCACCCGCCCCCCCCCCCACCCCCCCCCAGGCCCCACACCCCCCCCACCCACAACCCCCCCCCCCCCCCACGCCCCCCCCCCCCCACCCCCCCCCCCCCCCCCCACCCCCCCCCCCCCACCACCCCCCCCCCCCCCCCACCCCCCCCCCCCCCCACCCCCGCCCCCCCCCCTCCACCCCCCCCCCCACCCCCCCCCCCCCCCACCCCCCCCCCCCCCCACACCCCCCCCCCATCCCTGTGGCTAGGGCTGCTTCCTGTGGCAGCCATTTTGCGAGCAGCCATTTTGTTCTGTGCCCACTGTGCCTTGTCAGAATTCCAAATGTATACAGAGGCTCAAAAAGTGACTCCTGTTCTAGTGTATCTCTGACTTCAGGAAGCACTACTACCTTTGCTTTAAAATCACAGCAGACGGATTGCTATGGGCTTTAACTCCAGCTGGCCCTGGGCAACTGGGATTTCATGGGTTCATTGGGGCATGGACAGAAACAGTGGCGTAGCTCCAACGGGACAGGGGGGCGCAACGCCCAGGCGTGCTCCAGCAGGGGCATGGCCAGGGCGTTCCGGGGTGTTCCTGGGCATTCTGGTGGTGTTCTGGGGTGGGGGCGGGTGGTGCGTTGCAGGGGCACAGCGCACGCACGTGCCCCAGTCACAGTTTCCCCTCGCTTTGTCCCTGGACAGAAGCAAGGTCCCAGTGACTTCTCCTTTTCTAGCCAGTGGCTGGGATTATGTGTTATGCATAACCTCATCACTGCATAACACATGTCACTTCCAAATTATTGCTACCCTATGAATTAATAGCATCCAAATTAGTCTTGATGGAATCTTGCAAACTAGGGTTACACTTGTGTTTCCACGAGAATTATATTCTTCCTGGGAAGCAAAGGAAGGGATTTCGCTGCAACATTTGGACCTCTATCTGAGCATGGATGTCCTTCCCCTCATATCCCCTCCCCTTTAGCAATGTAAATTGGTTGCGTGTTCATGAGTGTGTGATTGTGAGGTGGGTCACACACGCAATAGTTTTTACGTTCGGTGAGGAAGTCAGCATTCTACAAAGACACAAGGGTGTCTCTGTTTCCGTTTCTGAAATGTTGGCGAGTGTACTATCTGGTGTTTATCCCTCGCATGTGTTTCCGGCATCCGGTTAGGAGAAATCTTGTGCACAAAGTTAACTTTAAATGCAAAGTGGAAAAAAAAAACCAACCAAAAAACCCCCCCAAAATGCCTCCTTCGCTCAGCGAGGTGAAGCTGGAGAGCAGTCGGGTGCATCTCCTGCTGGTTGGCCTGATGGTGGAAAAAGAACCTACATTTAAAAACAACCCACTATTAGAGTGAAGTCTGGATGACTCGGACAGCGGCGAGGAACACAGAATAGTCACAAGGCACCCGCAAATCACAAGATGGACGGCAACCCACAAAGGTTGTATGCCTTGGTCCTCCTGGGACTCTTTGCAGGTAAGGACCCTTCTGTGTGTTGAAACTGCGTGCATAAGGTAGTCTCTTTTGGGCGTTTTACAAGCATGCATGATTTTAATTTGTAATAAATGCATATATGTGTTTGATTTTGGGCAGTTTTATATTTAGCGGCCCCTTCAGCAATGTCTTGACCTTGAAGGTAATTCTGGATGTTAAGGAGCCATCAAAGCCTGATAAGAACATAAGAACAAGCCAGCTGGATCAGACCAGAGTCCATCTAGTCCAGCTCTCTGCCACTCGCAGTGGCCCACCAGGTGCCTTTGGGAGCTCACGTGCAGGAGGTGAAAGCAATGGCCTTCTGCGGCTGTTGCTCCCGAGCACCTGGTCTGCTAAGGCATTTGCAATCTCAGATCAAAGAGGATCAAGATTGGTAGCCATAAATCGACTTCTCCTCCATAAATCTGTCCAAGCCCCTTTTAAAGCTATCCAGGTTAGTGACCATCACCACCTCCTGTGGCAGCATATTCCAAACACCAATCACACGTTGTGTGAAGAAGTGTTTCCTTTTATTAGTCCTAATTCTTCCCCCCAGCATTTTCAATGTATGCCCCCTGGTTCTAGTATTGTGAGAAAGAGAGAACAATTTCTCTCTGTCAACATTTTCTACCCCATGCATAATTTTATAGACTTCAATCATATCTCCCCTCAGACGTCTCCTCTCCAAACTAAAGAGTCCCAAATGCTGCAGCCTCTCCTCATAAGGAAGGTGCTCCAGTCCCTCAATCATCCTCGTTGCCCTTCTCTGCACTTTTTCTATCTCTTCGATATCCTTTTTGAGATGTGGCGACCAGAACTGAACACAGTACTCCAAGTGCAGTCGCACCACGGCTTTATATAAGGGCATGACAATCTTTGCAGTTTTATTCTCAATTCCTTTCCTAATGATCCCCAGCATAGAGTTTGCCTTTTTCACAGCCGCCATGCATTGAGTTGACATTCCCATGGAACTATCAACTAAGGTGCCCAAATCCCTTTCCTGGTCTGTGACTGATAGCACTGACCCCTGTAGCGTGTATGTGAAGTTTGGATTTTTTGCCCCTATGTGCATCACTTTACATTTTGCTACATTGAACTGCATTTGCCATTTCTTAGCCCACTCACCTAATTTATCAAGGTCCGCTTGGAGCTCTTCGCAATCCTTTGCGGTTCTCACCACCCTACATAATTTGGTATCATCTGCAAACTTGGCCACCACGCTACCCACCCCTACTTCCAGGTCATTTATGACATATTCTATAACACATCGAATCACAAAATCAGAGTTGGAAGAGGCTACAAGGGCCATTAAGTTCAACCCCCTGCCCTGCAGGAAGACACAATCAAAGCACCCTTGACAGATGACCATCCAACCTCTGTTTAAAAACCTCCAAAGAAGGAGACTCCACCCCCCACCCCCCACTGAGGCTGTGTACAGTGGAACGTCTGTTTCCATTGCCTTTGGTTTTCATCGGTTTTGGTTTTCATCGATTTTTTCAGTGAAACATTTGTCTCGGTTTCCATAGATTTGCCTCGGTTTTCATTAATTTGCAGTGAGGTGCAGAGGTTTGTGGAGAAAAATCACCCGGACAAAGCTGTTGCGGGCCGTGTCTGCAACTTGTTTAATAACAACGTCTTGCCCCATTTCAGACAAATCGTAAAGAGGCATCAGAAACAGACCTCTTTGAACAGCTTTCTGGTGCAACGTTGGTCCACTGGCTCTGAAGCTGGTCCTAGTGTTATTGTTTGTTACTGTTTTCAGCATTAAACACTATGACTCATTCCGCACATGCAGAATAATGCACTTTCAAACTGCTTTCAGTGCTCTTTGAAGCTGTGCGGAATGGCAACATCCACTTGCAAACAGTTGTAAAAATGGTTTGAAAACGCATTATTTTGCATGTGCGGAAGGGGCCTATGTTTGTTCACCCAAAAATGTGTTTTTGGCATGTTTTTTCGAGTGCCTAGAACGGATGAATTGGATTTACATTGATTCCTATGGAAAAAATTTGCCTCGGTTTTCATCAGTTTCGGTTTTCATCAATTCTTTTCAGACGGATTACCAACGAAAACCAAGGTTCCTCTGTATTCCTTTGTCGAACAGTCCCTACAGTCAGGGACTGTTTAGGTGGAATCTCTTTCCTTGCTTGTATTCCTTGCTCCTCCTGGGATTCTTTGCAGGTAGGATGTGGGCAAATATTTAGAACTAACAAAAAAAATTCCAAGGAAAGATAAATGTTGAGACCTGGATAGCTGCTGGGCACAGCAATAGTGAGAAGAGCAAGGTTTGCTTTTCTTTGCTAGGGAGGACTTCCTTGAAAGGTCCCAACGTTGCAGGAGGGACGCCGTGGAGAGTGTCCAATGCGTGCTGTGCTGTCTGTGGAACCGGCATGGCTAACTTGAACTTGCCATAAAATGGGGCCACTCCCCACTTACCTCCTCTGTGTGCAACCGCGCAGCGACCCCACTAGAAAAGCCTCCATGGCTTTTGACCATGGAGACATTTGTCTCCCATTGCTCAGGCTCCCGGAGCGCGAAGCCTTCGAAGCGGTGCCCTTCACCCCTCTCCTCCGGCACTCGGGGGTCCTGCGGCTGCTCCGCACGTCGGGCAGCAGGCGAGGCGCGCCGGACCGCAGCCGCAGGCACTGATGGCAGTGGCGTATCTGCCTAGGGACAAGGGGTACCCCTTGTCCCCGGGCACCACTCTTCTGGTCACATGGGGGGCGCAAAATCGGGTCCCCATGTGACCAGGAAGTCCTGCTGTCTCATTGTTTTCGCGTGCCTCGACCCCATCCAAGGCACGCAAAAAACGACGAGCACCCTCAACCCCACCCTGGACTCCCCCCTCTCTTCAGAAGAGACTGCAGGCTGCCAGCTGGGAACCCAGCCAGCAGGGGGAGTCTGGGGGGGGAGATGGGCACCCTAGACCTTGCCCATGTCCCTAGGCTGCCTTGTCCCTAGGCAGATGGTGACATGGGCAGGGTTGAGGGCAGTGGGGGTGGAGCCTGGGGGCATCAGGGGTGGAGCTAGGGTGGTGGTGGGCAGAGCCTGGGCGTGTCCTGGAGACAATTTGTCTCCGGGCGCCATTTGCCCCTGGTACGCTTCTGGCTGGTGGTGTGCCAGTCCCGGCCGGGGGGGCTTGGCCACCGGACCGGGCGACACGGGAGGCTCCCGGCAAAGAGCCACCTTTTTTGTCGCCGTCCTCCTCCTCCTCTCCCACCACTAAGCTCAGCTCGTCACTGAGTCCGGCCGCGGCGGCTTCCTCCCGGGCCAGCAGCAGCAGCCGCACCTTCAGCTCCAGCAGCGCCCGGAATTTGCCGCTCTCCTATCTCCTTGCCGCAGGGTTTTTGAAAATGCTGCTCTTTCTTGAGGACCTAATTTGCCGCGCGGCAAGGAGGTGGGAGAGCGGCAAATTCTGGGCAGCTGCGCAGTAGGCGCTGGTGACGTGGGGAACGTTAAGGATCCCCGTGTCTTTCAAAGAGGTGACCCCGGGGCTTATGGTGAGTGGGGAGCGGGCCATAATAGTGATGTGTGGTTACAGTGAGTACATCAATAGGCGGGGTTGCCTCGGAGCTTGTGTGTATCTGGAGTTCAGTTTGTTTTGTTTTGGGCAAATGATTGCAAAAAGGCTTGGCCTTCAAACACTGGCTCATTCCGCACATGCAGAATAATGCACTTTCAAACTGCTTTTCAGTGCTCTTTGAAGCTGTGCGGAATAGCAAGATCCACTTGCAAAGCCTAAAAAAGCCCAAAATATTCTGAGAGACCCGTCTCATCCAGCACACACTCTTTTTGAACTGTTGCCATCCGGCAGACGATACAGGTCTATCAAAACTAGGACAAAGAGGCTTAGAGACAGCTTCTACTCCAGAGCTGTGGCTAGGCTAAACTCCGCAGCTTCGTGTTGATGTGTTTGGGGCTGTGTAGGGATGGGTGGAGGAAGGGGAAAGTGAGGCTGGGGTATGAGTCTGAAATTGTGTGCGTCGAGGAATGCTGCTGTAAATTTCGTTGTGCGTGCACAATGACAATAAAATGCTTATGCTTATGCTTATTTTGAGTGTGCGGAAGGGGCCATTGAATAGCAGCTTTTTGGAAAAAGAATTAAAAGGTAAATTTTCTTCCATATTTTGAAGGAATATATGCTGAGCATTTTTTGGATCATGAAGGCTTCTTTGCATGTAATGGATGGGTCAATTAATAGATTATCAATCTGTTAAACGTCTAAATTGGTTGACAATGTAGCCTCCCCCAGCCCTGATTCTTCACAGTGGTTTTCAATTGCTCTAGTTCCATGGGAATGTCAACTCAACGCACACAGCAGCTGTGAAAAAGGCAAATCTATGCTGGGGATAATTAGGAAAGGAATTGAGAATAAAACTGCAAAGATTGTCATACCCTTATATATAAAGCTGTGGTGCGACCGTACTTGGAGTACTGTGTTCAGTTCTGGTCGCCACATCTCAAAAAGGATATCGAAGAGATAGAAAAAGTGCAGAGAAGGGCAACGAGGATGATTGAGGGACTGGAGCACCTTCCTTATGAGGAGAGGCTGCAGCGTTTAGACCCTTTAGTTTGGAGAGGAGGTACCCGAGGGGGAATATGATTGACAGTCTATAAAATTATGCATGGGGCAGAAAATGCTGACTGAGGTCAAGCTCGCGACGGGCAAAATAATATGACGCCGCCGCGAACGGAAAAAAAAAGAAGCGCCAGAGTTTGAAATGCGTTCGCACGCGCAAGAGCGGAGGGGCGCAGTCGCGCCGTCGCTAAAACGCTTAAACCGGGCGCCAAGACGGTGTATTCAGGAAAACGCCGAAAACCACTCTTTTTCCCCATGCGGACGCATCGACGCCTTTGACTCAGGCGTAACAGTCGCCACGGAGCTGTCGCCGCTGTAATGGCGTCTGGCCTGCACGGCTTCGCAAGTGCTTTAGGCGCTTAACGTCGCGATGACGCCCAGCTTCCGCAGCGCTTCCGTGCGAACCGCCACATTTCTGCAGTAATAGCGGATCGCAGCTCCGCTTCGTCTGTGAACGCTTTTTTTGGGATGCGTCGCAATTTGCGACGTCATCGCATCGCTGCTTTTGGCCGTGCGGAAACGGCCAGAGAGAAATTTTTCTCTCTTTCTCACAATACTAGAACCAGGGGGCATCCATTGAAAATGCTGGGGGGAAGAATTAGGACTTATAAAAGGAAACACTTCTTCACGCAATGTGTGATTGGTGTTTGGAATATGCTGCCAAAGGAGGTGGTGATGGCCACTAAGCTGGATAGTTTTAAAAGGGGCTTGGACAGATTTATGGAGGAGAAGTCGATTTATGGCTACCAATCTTGATCCTCTTTGATCTGAGATTGCAAATGCCTTAACAGTCCAGGTGCTCGGGAGCAACAGCCGCAGAAGGCCATTGCTTTCACATCCTGCATGTGAGCTCCTAATGGCACCTGGTGGACTAGATGGACTCTGGACTAGATCCAGCTGGCTTGTTCTTATGTTCTTATGTTCTTAACTGTGTTGTTTAAAAACCATCAACCCCATAGAAGTCATAGCTGATACCTAAAGGAACATCAAACTTTTCCACCTAACCTGTCCCATTTCACGTTCCTTGTATTATTTATTTCAGAGTGGTTTCTAGGGCTGCCAATTCCCTCCCCCCCCCCCCCCGTCAGTGGAGGGAAATGGGGGGGGGGTAAGGTTGGCAGACCCATTTTGGGAAATTCCTGGTTTGGGGGGTTGGAGTCTGGAGAGGACAGGAATCTCAGGGGGATACAATGCCAGTACACTACATCTATTTTCTTTAAAGGAACTGAGCACTTGCAGTCAGAAGATGAGCTGAAATTCCAGGGGATCCGCAGGTCCCACCTGGAGATTGGCATCCCTAATGGGTTCCTCTTTCCCTCTCCCGTTATGCCTAAAAGTACAGTACTGAGAGGTTTAGTTTTCTGCAGTTCTTATGACTCACATACATCACTAGTATTATCTGCTGCTGTTTTATTAGGCAATATTTTAGGGACTGTTAATTGATCATTTTCATCTGTTTTATCGGCACGGTTTGTGTTGTGAATTACCTTGGAGATTTTTAAGTGTGGGTCATAAATATTCTAAACGAATGTATGTGGCCATTTAACATTCACACTTCCTGGAGCTTTGCGCGCTAAGTAAGGTGTCAGGGGAATTAAAAGTGGAAGTCATCACACACCCATGTATAAATAATTGCGCCTGTAGTATAAACAATAATCCTTCTTATAATTTTATATTTTCATATTTATCTTGTATATTGTTCAGCACATCTTCCAAGGATTTTTTTTTTTTGTAAAACATGAGCTAGAGATACTTGCCAGAGTTCACTTCTATGGTTTTTGAAGTCAGTATCAGATTTTTACATCTAGATTTTAGGACTGCCACGTCCTAAAATCAGGGGATTCTATTCTACGTGCATTTCTTACCTGCCCTACAGCACAACCTCAGGATGAGTTATAATTAAACACGCCATGTTAAAATCATGACAGTTAAAACACAATAAAACACACTAAAACCCCATCCTAAGAACCTCATTCTAAAACCACAATAAAACCCCATTCTAAAACCCCAAACACAATCTAAAATCCCCCACAACCACACCATTTGTTGGGATTTTGCAGTACTCAGATATAAAAGGGTTAACTGTTTGTAGGTAAACAAGTTGCTGAAGTCACTGTTTATAACCTGATCTGTTGATTAGCTATTGGTCAGTCAGATAACCTTGCTTACGTGGTAGTGAGCATGTGCATCTGAAGTTATAAAGTTAACTCTGCTTCTTTGTTTGAACAGACACAACACCAACACCAACACCACCGTGAATGCGAGACAGCAAATAAGTACCAAGATGTAACCAAACGTACAGCAATGTAGACAGAGGTGGTATCTAGCAGGTTCTCACAGGTTCCCGAGAGTAGGTTACTAATTATTTGTGTGTGCCGAGAGGGGGTTACTAACTGGTGATTTTGCCACGTGATTTTTGCCTTAGTTACATCCCTCCTCTCAGCAGTAGCGCGCAGAACTTGAAGCAGTCTAGCAGGAGGTGCACCGGCGTGCGTGGCAGCCTGCGCCTGCGTGCATTCGTTTCCCGCCCAAGGACCGGCGCAGCAGCTGCCTCCTTGCCACAGCCCCACCCAGGAATGCCCCACTCCCGGAATGCCCGGCCACGCCCCATCGTGCCCCGCCCAGCCCCACTGGCGCTACGCCACAGTTTGAATCCCACCACCATGGGAACCTGTTACTAAATTTTCGATCCCACCACTGAATGTAGATGTGTAACCGGAAATAAAGGATTTCTTATTCTACCTCCACGTAGCCCTCCCTTTACAGTTAGTAAACTCATATATAAAAAGCATATATATATACACCCAACACATCCTCCCACAAAAAAGAGGGGTGTACAGACATGCCAGGGGGTCCTCCCAGGGGGTGGGTGGGTAGGGGGTTCCAGCCAAATGTCCAGGTGAAGAGGATGGCCTTCACCAGGCACCAGGATGGGAGTCAAGTTTGCCATGTCCAGATTGGGAAACTCCTAGAAATGTGGGCATGGAATCTGGGAACCGTGGTCCATCCTCCAAAGGGTCCATTTTCTCTATGGGAACTCATCTCTGTCACCTGGAAATGAGTCGTAATTCCTTGGGATACCTAGGACCCACCGGTAGGTTAGCATCCCTAATTCAAATCCAGTAGCACCTTAGAGATCCACAAGAGTTTTGGGGTATAAGGTTTCGAGGCCCAAAATCTCCCTTCATGAGATTTTTTAGATCAGATCATATTTAATATCATATTTAATATCGTGTATCTAATCTGGAGGAACCGGGTTTGATTCCCAGCTCTGCCGCCTGAGCTGTGGAGGCTTATCTGGGGAATTCAGATTAGCCTGTACACTCCCACACATGCCAGCTGGGTGACCTTGGGCTAGTCACAGCTACTCGGAGCTCTCTCAGCCCCACCAACCTCACAGGGTGTTTGTTGTGAGGGGGGAAGGGCAAGGAGATTGTAAGCCCCTTTGAGTCTCCTGCAGGAGAGAAAGGAAGGATATAAATCCAAACTCCTCCTCCTCCTCCTCCTCCTCCTCCTCCTCTTCTTCTTCTTCTTCTTCTTCTTCTTCTTCTTATTATTATTATTATTATTATTATTATTATTATTATTATTTAATAACTTTAGATAATATTTTAGACAACAGGTTTTGTTTGATCTGCCCCCCCCCCTTTTAAAAGATTTAGCGGGGCTCAGTGAAAGCAGATGTTTCCGCCATCTTGTTTTTAGTGGACATACGTATCGTTTTAAATTTTTTAATTTATCATGGATCATTATAGTTGTTGTATTTATTATGTATATAGTGTTGTCAGAAGCCACCCCGAGCCCAGGAAGGGAGGGGCGGTATAGAAATTTAAATAAATACATACATAAATATTTTTTAAAATTGAATGGGAGTGTTAAAGTATGCATACATGAAATATAACAAGTTCCTACAAGCGCCCCTTTGATTTGAAAGTGTTGATTGGTTTTATATTAGCGCCCTTGGCAGAGGCCACCTGAAGAAGAAAGGGGAAGGCCCAATTAGCCCGTCAGTAGGAATATCGTCTTGGCATTCAAGCACAAAAGCTGTGGAAAATGGGAGGGGGCTGATTCCATTTCTCCTCTTTTTGCAAGCAGTGAACATAATATGTTTCGGCAAGAAAGCGAGGCACAATTTTCATTGGATGAACAACTTTCATGAACTTCATTTGCAAGGTTCTTCTTAAATTCACCCTTGCCAGGATTTTGCTACCTAAGGTCTGGATTTTAAGGAACAAACCAAAAAAAAAGGAGAGAAAATTTAACCCTCCAAAACCAAAATTAAGAACCTAAAAAGGTCAAGAAACTGACCATACAACCCAGAAAACCCACAACACCCTGGTCAAGAAATTGTTGAAGGGGCTGCTGAATATAAAACTGCAAAATTTCAAAAATTTGATTGCTCCAGTCTAAAAGAATTCCCTACTACTGGGGCATTTTAAAATTTTGCCATAGCAGAATTGGGCATGATTGTCACATTGTGTTATACTTTTTAATAGAGGACATGACTTTGTGTGGAAAACCTGGCTGACAGTATGAGCCACTCTCCAACGATTGGTCTGAGTCATTAAAACAGTTTTATAATTGCAATTTGTAGTCTGGCAGCTTAACAATTTATTATTGTATTACTTTAGACCACTGAGGAAGGCAGTTGGCCAAAATGAATTTGGTTTTAGGGGTCAAAAAAGTGTCCCCTAGAACCCTTCTGTGTATTGTAATAGTGTACATAAGGTCAGTGGTGGGATCCAAAAATTTTAGTAACAGGTTCCCATAGTGGTGGGATTCAAACAGTGGCGTAGCGCCAATGGGGCTGGGCGGGGCACGACAGGGGTGTGGCCGAGCATTCCGGGAGCGGGGCATTCCTAGGCGGGGTTGTGGCAAGGACGCAGCCACTGCGCCGGTCCTTGGGCGGGAAACGAATGCACGCAGGTGCAGGCTGCCACACACACCGGTGCACCTCCTGCTAGACTGCTTCAAGTTCTGTGCGCTACTGCTGAGAGGAGGGGCGTCACTAAGGCAAAAATCACGTGGCAAAATCACCAGTTAGTAACCCCCTCTCGGCACACACAAATAATTAGTAACCTCGTCTCGGAAACCTGTGAGAACCTGCTGGATCCCACCTCTGCATAAGGTACATAAGGGCGTTTTACAAGTATAGATGATTTTAATTTGTAATAAATGCACATATGTTTTTTATATTTAGCAGTTTTATATTTAGCGGCCCCTTGAACAATTTCTTGACCTTGAAGGTAATTCTGGATGTTAAGGAGCCATCAAAGCCTGATATTCCATAACGCATAGAATCACAAAATCAGAGTTGGAAGAGGCTACAAGGGCCATTCAGTTCCACCCCCTGCCCTGCAGGAAGACACAATCAAAACACCCTTGACAGATGACCATCCAACCTCTCTTTAAAAACCTCCAAAGAAGGAGACTCCTTCCACCACCACCTACCCCTAAGGCAGTGTATTCCTTTGTTAAACAGTCCTTACAGTCAGGAAGTTCTTAATGTTTAGGTGGAATCTCCTTTCCTGCACCTTGAATCCATTACTGTTTGTTCTAGTCTCTGGAGCAGCAGAAAACAAGCTTGCGCCATCTTCAACGTTCCATCCTTTCAAATGTTTAAACATGGCTATCTTGTCACTCCTTAACCTTCTGTTCTCCGGACTAAACAGAGGTGGGATCCAGCAGGTTCTCACCAGTTCTCGAGAGTGGGTTACTACTTATTTGTGTGTGCCGAGAGGGGGTTACTAATTGGGTCTGCTTTTCCGTTAGAAATTCCATTAGGTCCCAAAATCATACAGTCCTGTTGTTTCCTTATGTGGCTGGTAAGCGAAGGTAGAAAACGGGATAATTCTCCCTGTTGGGCTGTTTTAAAAACATGTTTTAGAAACATGGTAAAGTTCCTTGTTTAAGGAAAGTATCCTTCTTTTGATTTCTAGAAACAAAATTAAGTATTTGAAAGTATTAAGGATTTGACAGGCAGTCAACTAGAGGAGAAGTAGTTGTTTCTGTTGGCAGTAGACGATAGGACTTGCTATAATGAGTCTGAATTATGGACAGAAAGATACCAGCTGGAAATTAGGAACTTTTTTTTTACAGTAAGAGTTTTTTACAGTAACAGAGAAATTATTAATGTCCCACCCCCGGAATGCCCAGCCATGCCCCTGTTGTGCCCCGCCCAGCCCCATTGGCGCAACGCCACTGTTTGAATCCCAGCACCATGGGAACCTGTTACTAAAATTTTTGGATCCTACCACTGTCTCTAAGTCTCATAGGGCATGGAATCCAGACCTTTAACCATTTTGGTCGCTGTCCTCTGAACCGATTCCAACTTGTCAATATCCTTCTTGAATTTCAGTGCCTAGAACTGGACACAGTATGCCACATGAGGTCTGACCAATGCAGAATATGCAGGTCTGGCCAGGGCAGACAAGTGCTTTCAGGAAGGGAGTCAAATTGGGATGAGAGATGAAAGTACTGTGGAAATTAAATGCTAGTGAGTGCTAGTGAGTCTCCAGGTTCTGATGGCAAAACTCAAGAGTTCTTACGTGAGATTGTTGATCTACTAACCCCTCTATCTAACTTAGAATCATAGAGTTGGAAGAGACCCAGAGGACCATCAAGCCCAACCCCCTGCGATGCAGGAACACACCATCAAAGCACTCCTGACAGATGGCCATCCAGCCTCTCTTTTAAAAACCCCCAAAGAAGGAGACTCCACCACTCTCCAAGGCAGTGAATTCCACTGATGAACAGCCCTGACCATCAGGAAGTTCTTCCTAATGTTTAGGTGGGATCTCTTTTCCTGCACCTTGAATCCATGACTCCATGTCCTCATCTCTGAGGCAGCAAAACACAAGCTTGCTCCCCCTTCAACACGGCATCCCTTCAAATATTTAAACATAGCTATCACATCCCCCTTTAACCTTCACTTCTCCAGACTAAACATCCCCAGCTCCCTAAGCCTCTCTTTGAGGGGCATGGACTCCAGACCTTTTACCATATTGGTTGCCCTCCTCTGGACCCTTCCCAGCTTGTCAATATCCTTCTTGAATTGCGGTGCCCAGAACTTTATACAGTATTCCAGGTGAAGTCTAACCAATGCAGAATAGAGAGATACCAATGCATCCCTCAATCTTGACACTACACTCCTATTGATACTGCCCAAAATCACATTGGCTTTCTTGGCCGCCGCATCACACTGCTGGCTCAGTGTGATGCGGCAGCCAAGCTTATCACTGGACATCTGGGGAAGGGCTTGACTTCTATGTTCTGTTGTTGGACCTCCACAGGAACTAATTAGTGCGACAGGATGCTGGACTAGATGGACCCAGAAGGGCTCTTCTTATGTTCTTATGGAGGACTCAATCTCTATGCCTTGTTCCTGGCCCTCCGGAAGAATTGGTGGGCTATTGTAAGAAACCAGATGCTGGACAAAACTGGATCTCTGGTCTGATCCAGCAGAGGTCTTCTGGTGTTCTAGACCTGCAATGTGTGCATACATATTCATGCACACATACACACAAAGACTTCCTTCCCTATAACCAGTGCCTATTTCTGTCCCTCTCATTTAGGGTTCTGTTCCACCCTTCAACTGCTTCTCAACTTTGTTCTGTTTCCTGTCAACAAGGGCAAGGAAAAAGGAACTAAAACCACCCTAATCCCCTGGAGGGTTGCTAGAGGAAATCATAAGAGGGAGATCAGGTTCAGTGGAAGGAGGCAAATGCAGAGGTTGTTACTGGAAAGGTGATACACTTATAGGGGGTCAATTTTGTGAGATTTCTGGTTCCTTTCGGATTTCTGATCCTATTGTAATGTTTGTTGGATGTCCCAACCGGCTGCTTGTACTTGATTTACGCTTCATTTACACTATGTAATCTGTCTCGGGTCCCAGCGAGAAAATCCTCACATTCCCTTTCCTCCACCCATCCCTACACAGCCCCAAACACATCAACACGAAACCATGGAGTTCAGCATAGCCACAGCTCTAGAATAGAAGCTATCTCTAAGCCTATTTTGTCCTTGTTTTTATAATCCTCCTATATTGTCTGCCATCAAGTCCAACCTCAGGATATGCCTGAATGGCCACAAGTCACTACGGAGGAAGTCAGGGTATGGATCAATCAACTCAGACTGCACAAATCCCCAGGCCCAGATGCACTGCCTCCAGAGCTATTCAAAACGAACATAGAATAGTGGACTCCATTGCTTTATTCCAGGGGCGTATCACCTATGGGGACATGGGGTGACCCATGTTAGTGCTCTGCCCTCCCAGGCTCCCTGCAGGAGCCGGCCTCTGGGGACTTGCTTTTAAAAGCCCCCACCTCTGTGTTTTTAAAAGCCAACTTTCAAAAGCCCCCTGCAGGGAGGCAGGGGGCCAGGGCTCAGGGGCCATTCCCCTGAATCGGCCCCCAAGCACGGGGGTAGCGCCCAGAGAAGGAGTTGTCTCCGGGCGCCATTTCCCCCCCATACGCCTCTGATTTTCCCCCTTGTCTGTCTTTATGCTGATCTGCCAATAGAGGTTGACTTGACTTGACCACTACAATTGGCCGTCCTAGTACTATGAACTGGATGGTTCAACGATATGAACAAGTACAGTAGGAGCTAGGGCTTTCACGGCCAGACTCAACTGGTTGTTGTGGGCTTTCCGGGCTGTGTGGCCGTGGTCTGGTAGATCTTGTTCCTAACGTTTCGCCTGCATCTGTGGCTGGCATCTGTGGCACAGATGCCGGCAAAACGTTAGGAACAAGATCTACCAGACCACGGCCGCACAGCCTGGAAAGCCCACAACAACCAAAAGTAGGAGCTGTCTGGTTGGAAGAAGAGAATAACCACTCAGTTACCCCTATGCACAGCCATAACAGGTCTTTGTTCCATATTTTTGTACATTCAGACATTACCAATTTTCATTTCCTCAGGTCACTTTTGCGGCTTGCCGGATCCAGGGACAAATGCAGAGCCATTCAACGTGTCCGATGAAGATGAAGCAACAACCAAGATAATGCTTCTGTCTGAAGACTCCAGGCCAGCTTCAAAAGTTAAAACCATGAGCCAGACCCAGAATTCTGTAAACGTGAATGCTGTTCCTACCTCTCTTTTATCCTTGGAAGGGCATGATGCCACCCTGAAGTGTACATTCAAAGCCCCACGAAATGTTGAAGTCTTTTGGAGAAGATCCTGTTACCCCAACTGCAGCCAGACTTTTCGTGACAGCAGCAGCAGCGCAAACCCACGCCTGGATGTAAGAGGCAGTTGGACAACCCTCTCCTTCCAGCAGGCGGAGACCAAAGATTCCGGCATGTACTACTGCGTCGTAAATGCCTCTGGTGATATCTACCAGTCGTGTGGCACATTCCTCTGGGTCCGGAGTGAGTGTAAAGTTGGTGCCCTGGGGCAGATTGTTTTGAAAAATAAGCAAAGGAGGCGGCCTGTAAACAGCCAGTATGTGCCAGAATGATGAGGAGGGAATCTGGGTAAATGTTTTGTCGAAGGCTTTCCCAGCCGGATTCAACTGGTTGTTGTGGGTTTTCCAGGCTGTGGCCCTGGTCTGGTAGATCTTGTTCCTAATGTTTCACCTGCATCTGTGGCCGGCATCTTCAAAGGTGTATCACAGAGAGAAGTGTGTTACATCAGTGGCCGGCATCTTCAGAGGTGTATCACAGAGAGAAGTGTGTGTAGCAAACTTCCCTCTGTGATACACCTCTGAAGATGCCAGCCACAGATGCAGGCGAAATGTTAGGAACAAGATCTACCAGACCACAGCCACACAGCCCGGAAAATCCACAACCACCAATCTGGGTAAACTTCACAAACCCGTACAAGTTGTTTTGAAAACATGGCTGTCAGATAAAATGGAAACAAAACAAAAATGCAAATATCTTTGACATTTGATTCACATTTCAGACTTAAAAAAAATTAACATCCCTTTTGAAATTCTGTGTTTCTGAATTTTGAAAATGTAGAGAGCTGGGGTGGTGTACTAGGTGAGCTACATGCACTAGGTGAGCTACATGCACTAGATACATGAGCTAGATGAGCTACATGCCCCAGTAAGCAGAGGCATATTGGCACAAAGTGGCGGCCAACAAGTTTCTCTGGATTGGGTCGATGTATATTATGGGGTTTGTAGGTATCCTAAATTGGAGAATAAGTCAGCATGATGGTTAAGAGCAGTGAACTCTAATCTGGAGAACCAGGTTTGATTCCTCACTCCTCCAGCTGAGCGGCAGATTCTAATCTGGTGAGCTAGATTAGTTTCCCCACTCTTACGTTCCAGCTGAGTGACTCTGAGCTAGTCACAGTTCTTTGGAATGCTCTCAGCCACACCTACTTCACAAGAATAGTGCACTTTCAATCCACTTTCAATGCACTTTGAAGCTGAATTTTACTGAACGGAATAGCAAAATCCACTTTCAAACAATTGTGAAAGTGAATTGAAAGTGCATTATTCTGCATGTGTGGAAGGGGCCAAGGTGTCTGTTGTGGGGAAAGGAAAGGAGTTTGCAAGCCCCTTTCTCTTCCTTACAGAGAAACAGAGGGTATAAATCCAAACTCGTTTTCTTCTTCCTAGTCCCAAGTTTTTCTCAGAGTAAAAACTGCTATCAGAGAAAATTGCTGAAAGTGATTCATACAACTGACCACTATTTGTCGGGACTTCGCTTCCGGGATGTGTTGGTGAAGGTTGTACGCAGAGCTCCTCTGTGAATATTTTGTCTATTTTTCTCATAGTTTTTGATATACTTTCGCTATGCCTGTGCTGTGAAGGCTTCACACTGCTTAAATTACTCAGTCTTTCTCTGGGCTCTCTTAGGCTCATTCCGCACATGCAGAATAATGCACTTTCAAACTGCTTTCAATGCTCTTTTAAGCTGTGCGGAATGGCAAAACCCACTTGCAAACAGTTGTGAAAGTGGTTTGAAAATGCATTATTTTGCGTGTGCGGAAGGGGCCTTAGGCTGTTGACTGTCTGTGAGCTGAGTGATTCTCAGAGGCTTTAAATCACACCTAGTTGGAACATTTTGGAAATGTTGCCATTTAAGTTTATCACATTCTATTCCACTGCGCTTCCCGCTAAACTGCTGCCTTTTTTCTCTCCGCTTATTATACAAATATTTGCGAACTCATTGAGAGCACAAGGACACTATTTGCCAAGTACAGAATGGAAGGTCAGGGATACCCCAAACCTCTCTGTCTTTTGCTTCCTCTCTAGGACCTCGCCCCACCTCCTTCCTGAACATAAGAGAATCCGTCAAAAACAAGATAATCACAGCTGAGGGCTTCCTTCTACTCATCTGTGCTATTGGGCCAGGTCTTTTTCTGCTGTTGAGGGTGAGCTGGTCCTTTCTTCTTTTCCACGCACCCACATACATACATACACACACATGACATGACCCGTTCTGAATCTGTCTGCCTGCAGTTTCCAATCACCACATCTTGTTCTGCTTTAGTTTGCTCTTTTAAAGAGCTTTTTGCTTCCCTCCTCCGCAGGCACTAATAAACTGAAATAGAATCATTGGTGAACAAGTGGACAAACCAAACAATTTACTAGGCAGGCTTTTCATGCTATTCACAATTTCCCCCTTTTATTGTGTAGGATGGACTGCAGGGTTGGGCATAAAATCCAGCCCACCATCCCCAGTGGTACCTTGTAGGAATCATATAGGCAGGTTGCCAAAGGGTGCACGCTATCTGCTATTTATCCCAGCTTCCCTGCAAGAGTTCAGAGTGGCCTCTTTTTATCCTCACAACACTGTGAGGGAGGCTAGGCTGAGAGTGAACGGCCCAATGGGACCACGTGGGCTTCATTGCATAGCAAGGAATCTGAACCTAGCTCTACAACATCCTCGTCTGACATCCTGATCAGTAGACCACACTGGCTGTCAGTGCTAAGGTCTGTGCATTGTTGAGCCCCAAATACCGCGCTGAGGTCTCTCTGTTTAAAAAATACCTGAGACATTCCAGTCTAAAGCCATCAGTGATGGTTGCTGATAAATCTGCACTTTAAACTGAAGGCCAGTTCATGTAATCAGGACTCCCTGCAGCTACACCTTAAGGTGGATACATATGTGAAATGATAGCTAGATTTTCTGGATCATAGGTGTCAAACTCGCAGCCCTCCAGATGTTATGGACTACAGTTCCCATCATCCCCATGCCAGCATGATGCTGGCAGGGGATGGTGGGAACTGTAGTCCATAACATCTGGAGGGGCACGAGTTTGACACTTGTGTTCTGGATTGTTCACATGGGATCGCAGAATGGGGTGACAGCTAGATCCGTACATGGGATAATAACTAGATATGTGCACTCACATGAAATGCACTGGAGTTTGATATTCTTATGTAGCTGGAAATGAGACCAACACACACTATCCATTCTCTGATCCTCCAAGGGGTCACCATTGTCTTGTTTACTTCTTTTTGCAGAAGAGGTGGGAAAATGAGAGCCTGCTGCAGGCCAAGAAAAAATATGAAGAGGAGAATCTGTACGAGGTAACTCCGGGGAACATCTGTATATGTAGGCAGATGTTAGAAACAGGGATGATTTATTCATAAGGAATCCCAACCAGCAACCTTCTTCATCTGCAGCAAACACTCCAACATCTGACACACACATATATATACTTTGGCAGTAGGTTAAATGAGTGAGCCACCTTTGCAGTTACTTGGTGTTCACAAATAGTCAAACCTCTTTGACACACCAATATCACATTTTCTTGTTATTTTTTATTTATTGTACTTATAGGCAGAGGCGTAACTCCAAGGGGACAGGGGGCACAATGCACCGGGTGCACGCCCCTGTGGGGGTGGGACAGGGCGTTCCAGGGCAGGGGCGGAGGACGCACAAGTGCACTGGATGCTTTTCCCCCTTGCTACGCCTCTGCTTATAGACAGCCTTCTTAGTCACCCAAGACAGCTCATTATATGACAGTGATGGCAAACCTTTTCGAGACCAAGTGCTCAAATTGCAACCCAAAACCCACTTATTTATCGCAAAGTGCCAACACGGCAATTTAACCTGAATCTTGAGATTTCAGTTTAGAAAAAACGGTTGGCTCCGAGGCATGCGTTACTCAGGAGTAAGCTTGGTGGTAATCAGTGGCTTTGCTTTGAAGCAACCGTACAACTCTTCAAATGGGTAAATCATAACCCTAGGAGGGCTTACTCAGAAGCAAGCCCCATTGCCAGGAACTGAGCTTACTCTCAGGTAAAGGATCGCACTTTAGTTCTTCCAATGAAAATCAGTGCGGTTTAACAGTGCCTCCCCCCACATGATGCACTCTGTGTGCATGTGCCCGCAGAGAGGGCTCTGAGTGCCACCTCTGGCACCTGTGCCATAGGTTCGCCACCACTGTTATATGACCTTGGGATTGTATTCTGGTATTTGCCATGTTTCCTGAAACACAGGGCCTCATATTTCTTGCTCTGTGGACTGCAGTTGTTCCCCCTAACAATTCAATCCTATGCATGCCTTCTGGGCGTTAAGTCGTGCCAGCTGAGTGGGACTTACTGCCTAATAAACTTCTTCAGAAATGAAACTTGTTTCTTCCTTCTCTAGGGACTGAATCTGGACGAGTGCTCCATGTATGAAGATATCTCACGAGGGCTGCAAGCCACTTACCAGGACATAGGCACTGTCAAAGTGATTGATCTGCAGCTGGAAAAGCCAGAGAAACCATGACACATCTGCTTTGTGTCCTGCTTCCATAAGCCTACTGTAGAGAACCGTTTTTGATTCCAAAATCATCTAACAATATCCTACAGACAGAGAGAGGGGGGATAGGTATTCTTTCCTGGATGCTGACAGTTTGTGTAACCATTTCAGCTTCACAATAAGGAAGCTGAGGGAAATGGACCTATGCTGCATTATCAAAGATCTGGTAATAACAGTAGAATAAGTAGAGAGGCTTCTCCAATATTTTAGTTTTCCTAATAAATTATTCCAGTAATAACTATTTTTGTTTGAAATGTCCCCATTCTGGAGTGCTGTGTGGTTTCCGGGCTGTATGGCTGTGTTCTAGCAGCATTCTCTCCTGACGTTTTGCCTGCATCTGTGGCTGGCATCTTCAGAGGATCTTCAGATGCCAGCCACAGATGCAGGTGAAACATCAGGAGAGAATGCTGCTAGAACACAGCCATACAGCCCGGAAACCACACAGCACCCCAGTGATTCCAGCTGTGAAAGCCTTCAACAATACATTGTCCCCATTCTGTTTTCCATTTATGATTCCCCATGTACAGCTTCCCAATTCTGGGGAAATGGACTCTAAGCCATTATTAATGATGTTTGTTTTAAGGATATTTACAGGGGATGAATCTGTCAAGGGTACAGGACTAGCTAGATTTATCATGGCTTCTGTCTTCCCTTCTCAACTTGGGCTGCAAACTGATGTTTGCAGAGCAAGGAGAGATCTGAAAGTCCGTATTACATTCACTATCTTTTTTTCCCTCTCAGGGATCATATTTAAAAATGATCCTACACATTTGCAGCAAAACCAAGCTATGTCTGGCACTTATTGGGTAATATCCACAATGCCATCTAGTCTGATATCTGAGTCCTCAGGTTCAGATTTTACAACTATTTCAAACAAAATCCCTATCATTGAAAGCAAAGGCTGCACATGTAGTGGATAAAGCAGCACTTTGGTTTGAAAAGGTGGGCATCTTATCGAAAACATGGAGACAAAAAAAGGCTGTCCACAGCTTGGTAGGCTGTCTTGAAAATCTAGCAGAAATCTGAGTGTGCCTCTACTGCAGGGGTGGCCAACCTATGGTGTACCAAATGTTCATGGACTACAATTCCCACCAGCCCCTGCCAACATGGCCAATTGGCCATGCTGGCAGGGGCTGATGGGAACTGTGGTCCATGAACATCTGGAGCACCATAGGTTGGCCACCCCTACTCAACTGCAATGTCTCTTTAGTCTTTGAGGTGTATTTTCATGCTGTCCCATTCTTCAAGGGGAGAAAAAAATATTTTAGATCTTCAGAGTATAGGCCTCCCCACATTTTCTTCTGAGGCCAGAGGAGGAACAGGACAAATTGGGGACACTTGAGGCAGGTGGGCCAGACTTATTTTAGAACTTCAGAGTAGCGTTCACTGTAGAAGAAGAAGAGTTTGGATTTATATCCCCTCTTTCTCTCCTGTGAGGAGACTCAAAGGGGCTGACAATCTCCTTTCCTATCCCCCCTCACAACAAACACCTTGTGAGGTAGGTGGCGCTGAGGGAGCTCTGAAGAACTATGATTCACCCAAGGTCACCCAGCTATGTTGGAGTGCACAGGCTAATCTAGTTCACCAGATAAGCTTCCACAGCTCAAGTGGCAGAGTGGGAAATCAAACCTGGTTCCCCAGATTAGAGTGCGCCTGCTCTTAACCACTGCACCACGCTGGCTCTTCCCCATGTTCTTCTGAGGCCAGAGGACGAACAGGACAAACTGGGGACACCTGAGGCAGATGGATCAGACTTATAGCTAAGGACGTACATGGTTACAATGGCCAATAAAGTTTTGGTCTCCAACGGGCCCAACAAAGAGATGATTAGGCCTTTTCAAGGCCTGATCATTCCCCAGAAGAATCATTCTGGTAGCCTTGTCCCCTTGCTGTGCCATGAGAGGCTCTGATGATGCTCTGTGGTAGATGGAGGACAGTCACAGACCACAGCAGTCTCCTGGCAGTCTGTTCAACTCCGTTCTTAATCAGAACCCCAGCTTGTAATCCTATGTTGTTGTAATTATAACCTACTTTTGCTTGCATACTTTGAGATGTTAATAAAATCACCAAATTTGACTCTCTCTGATTGTGTTTGCAGATGACAAATTATTTGGTAAATAAAAATCGGGGGATGACTTAGTCCTGAACTAAACATGGAAAGGCATATAATGCAAATCTGGTGGCATTTCAGAGGAGGTAATTTGAAATGGAGTTGCAGTGGGGAGATGCTTAAATCTACCTCCAGCAGCACATGCTGCACAGGAACTCCTTTCCAAGGTGCTCTGCCCCCTCATCCCATTCCATATGTAGTACATTTTTGGCCAGGTAAACAGGTAGCAGAAACTGCCCCTCTGAGTGGTGGGGGAAGGGCAGAATAGTAATGCTGGCCAAGGAAAGAGTGAAGCTCTCCCGCCACATTCCTTTCAAATCATGCCCTCTCAAAAGTCGCTTTGCCTAAATCCATCAGCATTTTTTTACTCATGTGCAAGTAAAATGTCCTTTGATCTTTCACTGAAGAGCTACATCTGTCGTCTTCTGAAGAAAATAACAGAGAATATTAATGGCAAAGAACATTCTTAATCGCAGGAATGAACTGCTAGGCGACGTTATCAGATCTGAGCTGGGTTGTCACTAATATGCAGATGACACTCAGCTCTATCTCATATTTCTGGCTGATCTCAGGAAGGCTGTTTTAGAGAACCTGGAGGCAGAGGCATATTGGAGGAAAATGGCATCTGGGGACAACACCTGCCCCCAGGTGCCCCCCTGCTGGGGGCAGGGCTTGAGGGAGGTGCTTGGGGGTGGCTCAGATGGGCACCGCAGCGGCAGGCCAGCTCCTGCGCCAGCCTGATGCCGCAGCGCCTGTCAGAGCTGCTGCCTGAGCCCCCCCCGGATTGCCTGCAGGCCACCTTCTGTCCTCCCCTGTCCGAGGGCCCGGAGTCACCTGTCCGAGGGCCCGGGGAGGGCAGGAGGTGGTCTGCAGGGAAGCTGGGGGGGGGACAGCTCCAATGGGTGCCACAGCAGCAGGCCAGCCCAGGAGCTGGCCTACTTCTGAGCTGGGTCGGCGCGGGGGAGGATGACGTGGGGGCAATCCCCCCATGCGCACTGTTGCGCCCAGGGTCATTTGACCCCCCCCCCATTCCCATTGCAGTTACGCCACTGCCTGGAGGCAGTTTTGGAGTAAGCACAGCTAGTAAACTGAAGCTTAATCACAAGAAGACAGGTGCTACTGGGGAGAACAAAGTCTGAACCAGGATTTAAGGTGTTTGTTCTGGATGGGGCTGCATTCCTCTTGATGGAACAAGTCTGTAGCCCTGGTGTGCTCTTAGACCCACCAAGGCCTGCTGCTGGCTATGCAGGTGGCCATAAAAAAGAACATCTTTTATCAGCTTTGACAAGTTCGGCAGCTGTGACCATTCCTGGATGGGAAATATCTGGCTGTGGTGCATGTCCTGGTTACATCTAGACGAGATTATTGCAATGAGCTCTACATAGAGCTGCCCTTGAAATATTCAGAAATTTTAGTTGGTCAAGAATGCTGTCACCAGGATGATGACAGGAGTGAGTCAAAGATACTGTATTACTCCAGTTTTGGCCTTCTATACTGGCTCCCTATTTGTTTCAGGGCACCATACAAGGGGCTTTCCCACATTCCTATGCTCTTCACATCAAACTTTGGTCTTTTGGGGAGGAGGGGCTCAGTTCCACATGTTTTGCTCCCTCTAGTGGTTGATTTGACATGACACTTCCATTTAAGTCCACAGGGGGAATGCTTCTTTTAAGGCTGCGTAACTTCAAATCGACTACTAGAGGAACCAAAACACATGTGGAACAGGCTTCTCTCCCCCCCCCCCCCAACCCGGTCCCAAAACAAAAAGTTAGACACAAGGAACATGAGAATGTGGAAAAATCCAAAGTGCTGGTATGCCTTTTAAAGTTCTACATGGGGTTTGGGATCAATATACCTGTAAGACCACCTACTCCCTATGAACCTCCCAACTAAAGTGATTATCTTCAAAGTGCCCCCATCTTCTAAGATTAATCAGTTGGCAATGGCATCATGGGAGAGGGCTTTTTCACTCATGACATCAAAACATGTGAACTCTTTCTTCAGGGAGATAGGTCTGTCTCCTTCTGTTGTCATCTTCAGCCAGTGGCGGAAGACTTTTCTGTGTGGTGTTCCCTCAATGATCCTTCTGTCCTGCACGATTTATTAATTGTTGTTTTTATCCCTTTGTATATATTTGGGGGTCAGTTTTAATGATGGGTTGCTGTGGTTTTACAACATGACTTTATTATGCATGTTTTAATTTGTTATCTGCCTTAATGACCCTTGTGAGAGCAGAAAGACAGGATATAAATTTAATACAATGAAGTTATCACAATCATACAGAGCAGTGGTTCCCAACCTGGAGAACGGGTACCCCCAGGAGTACACGGCAGAGCATTTGGGGTTACGCAAAAAAATTTACATAATGGGTAATTGCTAATACTGGGCTACAGTTTTGGAAAATGGGTTGCCCAGGGTGAAAAAAGGTTGGGAGCCACTGATATAGAGTGCAAGTATTTTCACCATGGAAACATTTGTTACAGTTTTTTTTTATTTATGGAAAGTGGGTGTCTAGTAATACAGGCCTGCTTAAATTTTCAAAGTACCATCACTGCATTAACATTGTTTGATTTTTTAAAATTACTTTAGGAGGAATTAAACTAGGGAAAGCTTAGTGAAGACTTGTCAGTCCAATATGTCTAGAAAATACTGTAGTAAAGCAAAGGGCAGCAAGAGAGAATGCACATCTCGCCTTACATTAAACTCAGCAATTCCTCAATTAGTATTGCTTCATGCTTGCTTCCAGTATTTCGTCTTATCGGGCCCACTAAGCTGTAACCTCCCTCAGTAGTAAACATATCTGTACAGTGATGCAAAATAATTAAAATCCCTCCATCCCAAAAGAATAGAGAAAGAGGAATACAGAAGAATATTGCTTGGCAATGTTATTTCATATTGAATATATCTCATTAGGATGCTGTGTACAGTTCATTATATTCTAGAACTCATTAGTCACATAAAGCAGTTTTCACTTCAGCTGATGAACTTTCATATTTTTCCATTCTTATGTATTTATTACTGTACAATCAGCTTTCATAACTTCCCACATAACTCACTTCTAGGGCCATCAGGTCTAAACTTTTGTCTTTGAGAGGCCTGCGATAGTGGAAAAAGTGAGTAGTGACACAACCATAGCTACAGTCCATTAACTCTCCTTTGTATCCCACATACCTGAACCTCAGACTAAGAAACAGGCCTTCTTGGTACATCAGTAAGGAAAAATGACCAGCACACAGTTGGATCAAGGAGAGGCACTGCTGTTCATTTCTTGCTGCCCCAGGGGGGGAAATTACAAAGCAATAGTTGCTACATTGGAACTCACAGCCCTTCAGTATGACCAAGCAATGTGGGTACTCTACTGAGCATCTATATTTCTGCTGGGCCAGGAATAATAAGCACCTGAACCTTTACCCACACACGCTACACGAATGTGGCTTCTCTCCTGTGTGCGTTCGCTTGTGCCGGGCCAGGTCTGATGATGTGGCAAAGCTTTTCCCACACACGCTACACGAATATGGCTTCTCTCCTGTGTGCGTTCGCTTGTGCCAGGCCAGGTGTGATGATGTGGCAAAGCTTTTCCCACACACGCTACACGAATATGGCTTCTCTCCTGTGTGCGTTCGCTTGTGCTGGGCCAGGTGTGATGATGTGGCAAAGCTTTTCCCACACACGCTACACGAATATGGCTTCTCTCCTGTGTGCGTTCGCTTGTGCTGGGCCAGGACTGATGATTGGACAAAGCTTTTCCCACACACGCTACACGAATATGGCTTCTCTCCTGTGTGCGTTCGCTTGTGCTGGGCCAGGTGTGATGACGTGGCAAAGCTTTTCCCACACACGCTTACGCTACGAATAATATGGCTTCTGCTCCTGTGTCGTTCGCCATTTGTGCTGGGCCAGGACTGATGATGTGGCAAAGCTTTTCCCACACACGCTTTGCCATCACGAATATGGCTTCTCTCCTGTGTATTAGCGTTCGCTTTATTGCTGGGCCAGGTCTGATGATTGGACAAAGCTTTTCCCCACACACGCCACAACCTAATATGGCTTCTCTCCTGGTGATAATTGCCCGCTTGTTGCCAGGCCAGGTGGTGATGATGTGGGAAAAGCTTTTCCCACACACGCTACACGAATATGGCTTCTCTCCTGTGTGCGTTCGCTTGTGCTGGGCCAGGTGTGATGATGTGGCAAAGCTTTTCCCACACATGCTACACGAATATGGCTTCTCTCCTGTGTGTGTTCGCTTGTGCCGGGCCAGGTGTGATGATGTGGCAAAGCTTTTCCCACACATGCTACACGAATATGGCTTCTCTCCTGTGTGCGTTCGCTTGTGCCGGGCCAGGTCTGATGATGTGGCAAAGCTTTTCCCACACATGCTACACGAATATGGCTTCTCTCCTGTGTGCGTTCGCTTGTGCTCGGCCAGGTCTGATGATGTGGCAAAGCTTTTCCCACACACGCTACACGAATATGGCTTCTCTCCTGTGTGCGTTCGCTTGGCTAGGTGTAATTGTCTCAAGGTTGTCCCATCATCACTGCACAAAGAAAGCTTGTTTCTATGGGAAGTGTTTACATTTCTATTGTCTACCATTTTGTTGCTATCTTTAGAAAGCAGCTTTTCCTCTTTGTCTTCATTTATTCCTCTAGGAACTAGCTTCAATGTAATGTTATAAGAAGCAGTGTTTGTGATTTTGAATAGAGATTTTCCTTGCAATACATTTTTTGCTTCTTCACTATATATTCCATACCCAGAGTGCTTCCACTTCATATGTCGGTTGAAGTAGTGCTTAGAAGTAAAAGCCAGCTCACAACAGAAGCACTGATGACAGGCTACATCTTGCTGCAGTATCAAGTGTGAATTCTGTATGTGGGCTATTTGCAAACAAAAATCCCCCCCCCATTTTTTTTGTAATGCATCTTTAGTTTCAGTAAGACATGCAAACTATAATACAAATAAATAAATACAATTTTAAAATCTGTATTTTCCTCAGTTTTGCTGCAATATTTCCCAAACCTCATTTGGTACAAGGACTGCAGTTGAAGCGCTTTTGAATGCCATATGGATGGGAAGACATGCATTTTGCAAGTTTTCCCCACCTGTTTGCCATTTTTCTTGCCTCAGCACCCCTGTTCATGATTTTCCCACCACCAAAAGTTTCTTTTCTTAATACTGATTAATAAGTGACAGATCTCTTTAGTGTAATTATGGTATAAAAATCTATTGCTACAATTTACCAGTCTGCACTCTCTAGCCCTTTTGTTTGTTAATTTAAATGAAAGTTGAGAACTGGTGTATTATAGCAATAGATTGTTATAGTGAAATAACAATCTGCCAACCATTGATTTTTTAAAGTCCGCAAAAAGCCTTCTGATAGCAGTGGCATATCTGCCTGGGGACGGGGGGTAACTCCTGTCCCCAGGCACCACTTATCTGGTCACGTGGGGGCGCAAAATTGGCCCCCTATGTGACTAGATCTGGCGCAAAGAGGAAGAGACAGAAGGAAGTCCTGCTGCTTCATCGTCTTCAGGCTCCCTTGGCCCTGCCCATGTCATTATCGATGTTGGCGGGGCCAAGGACGCCCGAGAGTGCCACCCTGAACCACCCACCCTCCCCCAGGCTCCCGGGAGCTGACAGCCCGGCTTCTGCCATCCGCTCTGGGGAGAGCAGAAGAGACTGCCAACCTCCGTGAGATGCTTTTATAAGCACTGATGCCGGGGGCAGGGCTTGGGGGCACGGCCATGCCCCGTGGGCAGCGTGGGCAGCCCCGTCCTCAGCCTCAGTATTTATAAAAACATGACTTGGAGGGCAGAGGATGGCAGTCTTTTCTGCTCTCCCCAGAGGGGAGGGCAGAAGCCGGGCTGCCGGCTTCTGGGCTCTGGGAGCCCGGGAGAGGGGGGTGCAGCTCGGGGGTGGGGGCAGAGCACAATTTGTCTCTGGGTGCCATTTCCCCCTGATGCGCCTCTGTCTGATGGCACAGGGAACATTAAGAGATGGAAAGTCTAGGGCAGGGATCTGCAACCTGTGGCTCTCCAAATGTTCAATTGGCCATGCTGTCAGGGGCTGATGGAAATTGTAGTCCATGAACATCTGGAGAGCCACAGGTTGCAGACCCTTGGTCTAGGGCAGTGGTGGCGAACCTTTGGCACTCCAGATGTTTTGGACTACAATTCCCATCAACTTCTGACAGCATGGCCAATTGGGCTGATGGGAATTGTAGTCCAAAACATCTGGAGTGCCAAAGGTTCGCCACCACTGGTCTAGGGGGTAAACAGCCTTGTAGAGATTGCTTCCAGTGCAAAGGGTTCTGCGTTTACAGCAACAACAACAGTTAAATGGAAAATTGTTGCTGAGAAGAAACAAACTACAATAATTATGGTAGCACATTTCCAGATGTTTCTTCCACAATACATGATATTAATTATATGTGTTTTAGATGGTCCAGACATATTTTTTCGAGGAAATACTTCTGAATGTAGGGAAATAATGGCCTATATGTTTAATGTACTTTTAAAGGGGGAAAGTAGCCTTTCTTCTATTGATAATAGCTACATGCCTATAGTAGCATAAGTAGTCCTAAAACCAATGGGTCATACCCATGTATGTGCATAGGAAATAAAAATACCTCTTCAACTAGACCAGAGCTAGCAAGTATGAAAGAATGTTATTTTTCAATAATCTGGAAATGCTTAAAATGTGTCCTAGCTTGGCAGTACTTTTAATGAACTTTTAAGTACCAATGTATACATCGCTGTAGCAATGCTGAGCACAGTACACCTCTGTACAAAAGCAAAATATTGAAAATGTTACTTTTACGGGAATATGATCTCACACCTGAAAAAACTGCAAGTAATCAGTGTGATTTCTGTGTTAGAATTGTCCAAGAGCCAATTCATGCAACCAAACTGATATGGAAAGTAATTATGGGACTAACTATATATGATATTTGATTCCTCTCTTTGTGTTTAGCTCTGTCACAAGGATTTTCCATCAGATGCATGCTGCAAGCTTTCCTTGAGAAACCTGATTCCCAAATGCATGGGGTCTAATTTAGATTGGGACCATGGGGAGAAGACAGGGGCATACCTAGGCAAACTGGAGCCCTGGGCAAAACCTGAGTTTGATGCCCCCCCCCCCCAAGGGCGGCCAACCTCTCCCACGGTAACCAAACAATGATTTTTTTCCACCAGGTTGTTTCAAAGTCACCATCACATTATAGAACATTTGGGAAATTTAGGGGGTGCCTGCTGTCACGGGTGCAATTATTAAGATAGCAGCACCAAAATTTCAGAGTATCTTCATGAGACCCTACTGATGATACCACCCAGGTTTGGTGAAGTTTGGTTCAGGGGGTCTAACGTTATGGACCCTCAAAGGTGTAGCCCTCATCTCCTATTAGCTCCCATTGGAAACAATGTAGGATGGGGGCACTCCCTTTGGGAGTCCATAACTTTGGACCCCCTAAACCAAACCTCACCAAACCTGGGTGATATCATAAGGAGAGTCTTCTGAAGAATCCCTGAAATTTTGGTGCTGCTAGCCTAAAAGCTTCGCCCCCTGCAGGCCAAAAATGGAAAAAACACTGAAAATACAAAAAATCCCACAAACTAACCTACGCCCCCCCCCCCCACAAGGCTGCGCCCAGGGCAACTGCCCACTTTGCCCAATGGGAGGAACGCCTCTGGGAGAAGAGGCTAAAACCTCCCCCCATGCCAGTTTCCAAATCTGAAATAGCTCCAGGGGCCCACTATATGCCTGATTATGGAAACTTGAATGTATTCCATTATTACAAGTAGAGTCTCCAATGCAGCAAATAGCAACTCTCCAAGGCACTTTCAGGTTAGGAAAATGAACAGGGGATGGGATGTTTAAGCTGCATCACCCCATATTAGTTCATCAATTTTATATCAATTATATAGTACAGGTCTTGAATTCCCAAGATTTCATTTCACAATCTTTTCTTGGCCATAAAATCTCAGTTCTGCTGTATAATGACGGTATGGTTATTTTATCCCTCACTAGAGTACTCTAAATAGAATGCTAGCAAGATTGGCTACTTATTGTGATACAGAGCATTTGAAAATTAACTATAACAAAACGAAAATGGATACTCACATGGATGGGCCTTCTCTGAGGACAAGGACATATTGCTGGGGTGATTCCCACCCTCTCCTTCAGGGAGACAGGAACAAATTCTTCCCACTTCTGGTCTCCTTTAGTGGGAATCACACTTCCTCCGTTCAGGTAACTCTGACCAGAGTTCAACAATGTAACTAGAACTAACAGTCTGGTGTAAAAACTAGAATAGCATATCAGGGACAAGAAGCAGAAAACTGAAAGAATAGAGATGATGACTTTTGGAAGGCCAATATGTCCTCCTGTCCTCAGAGGAGAAGGACCATTCACATTAAGTATCCAATGGTTCATTCTCCCTCTGAAGAAGGGCACCTTGCTTGGGACCTTCTAGAGCAGTGTCCCTCTTTGTGGGGTAGGTCAATGTCTTCAGAGGAATGTGTATATGCACAGAAGACTACTCAATGAACAACAATTATAAGTAAGTGTTCTTCATCTTTGTGATCTGTCTGTGCATCTTAGCAAGCCTCAATATACCAAAGTGCTAGCATTTAATGCAATGAAAATGTAAAAAAATACTACAAAAATGGAAATATGAAAATATCAGATTACATTCCATAATGAAGTTAGAAGGAGATACGTTTGGATTAACTTCCTAAAAAGATCTCCTTCATCAACAATTTGAATTGGCTGTCTGAGGAAGGGATGAAGTTCCCCGAAAGCGTGGAGTCTAACCATGGACCATATTCATATTTATGCCAATTTGTGCACGTATGGAATTTCTTTGAATGAAATAATTATTGCCAAATGTACTTGATGAACCACCTGTTAGAGCACAACCAAAGATGAAATGACTCTTTAACTTCATAGCTTGTTCCAGTTATTGCCTACCCACTTGAGAACATTATTACTGACTGGCGACTATTGATCACTGTTTTGGATCTAGAATACAACCAACCTCTTAATTGAGGATACTGGGACAATAATTGAAGATTTCTGGCAACTTTGGAAAGATCTCCAGGGGATTCCTGGAGATTCCAGGAGAACTGGACAAAGCATTTCGTGTTACCTATATGTTATTTTTATTGCTGAAAGAGAGGTATTAATTGTATGAAAGCCTGTGGGTATGACTGTGGTGTGTGAATGTATGATATTTTCACTTCATTAAATGCTAGCACTTTGGTATATTGAGGCTTGCTAAGCAGGGTGTACTTTTTCAAATATTCAGATTTTTTACCGCCGCTAGCACTTTTGTTGAGTGGTCTGTCTGTGCATCCCCACATTAGGAGAATAGCAAGCTAAATTTGGTTTAGAGGTGGGGTGCGGCTTGCTATTTAAATAATATTGTAACACTGCTCTTCTTATAACAGCTTCCGGTTGCGAATCAACGTTCATGGCATAGTGTTCACGAACATCAGTTGAGAGAACCGCATTGCTGGCCTATATATGTCAGATATGCTCATGTGACCCCTTAGCGCTGCAGAAACTGATTGCGCCCTAGTGTGCTCTGATCTTAAATGCACAGTCCACTTTGGTTAACAAGTACGCCTCTCTAAGGTCAATTCCCCTTGCTGAATCGACCTAGGTTAGCCCTGGGCCCATGAAAGTATTGACCTAGGTTGATTTCACAGTCACTCCCCACAGCAGCTGAAGTCATCGTGCTGGAGCCGTGCTCAGAGGGAGGGATCACCTCGGTACTTCTCCTCTTCGTTCCCAATTGGTTGTTGTTTTTTGGCAGGAACATGACCGTGCGTTCCTTTTTTTGTTTTGTTTTTAACGTAACGGCTACATAGCCACGACATCACAAAGCAGTGTGCGGAAGGAGGCTTGATTTGCGTAGATAGGTTGCTATCAGCATTGTGTAAATGTGCACCATTTGTAACTGCACGGGCCGCGCTTTGTATAGCATGTAGTTGTAAGGAAAAAAAATTAAGGCGCTTTACTTTCCCGAGTTCTGAGTCTCCTTGTTTCCATGGCGCATGCCCAAAACATTCTGTATTTGCATGATTCGCCAGAGAATGGGAGAATCATGGTGAGGAAGATTCCCCACTTTACCAGCTTCAACCTGAGTTCAACCTAGGTTGGCAGAAAAAACTGTACCTCCCTGGTGGAGTCAGAAATTAAACTTTAAGAAGGGGGAGAGCTGGAATGGACCTGAGTTGAACTCAGCAGATGTGGGGAGTTCCTAGAGTGAACCCATGTCGATTCTGCAAGTGGGGAATCGACTTAATTCCCCTCGTGATACAGTGCAACATCTGACCTTTTTGCACTTCCTACAATGGAGGGACTTCATGCAGAGTCTCACATGTGATACCACCAGTGTGGTTGATGCCTTAGAGCCCAATGATTTCTGAATCTGGATAGCATGTTGGAACCTGTTGGTTTTGCAGTGAGCAAGAGGCTCAATACTAACATAAGGGAAGGAATGCCCTGTTTACTGTTGAATCCAGGGAGGCCCCAACGAAGTAAATCGCCTGGACTGGGTTCAGTATCAATTTCTCTCTGTTCACCATGAGCCCCAGATCCTGCGGGATTGTCAAGGTAAAAGACCTTGCAGCTCCTCTGGTGATCTCACTACCAGGAGCCACTACCATCAAGGTAGGGGAAACCGCACAGCCCCATGAGTTTAGGTGAGAAACCCACATGCATTTCATGAAGGTCCTAGGCACGGTTGCCAGACAAAATGGGAGTACAGTATATTCATAACTAGTATTCCCACTTTTAATTTACAAAGTTATTTCCTGCATCATTCATTAATGGCAATATGAAAATACATGTCCTTCAAATAAGAACCACAAACCAATCACCTTCAGAACTTCTGATCTTCAAATGCTTGTTCGGGGTGCACAGATCTAATATCAGCCTCTTCCCCTTTCCTTTCTTAGCTACAACATATTATCTAGAATATAATCCTTCATTAAAATGTTGTACGGGAACCTCTCGAATAATTCCTTTAATGAGCAAAGACACTTCCTCTCGAAAGTAAAGGGAAGCTGGGGAGGATGAGAACTTTGACTCTGAGAATGACAGCAAGGATGCAAATTCCAATACATAACCAGTATTATTCACAGAGTGCAAGCAACTGCACTAATACTTTCCCACGCATCAAAAAATCTGGACAATCTGTCCAAAAACATTGGACTTTCACCTTCATATAGTCAGGAAGTCGGCTTTCGCTTGCCCCTATTTTCCTCTCTTTTGGGGAGGAGGTGAATTTCCCAGACTGGGAAGACTGGTTATAATAAGACCTACTATCCCTGCACTAGGAGGGAGCATTGTAGGGGGGTCTTGGTTGATGGTCTTATTGATTGTGCCGTGGAAAGAACCTGGAGTTGAATGAGGCATGTTGTGTAATTAATCCCCAAGGATTTAGCTGCCGTATTAGGCCTTTTCTGCATGGTACCTAGAATGTTTCCAGAATGTTTTCGGTGCCCCCCTGTACCACAACATTTGTCCACACTCATTTCCTCCAAATGTTTCACAGCAGCCATGAAGATTAAAAAACATTTTTGCTTATTTGTTAAATCAATGTTTTATTGATTAATTGCTTTGATGCTCTGTAGCTAATCAATGCTTTATTGATTCAGCCAAACAGCAGAACTACCCCACTCACACACACGAAATGATGAAAATAAAGAGGAAGTGAGGTGAGTGAAGTGGAAAAAAATGGCAGCAAGGTAGAAGTTGGGGGATGGCACAGAGATGTGGAAAATGTTTTCAAAAACAATGAAGGAAAAGTGTTTCGGAGATGTTTCCAAAATCAAAGGGGGAGGGAAACAATGCAGAACTCCACAGAGGAAATATTTTATTTCCAGTATGAAAATGTCATAATTTACTTGTGCGGAAAAGGCCTTAATCTTTTTTATTTTATGAAGCACATCATTTGTACTACTATGGAACAGGTTCTTCCCATCAAAAGGCAAAGCCTCAGTTCTCATTTTGGTATCATAATAAGTTTTGGCAGCCCACTTCTCTGGTACAATATAATTTTTCCAACTTCCTTGTTGAGGATTGGCTTGAAGCTGGCTTCTCTTAGACTGACACAGACATGCTGTTGAAAACCGTAGCCATAGGAAGTGATACAGAGCTTGACGTTTTTGCATATAAAACTCCCAAAACAGAGTTGTCCAACTCTTGTACCAGCTCCTCAAAGGATTGTTTTAGAACCTTGACCAACCTAATCAGCTGTTTGGAATATATCCTTAAGTCAGCATCTGTCAAGCCTCCCATTGTGTCTTCTGGAGGTGCTTCCCAGCCGAAGATAATTCCACATCAGAATCTGACCTCAGATCTGTCTGGCAATGAACGCTATCAGTAGGAGTATCTGACAAATAGTGTCTCTTCCTTCCAGCATGGTAACATACTCTCATAGGTGTAAGATAAGTAGACTGATGAATGAGATTATTCTCTCGTGGAAGCTCTGCCACTGTGATCATGCAAATGGTGGTGAGCGCGATCCCTACAAGAATCCTTCCTAGAGGATGATCTGATCGGGAAGCAATTGTGTAGTTCTTACAGATCCGACTGAGAGTAGGATCGGTTTGTTCATTAAACAATGGGAGGTCTCTGGTGTTGTGGGGCAGGGCAGAAACCCTGAGCCAGGAATGGCAGTGCAGAACAACCACTCCTGCCACACACTTGTCTGTGATGTCGACCACAAAGCAAGTGGTGTTAAGCTTCTGGCATTCTACATTAATCTCCTCAGCTTGAAGCCTCTTAACTAAGGGCTTCATGTCCTCCAGAAAGTCACTAATATGCTGTGACAATTTGTCCCATACAAAGACATGATACCTGTCCATTATGGCCATGTAGTTGGAGACACAAAGGTCCAATGCACTGTTGGAATATAATTTGCTTCTCAATATATCTACTTTTCTTCCCTCTTTATCACTTAGGGAAAAATTGTCAGCAATTGGCATTGGCAGTGATAGATCAGCTTGGTGGTTGAACCCCTTTGCCGTGGAAGGAATTTTCGCCTTTCCCATCCTGGGCTCAAGGCCTCAATCCAGTGGCAGCAGTGACTTGCGCTGCCTTGACAACAGAGAGTCCAATAGATGCCAAGTAAGACTTTGGCCTCAATCTATCATCATCGATGACGTCATTGCACAACACCCTGGCAATAAAGACTGATGTCGAGTAGAGGGGGTCCCCACACAATTTTTTTCAGGGAGCCATCCCAATAAGATTTCTTCTCACTCTCAGCTGGCTTAGATTTAAGCATTTTCTTGGATGTATTTACTAACAGGGGTTAGTAAATGTTACATGTTACTGAATAAAACTCAGGAAATACTGAACACAGTATCATCTGGATTGGCAATTTTAAAAAAGGGGCGAGACCACACTGAGAAATTCTAGATTAAATGTCTAGTGTAAAACTAGCACATTTTTTCAAAACCTGCATTTAATCCATTCAGCCTGTAATAATGTAGTTAATGTAGTACCTCTTTGTGATTTCCATCTTGATCCCCACTTGATACAAAGCTCCTTTCCATATTCTTCTCCATACCAAACCAAAAGCTCAGAATGAAGGGAGATTATTTTACATGCTCTGTAGAAGATTTTTCCATGATACTGGAATGCAACAAGGTTTTGTTCTTCCTCATTCCTGGCACAGTTAACATACCTGCAAATCATAAGTTGAGACAACTATAAACACTGTATGAAGACTATACTTTTGATTTTTCTTATTGCAAGATCAGCATTCTGCCATAATATTTAAAATTTCAAGTGTTCCCATCAAAGTAAAATGTTTATACCTCATCTTTCCATAATAAGCACAAAGTCAGGAAGGATCAAAGACTAATTGTTTGGTGTGTGACCCAGTATCATCCAAAGGCGAAATAGCCACAGGATCAGTTACTAAGTCATCCAGTGACAGGATGGCTGGAGAGTCAGAGCCAGGGTCAGTTTGCATTTAAAGAAAATGTAACACCAACATCGGTAAACCATAAAACAAAAGCAGCATTAATACAGCAACAGAAAATATTGGCGAAAAAGTCAGTAATATCACGGAAGAATATAGTCTTAAGTTCTTAACCAGTCAACTGACAGTTAGTTGATTAAATGCTATTCAAGAGTTCTGGAGAAAGTATTCTTAAAACAGAGCAGCACCACAAAATCTCCATCTACGTCAGCATCAACCTTCTTTATGAACGTAGGAATACTTAAGAACTGCTTTCTGAGGGTTGAAAAGTATGCTTCATTTAATTGCCCCACTGTTAACTCCAATCAAACATGCAAGTTTGTTTACCAGAGGCATACTCAGAAACAGCAATCCTACTTTCAAGCTATCTTCCACTCCAAAAGAAGCTTTTTATCTCTTAGCCAAAGATATCTTGACCGTGTGCTGCTAGCAAGAACACTTTCTTAAAGCTAAGCAAATGGGATTCAGAAAGAAAAGGAATGTTACCGAAAGTCTCTCTTGAGCTTTTTTTTCCCAACTGAAAATATATTATACCTATAATGGCAATAGAGGATCCATGTGGAAGTGTTCCCCATGCTTTCTAGCCCTCAGCCCTGCAATTACTGCTAATTCTACCTAAGTGTTTATCTGTACTCCTTTCTGTACAAATATCGTTTATTCAAAATGCCTTCTAAATGCCTTATTTGCCATCTCTACTGAATTAGTTAAATATGGGTTTTATGATATGCTGAGTTGGGAAAGAGTTTCAGTACTACTATAATGATGTTACAAGATCACAAATTAAAAATTTCTTCAGTGGCCAAATAATCTCAAGTATATCCAGATAGGGTTGCTCTAAATATTAGTTGTTTGATGTATGGAATTGGTTATCTAATATACCGGGTTCGGTGAGTCCCCTTGTGAAAGTATTGGTTGAAATTTGCCTGTTTTATATTCTTGTTGTAGGTCTGTAAGGGCTAGACCAAACCCACCTACCCCTGTCCTCACTATGCACCAAATGCAACAGGATGGTTAGACATTGTTCTAGCAAATTGAAATAAAAAGTCCTAGTCAAAGAGGGGGGATTGTTAAGGGATTTTACTATCTTGAAACCAGGCTTTTTGTTGGATTATTAAACTTAATATTTAGCAGAGAGCGGAATAAGAGACCATGAGACAGTTGCTGTTTTTGTATAAAAGAGTTTACTGACTAAAAGGAAGGGTTTACATGGGGGAAAAAAGGATAACTTTCTATCCTAGCACTAACTTGGTTACATTGTTTAGGACCATTTGATCCCACATGGTGCCTATCTAGCAAGGCAGAGATTCAACTCTTGTGGTGATCTCAACATTGTGGCACCATGCTAGAGAGTGGTTCTCATGGTGTGAGTGAGACAAAGAAACATACTTAACTTTATAACCTCTGTCAACGTGACTTGTCTCACACAGGCAATGCCAGGGTTAGCTGAACAATAGCTTAATGATCAATGAACTGGCCATAAAACTCTGACCTCAGTAACTAATTAGCATGCACACAGTTAACCCCTTCATGTCTGAATTGTGACAGACACTTGCAAATCCCAACACTTTTTTTCTCTTTTTGGATTTTCCTCCTTGGTTCTCCTTTCCAAATAAAGCAGATTATTTGCCTTTGCAAATAAACTGCTGTGAGCTCAAGTAGGCCTTGAAGTTGCCCTCTGGTTTGGTTATTACAAACATTTTAGAGCCTAACCGGTACCATCCATAAAGTCTAAACATCCAGGAGACACTGGTGTCAGGGATTAATCTTGAGGGTGACCCAGCTGGGACACACCTTACCCCTGTTAAGACTGAGCAGGGGGCTCAGCCATAATTCATTTGTCATGGGTACTCCCCACACCACATTCTCTTTAGATGTGTGGATAATGTATATTTTGATTGGTATTTGTTATTTCTCCTAAGGACTCAAAACTAATGGATCCCTTTGCTCGGCACTACATGCCAATAGTCACAAATACTTTGCTCATGCCTTGGTATGCAAACAGAATCCATTCCTAATTATTATACATTTTCAGTGTACTATATTTCTTCGGCTGTATTTGCTATGCATGTCTCTTTCTAGTTTGCTTCATGGTGCAGTAATTAAGTGTCCCATGTCAGTTGTCTCTCCTTGCAAATCTAGATATAGGGTCACTCACTCCAATGAATCAATCAGTCAGTCTTTATTATGACCATAGACCAGCACAATGTAGATAAAATACAAACAATTAAAAAGATAAGATATATTGAAACAATAAATATATATCTAAAAGAATCTTCTGGAAAAGAATCTTCTGGAAAAAATGGGAACCCAAGCCCAAACCAGAGTGGGGCACAGGCGATGACGGTGCCGCTCTGCCCCCTCTAAAGGGTTTTCCCGCAGCAAGTTTTTTTAAAAAAAGAATCCCCTGGAGAGTCCCTCATAAGGGATAGCAGAGATATGCCACAGAAAACATGGTGTATTTCTGAGCCAGGCCAGCCCCACCAGTGCATGGATGTTAGGCAGGCAGTGGAACCCGAATAAAGTGGGGTCCACCCCCAGGTCCTCCCCCAGAATGCCTCACTATGCCAACTCAGTGGTCAGGAGCCAGCAGATTTGCCCCTCCACCAAGGTAAGTGCCCCAGGAGGGGAGTTTTTGCTGGTGTAGGCCTGTGCTGCCTCCGTAGGGGGATTTCCCCCCCCCCTACCCCAGATTGGACTGATAGGAACATTTAAAAATGGGATAAGAATGTAAACATTAAAAGAAAACTAAAAAAGGAGATAGGCATAAGGGAAGAATGAAATTAACATATAGTAAATTATAACTACCAAATCACAATACATTTTAATAAGACAACCATAATATTCACTGTCTGATTTATAGCACAGACCATCCTATGACATATTTCAAGTGCTGCTATACAAAATTTTACAACACTTGTCTATATCCAGACAGGTATCTGTCAGAGAAAATTGTCCTGGGTGACCTGGAAATCTATGTAGCAGTTCTGAAATAAAACTAGTACTCCATCCAGGAGCAGCAGTGGCGTAGGAGGTTAAGAGCTCATGTATCTAATCTGGAGGAACCGGGTTTGATTCCCAGCTCTGCCACCTGAGTTGAGGAGGCTTATCTGGGGAAATCAGATTAGCCTGGGCACTCCAGCACACGCCAGCTGGGTGACCTTGGGCTTAGTCACAGCTTCCCGGAGCTCTCTCAGCCCCACCTACCTCACAGGGTGTTTGCTGTGAGGGGGGAAGGGCAAGGAGACTGTAAGTCCCTTTGAGTCTCCTGCAGGAGAGAAAGAGGGGATATAAATCCAAACTCTTCTTCTTCTCTTCTTCAGGCATGAATGGTTTAGGGAAACCGGCAGCATTTGTAGCCCTATTTCCCAGAAATTCCCTAACATCAAACAAAATAATTTTATTTAATCAATTTGATTATTCTCTGTTTTGATTTAAAGTTGTATAATCTGATTGGCTGCATGCTTACCTTAGAAAGGCATTTAGTCAATGAAATTTATAGGTAAATATGATTAGGACTGTAATATAATTAGTTTAAAAGAGTCTTTTCTAGTTTACAAATAATGTTTTGCTTTTTGCCTTCCCAACAGCATGAAGACATTTGATTCAAAACTCTTTTCCTCTTTTAAGTTGACCAAGCATCTTTACCTCATCCAATTAGAGACTGTTTCCTCCTTTCCATCAACGTAAACATAGGAGTTTTTCCCCTTTGTAATCTGCAATTAAAAATAGACATGAAACTCACATATCAATACACTATCTCATTCCCAGTGAAGAAAACACAAACACAGTATTATTTCAATGACAGATCCAATTTGACTTTCCAGTTTCTGGAGATATCCACTATTACTTTGTCTAGCTTCATAAAACCAAATATTAGAGTTTGCTTTCCATGAAGAACACTGCATTAGTATCTCATTCACAGAAACTAACTATGAGAGTCCTCAAAGTACTGTTATGAACTTTCAGATGCATGACCCAAGACAAAAACAAACTGGATACTGAGTAGCATCCACACATTGTTGGATATTGTGCTGTCTTCGAAATAGAGCAATTATTTGAACTAGCCTCACCTGTTCACACAGCATAATCCAGTTGCAAATGACTGATATAGAGTAACAATAGCATACAACCCAACAACAAAGAAGTGAACAAGAAGAAACAGTAGATGAAGCTAGTAATACTGTTTTTAGAGTTCAGTACTAAAATAAATAGTTAACCACAACACTACAGTATTTACTCAAATGCTGCACAAATGTAAGTATGAATGCAACCAATGAAAAGTTACCAGGGTATGGCTTCCTATTGCATAGGGTTATTCAGTCCTAACTTACTGCACAAAATACTTATTTATATCCTTACCTCAGAATTACATTTTTGTCAAGCAAGAAGAGGCAAAGCCATTAGGTTAGAATACAATGAAATTACACTCATCCACAGAGGTCCCCAGTGTAGGTGCCTAGCACTACCTACTGACGCCTTTTCTGGTACCCATTGAGACAGAAATCCTAAAACTTGCCAAGGCTCAAGAGTCCCACCTGGAACGCCTGATTACATTACAATGCAGATATTCAGGTCCATCCTACGTTGGATCATCCTAGCAGACTTAATACCTTTTGGACAAAAAAAGAGCCAGTTTCGACCAGATCAGGTGCTTGATAGAGGTGGGAATATGGCTCTGATTGGTCAAAATAGTCTCTGACATCAGATATGGGGATTTGCATGGAAGTGAAGAAAATCTGTTTGCCAGTCTTGGAAGGGAGGCTGGTTTAGATGCACCCCATTCAGCATAAATAGCTGTACATTTTGGATTTTCCCTTGTCTTCAGTTTTCAGTAGAAAATGCCTCCACAGGAAGTGGGGAGGGGTTAAGGACTCCTTCCACTTCTTGTTACGCAGGAACTCTGCACAAGCTCTAAGGAACCAGCTATACTATAGGTAATATGTTTAGCTCACTTAAATTGTATTGTTTTTCATTTAAATCTATTTGTTCATGCTTTTTGTTTTTCCCTGTACTTTTCTTTTACCCTTTTCCACCCCACATTGAGTCAAATCACTCTTTCCCTTTAATTTTTTTAAAGGCATTTTTTGGTTTCACTTAGTACAATCTATGTCTAGAGAATCTCAGGAAGTCCTGAGTGGTGGCGGTGGGTCAGCAGAGCACTTTCTAGGGAATCCTTGGTCTAAGGGAATTTCCCAGTGAGGAAAGGGATCACTTTTTTCCCTTTTTATCATAGCACTCACTAAATGTTTTTACAAAGTGGACAAGGGAAGCTGGGACTTTTGTACAGGAGGGTTTCTGACTGGCCATTGGAGTTTAGATTGGCTGTAGATTTTTTTAAAGAGCTGCTTCAGCAGCAGCTGCCACCTCAGCATAGGGATCTCCACTGTGTGACTGAAGGTAAGCTCTGTGTACTCAACAAAACATTTCAAAATTATATATTCATTTAAAAAGCAACTCTGATAAACAGAGCTTCGAAATGAAATTTCAAAAAGTTACTTTAGGGTTATCCATGACCTCACTCCCTAATATTAGGTTGCTGGCATTGCCTCCTATGGTAGCTATTTTGTGGTTGTGCCCACCACCCTGTTCCGCATTCTAAAGCTGCCCACTGGCTCAAAAAGGTTACAAATCCCTGCAATAGTCCAAAAAATGCTACAAAACCCAGCAACCATCCCCACAAGTAAATAAAACGACGAAGAATGCTTCTTCAAATTTTATAGGCTTTGTGGGATCACCAATAAAGGGATGGAGTCCACGGGGCTAATTTAGAAGCAGGAAAGAGATGTATTGTTGAAAGCTTTCACGGCTGGAATCAACTGACTGATGTCAATTTTCCAGGTCCTGTGAGGTGGCTAAAACATATACCCCACCACACAATCACTCCACACTGTGCCACGGGGAGAAATACATCTTACTCCAAGATGCTTCTGAAGATGCCAGCCATAGATGCGAGCAAAATGTTAGAAGCAAAAACTACCAGATCACCACTATATAGCCCAGAAAACCCACAACAGCCAGAAAAGAGACGGCGTAATTTTCAGTCAGAGGAACACAACAGTCATATGCATTTTTGGCAAAGAAAAATTAGTTTTATAAGAGAGGTAGAACAAAAAAAGTTATAACATAGAAGCACTGTAAGTAAACAATACCAGCCAAGAATAGCCACTGTTGGCTGCTTCCTCTTCTTCCGTCATTTCCCCTTCATATGGCCCAAAGTGAGTTCCTGCAAGGAGAACTTCTCCTTCATTCCAGACTCCTAAACCAGCGTTGGGGATACCAGAAGGGCCAATTCTCAAACCTGGGGGTAAAGTGAGAGCGGCTCTCTTTTCCAGTCCTATTTCTGCTGCTGCATCTTTGATAAAAACTGGAGGACCATGAACTGAACACTCATCAGTAAAAAATATCAAGCAATACTCACAATCTAGGAAGCAAAAAGACAGAATTAAGTACTGACATGATTTTTTAGTATTTCTTTAATTTTCACATTTATAAATTTGCAACAATAATGATGATGAAAAGTGGTATATAGTTAAAGGCTGCTATCTGTGAAATTTGCTCTACTTCGCATAATACACTGCCATTCTCAGAAATAAGTTGATAGAATAAAAAGGAAATTTGAGCTGGCCACAAACTTCCATTCGGTCATCTTAGTGATCACAGGGCAATAAGGAATAGGTGAACTGTGGCTCCTGTGTCAAAAGTTAATGTTTACAGTCTTCTGGCACCAAGAGGCAAGGAATTACTCCCAGATGGAAATCCATCAACTTTTTGGAAGCTGTAGAACTCTTAAACTATCAGCTTTTTCCAAAAGACAACCACGTGATTAGAGATCAGTGCACAGAGGAAGGAGAAAAAAACCTTTAAAACGAGATAAATTAATATCCCTAGGAGTCCTTGAAGTACCACAATAACTTGCCAAAGTATACCTCCAAGTGACTGGGCAGGCAACAGTGAGCAGATTAGAATCTCACAATAACAATTTAGTTAGAGGGGCTGACTTTCTTTCTACCACAAAGAAATTCATGGTAAATCCAATTTTCCTTTCTCATCCAGTGCAGAAATGGAGTGTATCAGAGCAGTCAATTAACGGGAGATCAGTAGATGTCTTGTCCTCTTTAGATCATTTAGCTAACCAAAGATGTTCTGGTAGAAATTTCCTAGTCAATTTATTACAGATATTCAGACCATTCCCTTTACCTAATATTACAAGTTGGGCAACACAAGTTTGAAGGAACACAAATCTTTGCTTTGAAAAAAAAATCCATAGCTACTAGGGAAATTCTCTTGCTCTTTTAGACAACTTGGGATCAACATCTTCAGTTATAGGCCTGGCGGAATTGATTTATATCCCACAGGCCCCTGATGTCCTTCGGGAGTGAATTTCACCTGATAGGGGCCAGAGCCTAGAAGGCCCTGGCTCTGGTGGGACTCTGCCAAATGTCCCTGGGGCCAGGGGCCAGTAGATTACTATCAGAGGATCAGAGGGTCTTCTCTAGATTATATGGGGAGATGCAGTCCTGAAAATATGATGATCCCAGACTGCTCACAGCCTTAAATCACATTCACAGTTACCACCAACCAAGACAGCCAAATGGCTACTGTATGCCCTGAACACATCCCCACCAAAAGCGTGTATACAATAATATAACTCCACACTGTAATGGAAAGAAACATATTTTACCATGACATGACTCTGAAGATGCCAGCTGTAGATCGGGTGAAATACTAGGAGCTAAAACGACCCGATCTAAAACGTGGCCACACAGCTCAGAAAACCCATAGCTACTGATAGTAACTATACTGCTATAACTAGAGGCTAAAGAGAAAAGCGAGGTTGCTTGAGAGGAATGACCCTTCATTTCCATCCCTGGAATGAGCTTACAGTTCAGGATAACTTATCAGCTTGCCCATCCTCCAGTCTTTCTAGCAGTAGCTGTTTCTGTGTGGAACTGTCTTCCAACTACAACCTCCATTGGTGAACGGTATTGCCCACTGTCCTGGAACATGGGGTAGGTTGGTACCTCATTGGAAAACAGTGCTTTGAAGAATCACAGATCACATGTCAAAGAGCCACATGAGATGTGAGTGTGTTCTTAAAGAAATTTAAATGCAACTTATTGCAATTCAGTAGAACTAAAATCAGGCAGCCGAATGGCATTCTATGATGCATAGTAACAATCCAGGACCAATGTGTATGACACAGTTCAGTAGGGTCAGGGAATAGGCCATCTGAGAATACCCTTCCCAATCCTGTAAATTTGCTACAACTCAGATACAGGCATATTTATTAAAATATTTTATGTAGTCTTAAAACGCAAATATAAAACATATTTATTCAGGGTTATAAATTACAGGATATTCTCAGAGGAGCAGCAGTGGCGTAGTGATTAAGAGCAGGTGTACTCTAATCTGGAGGAACCGGGTTTGAGTCCCCGCTCTGCCACCTGAGCTGTGGAAGCTTATCTGGGGAATTCAGATTACCTTGTACACCCCAACACACGCCAGCTGGGTGACCTTGAGCTAGTCACAGTTCTTCAGAGCTCTTTCAGCCCCACCTACCTCTCAGTGTATTTGTTGTGAGAGGGGAAGGGAAAGGATTTTGTAAGCCCCTTTCAGTCTCCTATAGGAGAGAAAGGGATAAATCCAACTCTTCTTCTACAGAGAAATCTGAAAAATAAGCCACAGTGTTTATAACATGTGGACATTTGACGCTGCCATATTTAGGGAAGCCAGCCTCCAGGTGAGAACTGGGGACCGCCTGGAATTACAGCTCATCTCCAGAATACAGAGATCAGTTCTCCTGGAGAAAATGACTGCTTTGGAGGGCATTACACCCCACGGAGATCCCTGTCCTTTTCAGGTTCCATCCTCAAATCTCCAGGAATTTCCTAACCTGAATGTGGCAAGACTACCCCCCTCCCAATCCCCTGCCAGTGGCCAGGAAGACCTGGTAACCCTACTTATACTGACCACTGGTCGATAATTGCCTATTTTGACTGGCAGGCTTTCCAGGTTCTTGGGCAGAAATCTTTCGAATCACCTGCAACCCTGTTCCCTTGAAGTAGAAATGTCAAGTTCTGATCCTAGGATCTTCTGCATGGAAAGCAAATGTTCTACCACTGAGCCATAGTCCCTCCCTAAACAAACACTGTTTATAAATATTTTTCAATAGGTCATTAATGTAGAAACATAGGACATTAATCTAGAAAATGGTGATTAAAATGACTATATTACTTACATAAGAAATCATCATCATTTGGTTCATTTATTTCCATATATGTTTTATTCTCTCTCTTCCGTAAACTGTATGTGCTACCTGGTTTGTTCTGCCCTCTTTTCTCAGGGTCTCTTTTCTCAGAGTCAATTTTCCTTGGTAAATCTGAAGATGAGTATACAGCTTAGTTATTGTAATGCACAAACTCAAGGAAAACACATGGACTACATACAAAACAGAGAGCTGAACAGACTTCTAGAAATGTAATATATTTTACTTCAGGACTGATCCAGAAGTATTATCCAGAAATACATACCATGGAAATGACAGTGAAATTTAGATAACTTAGGATACAATAGCTGAACTGACAAAGAGTTTTAGAAAGAAAAGTACAAATAAGAACATTACAGTGCCAAATAGGACACTGAACACAGAGGAATTCCCCAACTGCCACTAATTTAGTCAAATATAGATCGTTTCCCCACTTACCTGCTGCTGCATGCTACTCTCCCCAAGTAGCGCGGGGTCCCCCAGCAGTCCCCACTACAGGGGCAGCGACAACGCAGCTGCCCCGATGCTGCTGCTGTCGTGCCCCCTCAGTGCGAGTTATTCCTGGTGCTCCTCGAAACTGCACCTTTTGATGACTGCGCGGGGTCGTGGGGAAGCCCGGGAGCGCGCCAGAAATGACGCAAGCTGGGAGTAGCGCGCAGCAACCTTTGGTCGAGGTAAGTGGGAAAACGACCATAGTTAACAGTCAAAAGAGACAAAATGTCCGTGTCAAGAGGGAAGTCTAGTTCTGAGGAACTCAAAGAGTTCTGAGAATAAAACAGGGGTCAAGAAAACCACACAGATTGCCTTAAGTTCCTTAGAGAATGTGTAGGATAAAAATGCTGCTGGGAGGAAGGGCAAAATAAAAATATTATAAATTAAAAAATAAATTTTGCCTTGCACAGAGCATTGTAGGATCAGAAAGAGTTTAAGTCCTAATCTTATAAGCACTGTTTAAATTTCAGCATGCATTGTTTTAACACCAGCTGTAAAGACACTGAAGTTCTAAAGAGAGTTTTTCTTCATATTATAGATTTAATGGCTGAATTAATGGCTAAATGTCTTTGAAGGTAAAATTTACCAGCCTTGGATTCTGTTGCATGGTCAGCAGTGTGAACAGACATGTCTGCACATATATTTTTGTGAGTTTTGTTGACATCTTGATTTAGGGAGACAAGTTCCTTACTGAATTTCTCCATGTTTATCTGTTTATTCTGTAACAAAAATTGCCTTTGTTATATCTCAACATATCAATTCAAATTAAAACTGGAATAAAACATTGATGAGGAATTAATAAATACACATATTTACGAAAAGTAGACTTGTAGATCAGATATATTCCATGGAATGGGGATGTATTCAGGAGCAGCAGTGGCGTAGGAGGTTAAGAGCTCATGTATCTAATCTGGAGGAACCGGGTTTGATTCCCTGCTCTGCCGCCTGAGCTGTGGAGGCTTATCTGGGGAATTCAGATTAGCCTGTACACTCCCACACACGCCAGCTGGGTGACCTTGGGCTAGTCACAGCTTCTTGGAGCTCTCTCATCCCCACCCACCTCACAGGGTGTTTGTTGTGAGGGGGGAAGGGCAAGGAGATTGTAAGCCCCTTTGAGTCTCCTACAGGAGAGAAAGGGGGGATATAAATCCAAACTCTTCTTCTTCTTCTTCATGTTTATTTTGACAAATTAAATTTGGGATAATTGTAATATTTAAAATACCTGCTGGTTTATTTGGTATAGCTACAAGATTGCCTCTGCCCTTATCTAATCCTTAATTTTTTCTGAAGAATCTATTTTACTATCTTAAAATGCTTGGCTGTAATATACAGGGTATACATGGAATAAATATGAACATGTGCATATGAGCATTATTGTTAATAACCAGAGATGCTCATTAATTTCACAGAATTAAAAAATTCATCCTCCTCCAAAGCACTGCTATAATACACTTTAGGCTGCATTCCTACATTTCCCCATCTGTTGCTTGTATGTATGAATAAAAGTAGCTTCATCAACAGCAGTATCAATGAATCCATTCTAAACTTTTAAAATAAATTCATATGAGGTTCCTTTCTCAACAAGAGTTCAATTTTAACAAAATAATTAGATGCAAATCTTTTATTCCCAACCATTCCTCATTAAACAGTTCTGTTTTCAGCAAAATTAAAGAGCATTCAGCAGTGTAAACTGTAAAAGCACTTCCTAGCCTCTGAAATGACAGAGAAGAAAGAAACCAGAAAGCATCATAAGAAAATATATCACTCTCTAATAGCAGAAAGTCTCATTGCACCTTAAAGACTAACTAATAAACTGTTGTAAAAATGTTCATAGATTTGAGGTCACACTGAGATGCCTGGTTATCCATAGTTTAGTCTCTGAAACATTTGAGTCTCCAATTGTCTCATAGTTTATGTAATAACCAAAAAATTCCACTAAAAGCTAATGATTCTAAATTATTAGTCCCATCAAATATAAACTTAGGGCAAAAATTGTACACTCTGCCATTGTCAGTATTTTTTTTACATATCAGAGAAAAGTTTCTCAAAATAAACACAAAGCTTATTAGATTCTATGCCAATACATGCAATCAGAATTCTTAAATAATATTACAAATCTCTGGGGGAAATGTTCAATTAAGTCTTACTTGGTTGTGGTTCTGTTTTTTCTTCTTTGCTTCATTCACGCTATTTGGGATACATGATGTTCTAAAAGATTTCACTGGGGACAAAATGTAAGCAAATTGTTAATAAAATAAACACATTACTTATTGAGAATATAGACACAGAATAATTGGAAAGAGACCACAAGGGCCATCAACTCCAACTCCCTGCCATGCAGAAATATACCATCAAAGCATCCTTGACAGATGGCCATCCAGCCTCTGTTTAAAAACCTCCAAAGGAGACTCCACCTTTCCGCATGGGCCAATAACAGCGCCCTAGGGACGGCAAAAACGCCGTCCCTAAGGAGCTGTTCGCATGGGGGGCACAGCTGCATCGCAGCAGCGCTGCCCTCGCTCCCCCCCAAGTGGTGCGAAGCCGCTGTTTCCCAACCTTGCTCCCCAAGCGAGGTTTTCTGGAAACAGCAGCTGGAAGGCACCATCCCCCCCTTTCCTGAACGACTTACCTTCCCTGCGACCTTCCGGTGTGTCACCCAGGCATGTCTCCAGAGCTGTTGCGCAGGGCAGGGGGGCATGTCCCCTGGCCTGGGCGACACGCCGGAAGGTCGCAGGGAAGGTACGTTGTTCGGGCAATGGTGTAGCACTGTCTTCCCTGCCCCTACCGGGACCGTTCATGTGAACGGTCCCGCGGGGGGGAAGTGTGCGTCAGCGTTGTATACGCCGACGCACCCCCGAGCGTGGCCGTGTGGAAACGGCCTCAGAGACAGTGTATTTCACTGTCAAACAGCCCTTGCTGTCAGGAAGTTCTTCCTAATGTTTAGGTGGAATCACCTATGATAATCAAAGAAAAAAGCAAAAATGTATTCAAATCAGATCTTCACTCATATTTTGGTTAATGTCAATCAAACATATCTACAAAGATGCAGTTGTATTATTCTAAGTCTAAATTAAAATACAACATCTGTTTCTATGAGGGCTAAATTGCATGCTACATGTTGTGAATGCATGCAACAAAGTACCATTTCAACTTCTAAGCAAACACACTTGTAAGTAGCAGTTTCCACCAGGATAGTAGAGAGAAGGACATTTAATACTTCTACCACCTATCACTTCCCTCCAAATTTGTTTCCCAAATGAGGCTACAGAATGAATGTGTTCCACCAAGAAAAAGATGCTTCATAGAAATGTATTCACTGTAAATTCAAATTATTTGTGATTGAATTGTTAGTTAGGTCTCCTTCAGTTGATGGAGTTATTAAAAACAGAATAATCAAAGTCTTTTCTCTTGAGCAAGATGGGTGTAACTGTACAGCAGCAAAATAAAACAGAAATCCATGATATCTCGAAGATCAACAAAATCTATTCCATCATAAGTTTTCTGATAAAGTAAGTACTGACTCATGAAAGCTTATGCAGGAATAATTTTTGTAATCTGGCTGTTGTGGGTTTCTGGGCTGTGGGCAGTGGCGGAGCCTATAAGGGGGCGGGGATGTGCTCTGCCCCCTTCCCCCTCGCTCCTCCCTTCTTGCCTGGCTCCACCCACCCAGGCCTGTTTTGCAGCCAGCAGAAAGTAGTTTTCAGCAGGCAGAAAAAAGTAAGAGGGGGTGGGGGCTGCGAGGGGTGGGGGAGCGGAGTGCGGGAGCGCCCGGCCCAGATGCTGTTTTCTTCCCCTATGCCCCTGGCTGTGTGGCCATGGTCTGGTAGTTTTTGCTCCTAACATTTCACCCACATTTATGACTGGCATCTTCAGAAGCATGTCACAGTAAGATGTGTTTCTCTCCATGACACAGCATAGACTGATTGTGTGGTTGCATACACTCTTGCCGTAAAAGCCTTTGACAATATAGGTGCCACTCCACTCCTATTTTATTTTCCTTTTCAATGGTATTTATAAAATTTCCTCATTTTCTTCTGTATGTCTACTAATATCTTTACTACTACTGTATCACAGAAATGCATGCATTTGTAAATGTTGGATTACCTAGATGGAAAAGGTGATAGAAGACATAGACGGAAATATGGATTTTACAAATTAAGCTTTTGTTGGAATGAGAGCCACATATTAATACTAACCTCTCTCCTCAAAAAAACTCATTGTAATTCATTTTAGTTTAATGTAAACTTCCAGCTTTGATTTTCATGTGAAAGATTAATTTCATTAAAAATAATTCAACACAATTATATCTATGTGCAATCATTCGACAATAGGATATCCATGCAGACTTCTAGTGGTTATCCAAAAGAAAATATGGTAAACCAAGCTGGATGAGTAGGACACTCCTGTCCAGTGGATTTGCATCCTCAGAAAATGGAAAGTGTTTTTTTAAACAACAACAACAACAAACCTTGCTGATTGTGGGTGGATGGACAACGGGTGAGGAGAAAAGAGGAAGTGACAGCTGTTTTTCTTGAAGTAGGATTTGTAAGGGTGGAAACAGGATAAGAAAAAGTGTTGCATAATTTATGTTTAAGTTTCCATTGCTACCTATGGCCTAAGTAGACGTTTAATGTAGAGTAAAACAGATTACACTGTAATCATTCTGCAAAACAAACAGAGTGTATTCAAACTCAACTAAATGACTGAGAGATACAGAATAACAATATCTATGAGGAGTTTATAAATAGCAGTATCTTTCAAGGGAGGCTTTCAGACAATCATTCTCTATGTCTCATTATACTAAAGAAACAGTAGAATGGTAATTTACCTAAAGGTTTTGGTGTCCACTCCTCATCTGACTCAGAAGAATCATTCCCTGCAGACTTTCGGGACTGTCGCACATAGTACATAAATGCTGGCTTAGGAGCAGAAAGACCTAATAAAATGGACCCATCATTAGGGATTGTCTTGTAATTTCTGAATCTCCCCTACTGAAAAAAATGCTTCCACAAAGTTGTCCTGACTGAGGGCTATACAAAGATACTGCTGTCGTGAAGGACAACCAGACATTTGTGTGTCACCATCTCTACCCAGTTTGAGAAACTTCAGGTCTATGATGGTATGCATCTCTAGCCTCAAGAACCTTTTGCTAGGTGAAATATAAATCTCCCTGATCTTTTAAGCATAACAGAACCAACAGCTGAACAAGAGTTTTGGGAGATAAGTCTAGTCACCATAATAGCAGATGGCAAAATTAGCTTAACAAGTCTTTTATAAAAATGGGTTTTTAAAAAATATAGATTTTATCAATTCTTCTCAACATTCTATGAAATTGATCACTACTGCCATTATACTGATTTAGAGATGAAGTTGAATGATGGCTAAGAAGGGAATTCATGTTTGGGTAGGAATCTGACAGCTATATAAAATATGATCAATTCCAACATTCTGTTTACAAGGCCATATTCTTCTCACTAAACCCTCCCTCCCTTTCCTGAGTTTGGTCTCCAGATTCTACCTAGCAATAAACATCCTGCATTTTTAATGTACTTATAAACATGATTAATATATTCCAAATGGTATAATCCACGTAGGTAAGAACTATAGAAATAAAAGGGATTGGCAAGTTTGTTTCAACATGTGGTACTAGCCTAACTATATAAATAGTTAATTGCAGTACAATAATACTGTCAAATGTTAACAAACGTAAATGAACCTTTTACAAGATCATTCTTCCATGAATAAATGTTAAAAGGTTTTAGTTATGTTCAACTGCTTTTGCAATTTGGTGGTTTTGATTATGTCATTGTCTTAATTTTAATCTTCCTCGCTGCTTTCATTTCCAGTAATTCGTCTCACCTAGTTTAGTCATAAAGTCATAGTTCTCTTTCATGTTTTTGTATCGGATTTTTTCCCAGTCTCCCATTTCAGCCCATTGCTCTTTGGGGAAGTAGATGGACAGCTGTTTAAAAGCATCTTCAGTCTAACATGAGGGAAGGAAGAAGGAACAGACATCATGCATTTTGTGGCTAAAGAGTGTGCTAAAAAATGCAAGTGAGCTTTAAGCAGTTGATCAGTATACCATTGTTTTTAAAGCACAGATTAAAATGTGCAATTAACAGAGTTGACAACAAAGACTTGAAAGTTACTATACAGATTGAAGAACTACACCAGCTCCTGTGCTATTGAACAAGTTTTGACAAAAAAGAAACTCTGGCCCCTTCCGCACACCCAAAATAATGCGTTTTCAAACCACTTTCACAACTGTTTGCAAGTGGATTTTGCTATTCCGCACAGCTTCAAAGAGCACTGAAAGCAGTTTGAAAGTGCATTATTTTGCATGTGCGAAATGAGCCTCTGACAGCTTTCCCTTCAAGTCTGCATCCCAAATTAATGAATACTTTCTATTTTTTGATAGAATATGAAAAGTACAGCTTATTTTAGTAATATGCACTAAAGCAGAATATCCAGTTGAAAACAGAGTGATTTTTAAGGAGGTTGTTTATTTTTAAGTCATTTTTCCTCTGGCATGTTACTGTAACAAAGAATTTAAAATACGCACTTGCTTCAATTTCAACAAATAGCTAGTTAAAAACAAATAAAAAACCAGCTAATTGCATTTATCCATACTATCTGGGACTTAATTACACAAGAAATAACTGTCAATAGAAGTTATCACCACATTGAGGATTTGCGGGTGGTGTCAAAGGGGGGGCAATACATATACAAAGAAATGTAGTTGACCCCTTCTAGTTCAGTTGGCAGACCAGAGGAGGATCAGCAGAAGTGCTCCAGCCCAAAGAGCAATCAGAGTTTGAGAACCTTATACCACTTGGCTCCACTTCTTTTTGCCACAGTACTAAATAAACCATGGGCAAATCTACCATCTGCCCAAATCCTAAGTGGTCAAACCCCAAATCCTATTCCTGAAGTCAGGATTGTCAGGTTTGTGGGATTTTTCCCCACAAAAGCTACGTGTTAACAGTACAGTTTCAAGAGTCACATCTTCTAATCTAAACCCATTGAATAAGGGTTGCCAACCTTCAGGTGGTAAATAAATGCACATATTGCACTAGAATTGCTCTCTGTACAAAAGTACCATGTAGTCTTAAATTTGTATATCATTAAACAATTGATATTGACTCAATGTCTTTTCAATATCTATTTCCATTCAGACATTAATGCAACATGTGGTTGTGCATAAATGCTTGTTTTCTCATCAAATCAACAACGTTCACAAAAAGTTGGCTTTTGCCAGTATCACATTAACTCTATGGCCCTTTCCACACACGCAAAATAATGCGTTTTCAAACCACTTTCACAACTGTTTGCAAGTGGATTTTGCTATTCCGCACAGCTTCAAAGAGCACTGAAAGCAGTTTGAAAGTGCATTATTCTGTATGTGCGGAATGAGCCATAATATGCTTACGCAACAGATTACATCCTGCCAAAAAGTCTGGCTTTCACTTTGTAGCAATGCAGCGTTGCAATTTGAAACATACAAAACAGTATTTTGTGAGTACCAAGTCATACTGTTTTAAACAATGTCTTTTAAAAGTACAAGATGGTATTTTGCCCACAGGACATTATTTATTGTGGAAGCACAGAGTTCAGGTGAAATTGGGAAAAGCCAACTTGTTATTATACTTATTTGATGAGAAAAATAGTATTTATGCATGACCACGTGTTATACTATTGTCTTAATGGAAATAAGATATTGAAAAGACGTTGGGTCAATACTGTTTTAACGCTATACAAATTTAAGAATTCATGGTACATTAGTACAAAGAAGAATTTTGATGCAGTGTACTAATTTTATTTACTTATAGGTGCACTTCTCCACCCCAGATATAGCTATGGTAACCTCCAGGTGCTGGCTAGAAATCTCCTGCTATTGCAACTGACCTCAAGGCAACAAGGATCAGTTCAACATGGACCACTTTGGAAAGTAGACTCTCTATGGTCTCATATGACATTATACCTCCCATTCCCAAACCCGTCCTCAGTCCTAATCTCCAGGAATTTTGATATTGTAGCCCCTTTCTCAACATAACTCTCCCCTGAAAGGAGGACATAAATCGCTGCTGAAGAAAGGGATCATGTGCTAGATCCGCCTGTGAAACAAAATTAAATTCATGCTAGAAGTGGTCTGGCTTGCCATGGGGAGAGTAGAAAGTGAAAGTGGGGCTCGAGGAAATAAGCCCATACAAGAAAACGTGCAGTGACGCATGTTTGCCCCCATCCCGTAGCAGATGCACCCTAATAAGAAGACACCCTAATAAGAAGAATGTGTTTAGGGCCACACTTTAATTTTTTTTCTCTTCTTCTCAGATTCTCATGCAAATGATGATGAAGAAGAAGAGTTTGGATTTATATCCCCCCTTTCTCTCCTGCAGGAGACTCAAAGGGGCTGACAATCTCCTTGCCCTTCCCCCCTCACAACAAACACCCTGTGAGGTAGGTGGGGCTGAGAGACCTCCGAGAAGCTGTGACTAGCCCAAGGTCACCCAGCTGGCGTGTGTGGGAGTGTACAGGCTAATCTGAATTCCCCAGATAAGCCTCCACAGCTCAGGCGGCAGAGCGGGGAATCAAACCCAGTTTCTCCAGATTAGATACACAAGCTCTTAACCTCCTACGCCACTGCTGCTCACTATTTCATATCTATTTCATATGATCCTACATCTTACCCATCACCCCCTTCCCCTCACCTTGGGTTTCTGTCCCTTTTTATTTGTCTGTGTTTTGTCCCTTTCTGTGGAGTTCTTATCTCCTGAGCTGCCCCTTCTGGGACCTGACACCATCCCGCCTGCCTCAGTGTTTTTTGTGAGAAGCGAGTGAGAAGACGAGGCCTCACTAGCTCCATCCTTTAATGACTTCTCTCTCTGGCCCCTTGGATCACTGGTCGCCATTTTTCCCTCCGTTCCTTGACACTCATGTTCAGTTCCCACACGCCCTTGGGCTTCAGTTTTGTCTGACATCTCTCCTTTCAGCTCTTGGGTGTTTTCCTTCAACCCTTGGGCCTCTCTCTCAGTGGACATTCTCCCCACACCCTTGGGTTTCAATCACGCTTCTCCTCAGTCCCTAAACACCAGCCCCAGTTCAGTCACCTATGCTAAATCCCTCAGCCACCATCCATCTCCTCTAACCCAAGTTGGAAATTCTCCCTTTTTTGACTTGGGACCGCTCTGCCCTATTTTAAATTTTGTTTTAAACCCACTAAATCCTGAACTAGCCAACTCTAACTCCGTCTCTTCTCCTCTCCCCCTCAGCCAGCAATTCTCCCCTCAGACCGGACCCGAAGCCCGCCAAAAACCCCGCGGCCAATCAGCGAGCGGCATCTGCACGTTGGGGCCAATCACAGAGCAGCGCGGGAAAATAAGACGGCAGATTCGCCCCTCGGGCGACGGTTACCTCAGCGCTAGAGAAAGGACGGTGGGGGAGGGGCTGGAAGGGGTATCTCGTCAGTTTTTAAAATGGAGATGGGGGATCTCTCGAAAGGAATGGGGTTCAGTGTCCTGTGACAGAAGGAGTGGATGGGAAGAAGAGGCGACCCCCCAACGGTGTATAAAGGAGGCTGTCTTAAAGACGGGCCAGTTCTTAAAGGGGCGCGTGCCTCTGAGCGTGTGCAAAGTTCATCGCCCCCTCATGGCAGGGACGGCGTGAAAGACCGAACAGTTTTGAACGAGAATGGTGTCAAACTAACCTCTATATGTCTGTTTAGTACATGAAACGTTAAAAGGGCGGGGAAAGCCCATAGAATGAAGCAGGGGGAAATAAAACGACTATTCAAGATTTAATAGAAGAAGGATTTCGACAGGCGCAGCTTCACTCCTCTCTGAGATAAGCTTCACCTGCCGAACTTCTGTCCGCCCCTAGAGCCATCAGGGTAGTTGAAACGCGTTGCTTTGCCTTGAATGGCCACTAGGTGTCACTGCAGGTCCATTGCACTAATAAATCCAAGTTAATATTAGCTTAATTAACATTAGAACTGTTTGGGAAGGCCTTCAAGATCTCACTCCTTATTGGTGACCCGTGTTCCGAAAATAAACGAGGATAAATTAAGCCCAATGTGCTTCTAAAGCCACCTTTGCTCTTTACAATAAGAGCCATCTGCTCTCCCAAATTCTAGCTGTGCAACAGAACTTAATCCATCCAATTTCCCCAGTGATAAATAGGGAAACAGGATAGAAAACTTATTTAAGTCAGTCAGTGAAAATTAGTCCACTGTTCTGTTTCAGTATTGCAAGCCTCTGTGCTTTTCTGTTTTAAAAAGTCCACAAGTTGCCAAAACTGCCCCCTCCTCTCCATCTTTCTCCCATAACAAAGGCTTTCACAGCCAGAATCCACCGGCTGTTGTGGGTTTTCTAAACTATGTGGCAGTGGTCTGGTAGTTTTTGCTCCAAATGTTTCTCCTGCATCTCAGAGAAGAAGAAGAGTTGGATTTATATCTCCCCTTTCTCTCCTATAGGAGGCTCAAAGGGGGCTTACAAACTCCTCTCCCTTTCCCACTCACAACAAACACCCTGTGAGGTGGGTGGGGCTGAGAGAGCTCAGAAGAACTGTGATTAGCCCAAGGTCACACACTGGCATGTGTTGGAGTGCACAAGCTAATCTGGTTCACCAGATAAGCCTCCACAGCTCAAGTGGCAGAGCGGGGAATCAAACCTGGTTCCTCCAGATTAGAGTACACCTGCTCTTAACCACTATGTCACTGATGTCAAAGTGAGATGTGTTTCTCTCCGTGGCACAGAGTGGAATGACTGTGGGTCACAACTGTTACCGCGCTGCCCTTGGTAACTTTTACTAACTCCGAAGTGCCCAGCTCTCGGCAGCACCCAGGAACCCAAGCAAGACCCGACGCGGCGAGTATAATAAACACAGAAGGTTTATTGAGATGCTGACCTAAGTGTCAGCACCTCCATTCCACACAGCCACAGCGCTGCCTAGCAGCTTCACAATCTCTTAAATACCCTTTCTCCCGTCGGGAGCCCGGGAGGATACAAGACAGCCCACCACCATTCATTAGCAAAATTCAAAACGACCAATCATGCATTTGCAACATACGGGAACCAATCAGAGTTCGATGGGTATCCCCTTCTTGGATTTCGTGCCGGAGTAGGGCGGGGCGATGACGTATGCCCTGGCGGGAGAATCACAAAGGGTCCTCCAGGTGTTCGGGGTCAGGAAAATGGAGCTTGATGACGATGGCCCCTTATCTGCCTGCTGACGGGATTTGGCAGGGCGAGGCGCTTTCCCCGAGATCTTCTTTTGTGTGCGTCCATCAGGGGGGACCTTTACACGTGAAAGGACGGGCTCAGGTGGGGCCGAGATGGAGTCCTGCCTTGAGCCAAGGAGGTTCCACGCAGTCACAGATACAGAGAAAATTATAAATCCTATTTCCTATCTAATACAGTTGGCTTCTACCTAACACAAAAATAAAACATAGTTTAATCCTTAGTCAAACAAAAGGTCCAGAAGTGGAACAAATTTACTTCTGGCTCCGCTATCACAACTGAGAAGGCTCTGGCCCTTGCTGAAGACAGCCAGATAGACTTTGGGCAAGGGATTACCAGGAGATTTTCACAGCACTTTCTGGTGAATATACCAGAGGCGTTGGTCCCATAAATATGGGCGTCCCGGGTCGTTTAGGGTTTTGAAGTACCAGCCAGGGGCGTATCGATAGAAAATGGTGCTCCCTCCCCTTCAGCAAAACCTTTGAACCCAGTAGACTTCTCATGACATGATATCTGGATAAGGTGCTACTGAATTCAACGTTCGCCTTCCTACCACACCCCAACATGGCTACTCTCTGAAACCATCTTCATGGGTGGCACATACCCTGAATCTACTGCTGGTCTCTAAAGTGCTCCTGGACTCTATTTTCACCATAGAGTTTAAAACACCCCTCCCCACCCCCTTGACCAACCCTCTCCAATCCTAAACTACTCTGGATTCTTCCCAGGAGAGCAGGAGATGCTTTCTCTCTCCATCCTCTGGCCATTTTATTAAGCTGTCTGATTCTTTGGTGCAAAATGACACACGGATTATGTTTGGCTTATCCTGCTATACCAGTTCTTTAAATCTAATCCGTAATTCAGTCTGGAGCCACTGGGGCTGTCGCAGCAGTTTCTGAATGAGCCTCAAAGTAGCAAGTGAGTTGCAGTAATCCAGCCTGGAGGACAACATTTGCATGGATCACAGTGGCTAGATCAGTGCAGGTTGGATAAGGGCACCCGAGCACAGCAAAGATGTGGAAAGGCTGTTCTGCAAACACTGGTGACTTGGTCTTGGTACACTTGAGCCTCCATAGAAAGGGAGGTATCCAAAGGCTTGCCGAGACTCTTGAAGGAGGATGAAGGAATCAGTTCTGCAATTGAGTCCAGTAGCGTATCTGCAATGGAGACGGGTTCAAATGACCCCGAGAACCATGGCAGGAGGGGGGCAAAATCAGCCCCACCTCCCTTTTCCCCCTCGCCAACCTGGCTCAGAAGCAGGCTGGCTCCTGGGCCAGCTTGCTGCCGCCATGGCCATCGGAGCCAGCCCCCCTGGTCTCTCTGCAGGCCGCCTCCTTCCCTCCCTAGGCCCTCCAGGCCCTGGGGAGGGCAGGAGACAGCCTGCAGGGAGCCCAGGGGATGGCTTGTGGGGCGGGGGGGTGGCTTGGACAGGTGCCACAGCAGCAGGTGGCCCAAGAGCTGGCCTGCTACTGCAGTGCCCATCCAAGCTCCCACCGGGGTAGATGTTCCCCCCGTTTTGTCCCCAGTGCCATTTCTCCCTGATACGCCTCTGAAGAGATCTGGCTGATCCGTCCCATTCTGACCCAGCCACAGGATCTTCTTCGTTCCTTTCAGTAGGCAGTCTCCACTTTACCGGTAGTTGGAGGAAATAGCTGGAGACAGAGAGCAAGAGGGGATAACTCGGGTTGGTAACCTACGTATACGAGGACAGTCCTGTGTGAAAACTCTCAAATGAGCAGGCAGTTTTTCAATTAAAACTGGGTTTTATTCAAGAATAAAAATAGTAAAACAAGAAATACATTTTAAGCAATGAACAGACGTACACAAAGCGCATACAAGAGCTCACTAAGAGAAAAGAGAGGAAGTTGGATAGGGTTTCAGCAAGGAGCGATAGTCACCCATCGTGAAGCGGGATTCAGGGAAAGCAGCGCTGGGGAGGAGAATGACCTGTGTTTCCAGGAGCAAAAGGAAGAGCTCACACTTAAGTGGGGGTGAGCACACAGATGCAGAATACACACACTATGAATAACTGGACCAATATTTACACCCCAAAATGGGTCCTGAGGAGGTATGAGGTAAGTCAGGCAGAAAGCCAGGGATCAAGAATTTGCTGCTTTCTGAGGTTCCAACAGTTAGAAGAAGAAGAGTTTGGATTTATAGCCCCCCTTTCTCTCCTGTAGGAGACTCAAAGGGGCTTACAATCTCCTTGCCCTTTCCCCCCTCACAACAAACACCCTGTGAGGTAGGTGGGGCTGAGAGAGCTCCGAGAAGCTGTGACTAGCCCAAGGTCACCCAGCTGGTGTGTGTGGGAGTATACAGGCTAATCTGAATTCCCCAGATAAGCCTCCACAGTTCAGGTGGCAGAGCTGGGAATCAAACCCAGTTCCTCCAGATCAGAATGCACCTGCTCTTAACCACTACACCATGCTGGCTCTCTTGAGAAGTCCTCCCTCTGAGCATTACCCTCTGTTCCTGACCTTGGAGAAGTAAGATCAGCCAACAATGTTCCAAGAAGCCCAATGCTGACAAAGTGATGGGTCAAGAGATGGGGATCGACCATGTCAAAAATCAAACCACAACAGCAGCATTGATCTGCCCCAATCCAGCTGTCATTGAAGATTGTCTGTGAGGGCGACCAGCACGGTCTCTGTCTCACGGCTGGGCCAGAAGCCAAACTGGAGCGGGTCAAGGACCAATGAATCTCTCAGGAATAGTACACCAAAACTGCCTCTCAGCCAGTTGTACCTTTCTGAACCCGTTAAGATCAGTGGAGTTAGGATTGCCCCATAAATTACAACATGCCTAAAGAATATTCATTTAATATTTCTTGATCATCTGAGGATAGTACTGCGGTTTCAAAACTTGATTTGGGGCATTTTCAGGTCAGGCTGGTGGTGCTGCCAAAGGGGGAAAAAATACGAGAAGCTAAATAGGCCCGCTGAAATATTAATGGCTCTGAAAATTAATCTTAACATTATAACCCTTTGTGGTTCTCTTGAATAAAATATTTATTAAACACCGCAGACTGAGGCCCTGAGTTTTTATGAGTGCTGTGGTAATAAATGGTATTCATCATAGTGTGTAAACAAAACTATCTGTTCAAATATTGATATAAAAAGATTGATTATGTTCACTTGACAGCGTGGTTGAATTCTTATTACTTTAGAGCTGGACAAGTCATCTTCGCTATGCCTAACATGGAAATTGCATTTATCCAAGAGTTCAGATAATTTTAGGAAATAAATCAGTTAATAATGAGCCCAGCTCTCCTATGTGAACTCCAGATGGCAGAAGTTTTCTTTCTTTCCTTTTTCCAAACTTCGATGGATTCGCTGGCCAAGGCTTTGTTTAAAGCCAATTAACAATAATTCTTTCTAGAGCAAGCAATCAATTTGATTTGCTTCCAGTTCTATGTCCTAACACAACAGGAGATTGTTATGTATGTCCTCAAAGTAGCATCTAGTTTGAGTCTAAGAATAAATATGTCCATATGTAAGAGCAGACACATTTCTCTAACTTTAATCCACCTCCCACCCCCCACCCTGCTTAAAACTTCAGTCAAGTTGTGAGAAGTTTGGTAAACATTAAGGGTGATTCCATACAGGCCAAATATAATGGGTTCAGGCCCTTTTAAAAAGCGTTATGAGGGAGAAGTTCCCACAGAACTTTTAACCCATTATATTTTGCTGAACCCAGGTTAAATGCAAGTCACTAAATTAGCGATTCCCCCCCTTCAGCCCGGGTTTCAGATGCTCCCTGCAGCAAGCAGGAAGTGTTCTATTCCAACCCCCTTCCGTCAACCTTTATAGTGGATTCCCCAGGCGGTCACTATTAGAGTGGATTATCTAATAGGCGGCCACCATGTTGTGCCAGTGAGTGGAGGGATTCTCGGGTGGGGGATTCTCAGGTGCACAGTTTGCAAGGAAACACAGTGTTTCCTGTGAGAATCGTGCCGCCTTCTGCCACCGTGATCCCAGCAATCCCAGATGGCCCCTGCACCTGCCATGCAAACAACAGCATGGGCAACACAGGTTCCTCTAGGGGATCCCAGCAGGTGTCCATAACTTCAGCGTTTCCCTCCAGATCATGGAATTCCAATCTCATCAGTTCTGGTCAGCAATGGCCAATTGGCCATGCTGGTAGGGGCTGAGGGGAATTTGCAGTTCCTGAACATCTTTGGAGAGCCAGCAGGCTCCCTTTACCCTGTTTCTAGATAGAATTCATGTTCTTCCAGATGTTATGGACTACAGTTCCCATCACCCCCTGCCAGCATCATGATGGCAGGAGATGATGGGAACTGTAGTCCATAACATCTGGAGGGCCGCGAGTTTGACACCTGTGCTCTAGGGCCGTGGTGGCAAACCTTGGGCACTCCAGATGTTATGTACTACAATTCCCATCAGCCCCTGCCAGCATGGCCAATTGTAGGGGCTGATGGGAATTGTAGTCCATAACATCTGGAGTGCCAAAGGTTCGCCACCACTGCCCTAGGGTCTGCAACCTGTGGCTCTCCAGCCATGCTGGCAGGGGCTGATGGGAATTGTAGTCCATGAACATCTGGAGAGCCACAGGTTGCAGACCCCTGCCCTGTTTAAGTTGCCGGTGCAGAATCAACATAAATTAACATATTTCAGGGTCATTTTCCTGGTAAATAATTTCTACAAAGTCTGAGTTTTTGCCTTTTGGTGATGCTTTATTAACCATTTTAAATTGCTAGGATTTTTCTGGGTTCAACTCTCTCTCCAAAGTCATCAGAAATTTAATATTTGAGTGTGCAGGATATTTAGGTGCCAAGCCAAAACATTTCTGTTTAATTGATTAATTTCATTCATGTAATGAGTCCCATTCCTTTTTAATGATTTAGGTCTGGCCACATAGCACTGTTTCCTAATCGCTGCTTTATGCTGAAATTATTTTCCTGCTATTTCTAGTGCCACTTACTTTTCCCCAGCGAGTTTACTTCTGGTTTCATATTATTGCTGGATTTTTGTTTCACTTTATTTTAAAGATTTTATTGTTGAATTGTTATAGCTACCTTGTGCTCTCTGGGTAGGCCACCTACATATTTTCAGAATAACTGAATGCAATAAAATATCTTGTCAGTAATGCACACACAAGTCAAGGAATGCATTTTATACACTGGTGGCGCTCTTTTAAAACTATTAACAGTCTGGGCAACAATTAGCAGAAGTTTGGTTTCTTTTGTCTAGTGCAGTGATGGCGAACCTTTTTGAGACCTGGTGCCCAAACTGCAACCCAAGACCCACTTATTTACCACAAAGTGCCAACACGGCCATTTAACCTGAATACTGAGGTTTTAGTTTAGAAAAAACAGTTGGCTCCGAGGCGTGCGTTACTCAGGAGTAAGCTTGGTGGTAGTTGGTGGCTTTGCTTTGAAGCAACCATGCATCTCTTCCAACGGGTGAATCACGACCCTAGGAGGATTTACTCAGAAGCAAGCCCCATTGCCATCAACCGAGCTTACTCCCAGGTAAAGGATTGCTCTTTTGTTCTATGCATGAAAATCAGTGGGATTTAACAGCGCTTAACAGGGTTACCTACGCTGCTTCCCCAAAACTTGGTCTTAGGTTTAATGCTAATAATCAAGACCAGCAGCCCAGGCCAGCCAAGATGGGGGGGGCACTCTGCACGTGCCCACAGAGAGGGCTCTGAGTGCCACCTCTGGCACCCGTGCCATAGGTTCGCCACCACTGGTCTAGTGTAAATTGAACCCAAAGAACAAACAATTTCTTAAAATCCAAAACACCACAGGGGAGACTACTGTAGAATAATTAGGGTTGCCAACTCCAGGTATAACCTGGAGAACGTTGCTATTATATTTGATCTCCAGACCACCAAGACCAGCTCCCATGGAGAAAACGGCTGCTTTGGAGGGTGGACCCTATGGCATTATACCTTGCTGAGTATAATCTCCTCTCCCATTCTCACATGCTCTCCAGCCCCCAGCCCCAACATCTCCAGGTATTTTGCAATCCAGAGCAAATGTGTGCATCCAGCAGCAGACAAGAGATAAAGGAGCTCCCCGTTATCTGTAGGTTATCTTTGCTGTCCCCCTCTTTTCAGCTACAAAACCTCGGAAAGCTTTGGCGCAAAGGGCTCCGCTCTCTCAGGCAGAATGCCAGCGAGGCTGCCCAACTACGTAAGCCGCAGGAAGGCTTTGTGATGAAATCTCTCTTGATTCAGCCGGAAGCGCACAACAACAGATGACCCCTGAGGGCTGAAGCATGACGAAGCTTCATTTTGACAGTAAACGCGCCCTATAAAATAACAAGGAATAGAGACACCCTGTATTTTTTTTTCGTCCAAGGAATATTTATTTGCCCAGCTTTGGTTCAAGGAGCGCCTGGCTGCAGCTGCAGATCGTAGCGGATTTAAAGGCGACTCCAGCCAAAATGTCTTGAAGCCCACCTGGTGCAAGCGAAATGTAAGCAGCCAATGAGAGTCAACTATTGCTCGGCAGCGGCCAATCATTGCCGAGTAGAGGCGGGACCAAGCTCGTCAGGGTGATGCGCGGGAAAGCGGCTTCCTTCCATCTCTCGCGCCTCGCGTTTAACCGACTCAGGCGGAGGCGAAGCGGGAGGCAAGGCAAGGGGGCGTGGCCCGTTTAGGCAGTTGGAGGAGGAGGGCGTGGCCTAAAGGGAATTGGGGTTGGGGAAATGGAGCTGGAGTTTCTCCCCACCTTTCCTCCCATTCCAGCATGAATGGTGTCAGTGTTGTTGCATTAAAGCCCCGGATGTCGAAGCCCTGGTGCAGATGTAGGGGCTGAGTGGGCTGCTCAGCGGTGAGAAAAAGGGACTTTGTTCATGCTCAGATACTCTCCTGTAATTAGGGTTGCCAGCCTCCAGGCGGTTACAACTGATCTCTGGACTTACAACTGATCTCTGGAATTACAACTGATCTCTGGACTGCAGTGGTTCCCCATTTTTCCCCCGCTCACGTACCCCTTGGTGTACCATTTCCCTAAAATTGTACACCCATATTAGCAAACCCATTACATAATTTTTTTCTATGAACCCCCAAATGCTCTGGTGGTAGTGTACCCCAGGTTGGGAACCACTGCTCCACAGAAAATGGCAACTTCGGAGAGTGGGTTTTGTGGTGTCACATCCCTGCCAAGATCCCGCTGCTTCCCAAGTCTCCAGGCACTGCCTGAAATGTCCATGAATTTCCAGAGATGGCCACCCCAGTTGCCAACCACTTAAGTGGGGCCTGGAGTCCGCCTCCAGGAATTATGGCTGGTCTCCAGCCTGCAGAGCTCTAGACAAAAAGAAAGTGTTGGACTGTATTGCCACCACGTGCCAGCTGAGCTTTCTTTTTAGACTCAGTCTCCTTCGGGACTGCCTCAAATTTCCAGGAATTTCCCAAGTCAGAGTTGGCAACCTTCATTGAGGCGGTGGGCCTCCATCGCCGGCCTGCCAGAGCTCTTTGCACAGCTCACTGGCCCTGCCTGGGCAGTGGAACGGCTCTACCTCTCAGCCTACAGCGGGCCCTGCGGGATCTTAACGATTTCCGCAGGGCCTGCAAGACGGAGCTGTTCCGCCGGGCTTTTGGGGAGCCCAGCCGCTGATGGCTCCTCCTCCCCCCCCCCTTTATGTCATCTATGGACCCTGCCGCCCTTTCCCCTCCTCCTTCCTCTAAGGGGATTTAGTGATTGGACGCCATCGATATATTTGATGTTGGAACGCTGCATTAATTTTAATGGGGTTGGTTTTAACAATATAGAGCCATCATTTAATGTTTATTTATATTTGATACTGTGGATTTTACTGTGCTCTATCTATTGTTTGTTCACCGCCCTGAGCCCTTCGGGGGAGGGCGGTTTATAAATACAACAATAAATAAAAATAAAAAACCCTGGAAGTTCAGTTACCCCAAGGACGATCGTTCCAGAAATGTAGCCTCTGAGTTAGCCTGAAGCAGCTGAATAAATCAGGACTCCAATGTCACCTTACATAGAAGCATAGAGCTGGAAGGGATCTCAAGGGTCATCTAGTCCAACCCGCTGCACAATGCAGGGAATTCACAACTACCTCCCCATCACCACCACTCCCCTAGTGATCCTTGTTCTATGGCCAGAGGAAGGCAAAAAGCCTCCAGGCTCCTGGTTGCAATCTGGCCAGGAGGGAAATCCCTTGCTGACCCCAAAGTAGTGATCAGCATTACCCTGGGCATGTAAGAAAGACCCCCAAGAGCTAAGCACTGGGTCATATCTTCCTGCCCAGCCTGTCATGACCTTCCTGAGTTCACAGAATCAGTCTTCCGGTCAGATGGCCATCTAGCCACTGCTTTAAAATTTAAACTCCAAAAAAGAGTCCACCGCCTCTCAAGGAAGCCTGTTTCGCTGAGGAACCGCTCCAACAGGAATTTCTTCCTAATATTTAATCAAGAACTCTTTTGATTTAATTTCAACCTGTTGGTTCTGGTCCAGTGTTCTGAAGAGAAAACTGGTCCACTCCATCCAATATGACAGCACTTCAAATACTTGAAAATGGCTGTCGTATTACCTCTCAGTTGTCACCTCTCCAGGCTAAAGATAAACAAAATTTATTCAGGTATACTGAATTCTGATTTGTGAACGTTTATGCTGGAATAAATTTTGTTAGTCTTTAAGATGCCTCTGGACCCTTGCTGTATGTTGCTCCTGGAGCAAAATCAGTTGCTAATCTGAAAGTTGCTACGGCAGAGGAAAAGCTCAATAGATAAAAAGAAGCAGCCAGCGAAACCTGTCTATAAATCATTGTAGCCTGTATGTTTCATCCCCCCCCCCCCTCCTTCCAGGTTGCCAGAGAGACAACACTTGGATTGGTTCTATTGAGCATTTGCCTCCCTCTTGTTGCTGTTTGGTTAATGAAATGTTTTCTGGTTTCTATGCACCAAGCTATAAATGTTCATCATTTTTATGACTAAAGGTAACACGTGCAGCTCAGTCACTTCTGTGTTTCCGGGGATGTAAGTCCCATTTTGTTCAACAGGGTTGATTCCCAGGAAGTCAGGCACAGAACTGCAGTCATAGGTTCATTTTTCAAAAACAAGAAGGGGAAAAAATGACATTCCGAGCACATACATACATTTTTATTATTTTGCATTGTGGCGGTTGTATTGTAATCCGTTGTTTTAAACCAGTGATGGCGAACCTTTTCGAGACCGAGTGCCCAAATTGCAACCCAAAACCCGCTTATTTATTGCGAAGTGCCAACACGGCAATTTAACCTGAATACTGAGGTTTTAGTTTCGAAAAAACGGTTGGTTCCGAGGCGTGTGTTACTCGGGAGTAAGCTTGGTGGTAGTCGGTGGCTTTGCTTTGAAGCAACCGTGCAACTCTTCCAACGGGTGAATCACAACCCTAGGAGCGTTTACTCAGAACAAGCCCTATTGCCAGCAACCAAGCTTACTCCCAGGTAAAGGATCACGCTTTAGTTCTTCGCATGAAAATCAGTGGGGTTTAACAGCACTTAGCAGGGTTACCTACACTTCTTCCCCAAAACTAGGTCTTAGGTTTAATGCTAATAATTGAGCCCAGCAGCCCAGACCAGCCTATATGTGTGTGGGGGGGGGGGGCACTCTGTTTGCACGTGCCCACAGAGAGGGCTCTGAGTGCCACCTCTGGCACCCGTGCCATAGGTTCGCCACCACTGTTTTAAACTGTAAGATGTCTTGAGTATATTTGCAGAGAAATGGTATAGTAACACAGTATATGAGTGGAATTACAGATTGCTCCTACTGGAGATATATAAACACAAACTATTAGTTAGCAAACAATAACCCCAACAGAACCCGGTATGGTAACTCAGTGACTTCCTACTAGTCTTTTTGATCTGTTCAATATGTATGTTAGTTTGTGAATGGGGGCAGAATTACATATGTTTTATCATTTCATGGTTCTTTTAGTTACTTTTATTACTTAATGCAGTCACTGGGCCGGGGTTTTTATTTGGGGATATGTTTGCAATTGTTCCATTCCCCCCCGCCCATCTGTTTTTACTCTCCCCCCCAGGGGATATGTATGTGTAGCTGTACTGTTTTGCTTGATGAGTAAAACATGTTTGACGGAGCACAATGGAATGTGCCAAAGCTGGTAGAGGCATAGTAATCCCAGAAGGGTAGCTGTTTGAATCTGTTGTAGCAAAACAAAACATAAGTCCAGCGGCACTTTGAAGATCAAATTTTATTCTATTGTGAGCTTTTGTGAGTCAGAGTTCATTTCCTCAGGTATAGAGAAGAAAGAGAACTATTTACCTCGTTTAATTTTATCTTCTGCAACTCTCTTAAAATGAGATAAATTATTTTTCTTCCTTGTATCTGAGGAATCAAACCTTGAATCATGAAAGGTGAAACCGGAATAAGACTTGAAGGTGTGCTGGACTTCTGTTTGGGACGCAAGGTAGCCAAGCAACTGGACAGTCACTAATTCAAATATGTTCTCTTCCACAAATTCTTTGAGTAGCCTTAAGCAAGCGATTCTGCTCTCTCTGCCCCTTCTCTGCAATATAGGTTATTAATAATGACCTACCTTACAGGAATGTTGTAAGGACTGTTCATAACACGTATGAATAGGTGGGCAGATAAGAACATAAGAAAGAGCCTGCTGGATCAGACCAGAGTCCATCTAGTCCAGCTCTCTGCTACTCGCAGTGGCCCACCAGGTGCCTTTGGGAGCTGACATGCAGGATGTGAAAGCAGTGGCCTTCTGCTGCTGCTGCTGCTGCTGCTGCTCCCGAGCACCAGGTCTGCTAAGGCATTTGCAATCTCAGATCAGGGAAGATCAAGATTGGTAGCCAGAGATTGACTTCTCCTCCATAAATCTGTCCAAGCCCCTTTTCAAGCTATCCAGGTTAGTGGCCATCACCACCTCCTATGGCAGCATATTCCAAACACCAATCACGCCTTGCGTGAAAAAATGTTTCCTTTTATTAGTCCTAATTCTTCCCCCCAGCATTTTCAATGTATGCCCCCTGGTTCTAGTATTGTGAGAAAGAGAGAAAAATTTCTGTCAACATTTTCTACCCCATGCATAATTTTATAGACTTCAATCATATTCCACCTCAGATGTCTCCTCTCCTAACTAAAGAGTCCCAAACGCTGCAGCCTCTCCTCATAAGGAAGGTGCTCCAATCCCTCAATCAACCTCATTGCCCTTCTCTGCACTTTTTCTATCTCTTTGATATCCTTTTTGAGATGTGGCAACCAGAACTGAACACAGTACTCCAAGTGCGGTCGCACCTTATTATATAAGGGCATGACAATCTTTGCAGTTTTATTATCAACTCCTTTCCTAATTATCCCCAGCATAATGTTTGCATAGAGATTTTTCAGCCTCGACTGCATATGGGTCTTTGGAGACTTGGGTTGTGGTTGTCTCTCCCACTCCGATGCTCCTAATGTCCCTTATCATCTTGGGCTGTTCTGTTGGCTTCTTAAGAGCACCGGCTGACTAGTCACTGTGGCATAGTGCCAATGGGGCAGGGTGAGCACAACGGGGGCGTGGCCGGGCATTCCGGGGGCGGGGCATTCCTGGGCGGGGCTGTGGCAAGGACGCAGCTGCTGCGCCAGTCCTTGGGCGGGAAACGAGTGCACGCAGGTGCAGGCTGCCACGCACGCCGGTGCACCTCCTTCTACACTGCTTCAAGTTCTGCGCGCTACTGCTGAGAGGAAGGGCATAACTAAGGCAAAAATCACGTGGCAAAATCACCAATTAGTAACCCCCTCTAGGCACACACAAATAATTAGTAACCTACTCTCGGGAACCTGTGAGAACCTTCTGGGTCCCACCTCTGCTCCTGTATATAAATATGTATACTTTTTCCCAATGGGGACCCAAACCAACATGCAACATCCCCCCCCCCCCACACAAACAAACACAGTTTCCCCCTAGCTTTGTACCAGTCGCTTTTCTTTGGGGGAATCAGCTTCTAAAACGTAGCGTATACTTTTTATTGCCTCCTGTTCTTTTTCCTAGGATTTACTTTCAACATGAATCCTTGCTGCAAAGGAGACAGAAACCAGCATCCGGTCACCAGCTCCGGCTTACCTTGTTCTTTCCACCAGCTGCAAGTCTCGCAGACTGAGCAGAACAGCTCTGGGGAGAAACCCGTCAGGGTCAAACGCCGCAGAACCAGACGGGAGCGCGATTATGTCCGATTTGGTGGGAATGGCACCGACTGTGTCCTAAAACAAAGGCCCTGTTGCAGGGGGCTTCAAAAGGCATTGCCCCCTTTCTGGGATGCTCACTTTACCGACTGTGCTAAGCCGGCCTCTTTCAAAAGGGTCGGTGGTACAAAACCTGTAATTATAACCCAGAACAGACTCTCTCAGCACTCGGGCATGTTTAATAAGGAGGTGAAATCTGTGAACATAGAGAGGTTGCTGAACCTCAGATGTGAGCAAGAGGTTGTGGAGGTGGCCCCTTTAAGGGGAGGTTGTGGAGCAGATAGGCAGGTGGGGGAAGGCAACCAGACAGGTAAATCTGGCGGCTGTGATCAGAAATCTATTCCCTGCAAGCAACAGGGATCCAGTGTAAATAATCCATCTGGAACGAATGAGGATTCTCTACCTATAATTGTAACCCCCATCTCTGCAGAAAACCATTCCAGAGCTCCTGTAAATGCAATGGATCCTGGATCCCAATCTTTGGCTGCTGCAGAGGTGGATCAGCAGTCAGAACTTCAGACTGCAGAAGCTGACCTTTGTCAAAGTGATGTCCCAGCAGTTACAAATGAAAAGGAAAATGTCCCTCCTGTCTCCGCGGCAGGAGCCGAATCCCGCAAAGGCAAATCTCTTGCCAGGGAATTGGCTTGTGAGCTGGAAAAACGTCTGAACCTCAAGGCGATATTCCCTGGCCGCAACTTAATCAACTCAACACGTCAGACTATTATCAGAGTCCTTCAGGAGCAGAAGAGAAAGTTACCCGATTTTTCTGCTTTGGCGCAATACAAGAAGGTGGCAGGTGGTTGTAAGGGTGATGCTGTCCAGGCAGGTAAGCTGTTTTCTGAGCCTTCCCCCATCCCCACCCCCGCCTCAAAAAAGTCATAACGTTTTCAAGGACCGTCCAGAAGAACACAAAAACAATTGGTTGTTGTGGGTTTTCCAGACTGTGTGGCCGTGGTCTGGTAGATCTTGTTCCTAACGTTTCGCCTGCATCTGTGGCTGGCATCTTCAGAGGTGTATCACAGAGAGAAGTCTATTATACACTGTGTCTAGTGACTTACTGATTGGTAAATGTAATATTGGTGTTCCTGATATCAATATTGTGCAAGCTGCTACTATTCTTTTTGGCTTTTTAGGGAAATGTTGGCCGTCGTTCCCTGCAAGGAGAGGAGGAGTACAGGAGATCAACAGCCAACCTTTCCTTAACCCCCCCCCCCCAAAGAATGGTAGCAGCCTGCATAATATCAATATAAGGAATAGCAATATTACATTTAAAGGGCTGAAAAACCCCGGCCATCTTCATTCTTGGCTTGGATGGGGGAGCAACCAGGAAGGAGCAAAACCCCAAAACAAGAGGAAACGTCAAGGTTTCCTCACTGTCACTAAGCTGGGTTTCCAAAATCAGTGGCGCCAGAAGTGTAATCATGTCTACAGAGAAATCTCTGCCACAAAGGAAGTGCCCCCTTGCTGCGCAGCAGTGCAGCAGTGTGTAATCAACCTTTGTCTGCATCCTCTGCAGAATGTGAAGCAGATTTGAAGATAAAACTGGTGCTTGGTGAACCTGTTGTCAGACTGTCCTGTTAATCACACGCTCTCAATAATGTGGGGATAAATTAGCTCAGAGCAGACTGCTCATTAATATCACAAGAGGCTGGGTAGGGAATATTTAATATTTATTTATTTATTTTATTTATAATCATTTTTATATACTGCCCCTCCCCCGAAGGGCTCTGGGTGGTGAACAACACAATAATAGCAATTCAACAATTCACATTAAAACCCCAGTTAAAACAGCGGATTAAAAAAAATTTATCGGCATCCAGCATAAAACTTCATAAAACTTCATAGGCCCACCCTGGAAAGAACAAACCCAGAGAGTTGGGCCCTGTAAAAGTTAAGGGTCCAGAGTGTAAAGGGGGGAAGAGGAGGGCGTACATCAGCGGCCGGCCTCTCCAAACGCCCGGTGGAACAATTCGGTCTTACAGGCCCTGCGGAACTCTCCAAGATCCCGCAGGGCCCGGATACCTGGTGGTAAAGTGTTCCACCAGGCAGGGGCCAGGGCTGTAAAGACCCTGGCCCAGGTAGAGGCCAGCCGCATCATTGAGGGGCTAGGGACAACCAGCAAGTTGGCCTCTGTCGAACGCAGAGGCCACACAGGGACATATGGGGTAAGACGTTCCTGAAGGTACGAAGGTCCCAAGCCGCGTAAGGCCTTAAAGGTAAGTACCCACACCTGTATATCACTGTATACGAAGATCAGCTCTTGGAAGAAAATCCACAGAGAGAAACATAATGCAAATTTGACAGTCTTTATTGTAGGACTAAGAGGTTCACAAGCACTTGATTCAATGTAATAAACACACACACACACAAAACACAGAGTTCCTAAGATATAAATGGGTTGGAAAATAGATTTGGAATTGAAAGGGGTATGGGATATATATGTATGGGTAATACGACCTGTCATGTAGAAGATCCAGGGTTCAGAACCAACCGGTCCAGGGGGCAATGCGTTGGGCACAGTGGCAAAGATGGAAAGGTGTCAATGGCACTGTGCAGCCCTTTGGAGGGCAGGATGAAGAACCTTTGGGAGGTGTCTGGATGAATTGTTTGAGAAACAATAGAGTGCATTGTGAGGGGATCAGGAGAAGTTAGTTACAGAAGGGAGCATCTGGGTTAAGATAATCAGGGGAGGCAGTGTCGTCAGGGGTCTTCTTGTGGCTGGAAATGAGTAAGGCTACAGTGTCATGTTGAGGACACATTCTTCCTTGACTGTAAAGCTGAAAATTTGCTGCTACGGCAAGCAAGCTGAGACCGTGAGAACAGAAAGAAAAAAAAATCCTACAAGTTCCTAGTAGGTATACCTGGCTATTGCCAGAGAATGGGCATCTCTTCAACGCCAGCATCACCCTTTAGGCTGGCACCTGGGCAGGGATACCTGTGAATGAGCACTCCCCTGCTATGCCAGGGTGGGATGGTAACAGTACCTTTGGTCTTCTGGGACAAAGAAGGGGAAACGGCAGCCTTCAGCTGACAGTCAACCCTGCTACAAGGCTTGATGCTTGAAACTAAACTGCTTGGTGGCAGTCTCAGCATTTGCTGCTTCAGCAGAAACGTCCTCTCCAAGACGCGCTGGGTCTTTTCTTGCGCATCCTGCTTTAAAGAGAACAATCCACGCGGTTTCTCTTCTCATTCAGACGGTCGCTGTACCCCCAAATCTTTGAACTGTGCACTGTTGCTGTGCTATAGCGATTGCTTGCAACTGGATCTTCCTGGGTGGATAAGACTGTTGCAAGTGATTGCTGTATCCATCTATCTGTGGATAAGTTGCAAGTGATTGCTGTATCCGTCTGTCTGTGGATGCTGCTCACATGAAGGCCTTTCTCAAACCCTTTCAGTGATGCCTTATCCATCATTGCTCTAAACATGACCGCCTTTAAATTTTGCCTTGGCCCAGCCCTTTCTCCCTCTGTTTCCCGATACACCCCTGTAAACGACGTTCACTTCATGACTATCCTCAGCCATCCCAAATTCTCCAAGGACTCAATCCTTATAAGTTATTGATAATTTGATTTTTAAGCCACCCTTCCTCTTAATGGGCACAGGGTGGTTTACAACAATAAATTAACAGATTAACATTTACAAAAGGCACCATAAAATCAATCTCCTACTAAATTTGGGGGAATAAATTAAGGGGAAAGGGAGGACACAAAAGGGAAAGGAAGAAGGAATGGCAGAAGGCCAGTGAAGGGAAAGAAAAGGAAGGGGAAAGGGGACGGAGGGAAAGGAGTTTTCAACTGGATTCTGACCATCCCCCCCCCCCCCACACACACACACACTCTCTCTCTCTCTCTCTTTTGGAACACCCGTTGTCTGCTTTGCTCAACCTCACGTTCCATTTAGTGCCATGTTGGGGACTTGAGGTCCAAGCTGTCAGGGACTTTGACCGACTTCTGGTTGCAGATTTTGTGACTCCAGAAGGGATTGCTCAGTATCCTTTGTTCTTTCCCTCCAGATTTCAAGACTCCAGCTAGGGCCCAAGAGTTGCAGTTGGAACTGAAACCCAGCGCTGACAGCAGGAACTCCGGCAGGCGTGCTTCTCTGAAGAAGAGGAGAGGCCGAGACGTGTTCTTCCTTACTAGCCCCAGTCCTGCGCATACAGCTGTAATAATGGTGAGCCCCAGAGGTGGGATCCAGCAGGTTCTCACCAGTTCCCGAGAGTGGGTTACTAATTATTTGTGTGTGCCGAGAGGGGGTTACTAATTGGGTCTGCTTTTCCGTTAGAAATTCCATTAGGTCCAAAAATCATGAAGTCCTGTTGTTTCCTATGTGGCTGGTTAGCGAAGGTAGAAAACGGGATAATTCTCCCTGTTGGGCTGTTTTAAAAACATGTTTTAGAAATATGGTAAAAGTTCCTTGTTTAAGGAAAGTATCCTTCTTTTGATTTCTAGAAACAAAATTAAGTATTTGAAAGTATTAAGTATTTGACAGGCAGTCAATTAGAGGAGAAGCAGTTGTTTCTGTTGGCAGTAGACGATAGGACTTGCTATAATGAGTTTAAATTATGGACAGAAAGATACCAGCTGGAAATTGGGAACTTTTTTTTTACAGTAAGAGTTTTTTACAGTAACAGAGAAATTAACGCCCCGCCCCTGGAATGCCCGGCCACGGTCCCGTTGTGCCCCGCCCAGCCCCATTGGCGCTACGCCACTGTTTGAATCCCACCACCATGGGAACCTGTTACTAAAATTTTCGGATCCCACCACTGGTGAGCCCCCTGAAGTTTTAGACAACTTCATTCACACAGACAGACTGACTTGGAAAGAGGGTGTTGGATAATGAGGGTTGACCAATGGGCGTGAGAAATAGTAACAGTAATGCCACAGCAGAAGTGTCCAACTCTGGCGCTTCAGATGTTCATGGAATACAATTCCCATCAGCTCCTGCTGGCATGGCCAATTGGCTGATGGGAATTGTAGTCCATGAACATCTGAAGCACCAGTGCTGGACACCCCTGTACTAAGAGAGATGGTATCTTTGTTTGCTGCTGAGGCACCCATGAAGATAATTTCCCTCACCTAGAATCTGGTGCTTTGCAGTGCCCACCTAGAGATTTGGGCGTCTTAGTTGATAGTTCCATGGGAATGTCAACTCAATGCATGGCAGCTGTGAAAAAGGCAAACTCTATGCTGGCGATAATTAGGAAAGGAATTGATAATAAAACTGAAAGGATTGTCATGCCCTTATATAAAGCCATGGTGCGACCGCACTTGGAGTGCTGTGTTCAGTTCTGGTCGCCACATCTCAAAAAGGATATCGAAGAGATAGAAAAAGTGCAGAGAAGGGCAACGAGGATGATTGAAGGATTGGAGCACCTTCCTTGTGAGGAGAGGCTGCAGTGTTTGGGACTCTTTAGTTTGGAGAGGAGGCGGCTGAGGGGGGATATGATTGAAGTCTATAAAATTATGCATGGGGGGTAGAAAACGCTGGAGGCATGAGAGAAATTTCTCTCTCTTTCTCACAATACTAGAACCAGGGGGCATTCATTGAAAATGCTGGGGGGAAGAATTAGGACTAATAAAAGGAAATACTTCTTCACGCAACGTGTGATTGGTGTTTGGAATATGCTGCCACAGGAGGTGGTGATGGCCACTAACCTGGATAGCTTTAAAAAGGGCTTGGACAGATTGATGGAGAAGTCGATCTTTGGCTACCAATCTTGATCCTCTTTGATCTGAGATTGCAAATGCCTTAGCAGACCAGGTGCTCAGGAGCAGCAGCAGCAGAAGGCCATTGCTTTCACATCCTGCATTGAGCTCCCAAAGGCACCTGGTGGGCCACTGTGAGTAGCAGAATGCTGGACTAGATGGACTCTGGTCTGATCCAGCAGGCTAGTTCTTATGTTCTTATGTTCTTAGAGCAGTGAAATTTCCCTGTTGTGTCAAATGGCCAGCCCACCCCTCATTCATGCCCCATTCTTCATCTCTGACTGCTCTGAAGCTGCTGTCCTTTCTTTCCTCCATACAGGATGAAGGAAGACCATCCCGGAGAGAAGACTTCTTTACAGAGCCAGACGGATTTGACCAGCAGCAGAACTTCCGCTTAGGAGCTGTCCAGCACCTTCCTCTTTTGTCTTCCCGGCATTTGAATTCGATCGCTGAAAGCTCCCTTGGTTCAGAGGGACAGTGTCCCCTGCAGCAGCCTATGCCCAGAACTGCTTGGCCCTGGGAACAAGGGCGGAGGGGCCCAGTTCAGGAGCCCCAAAGCAGACAAAGGAGGACCAAGGTAGCCTACGGGCCACTGCCAAAGAAGAGTGTGCCCCAAAGGCATTGCTCACCTTCCAGTCCCTGGGATTCTTGGAACCTGTCCTATTTAAGCACGGATAATGGACGCTCCAGACAGTTTCCTGTGGTTGACACTCAGCAGTATCCCTACATGAGTGAGCTCAGATCAGAGCAGGGGAGTTTTCAGGAGGCCCAGCCTGCTCCAGTCCACAGCCTGAATCTTTCTCAGGAGCATTCCCAGATCCTCGGTGGGCTCAGATCCACAGACAGAGCTGCCTCTGAATCTCAGACCTCTTTTGACGTCTTGAAAAGCATCTGGAGTCCCAATGTGCCTAGCAACAGGTCCAGGTGCCCCATGCCTCGAGCCCTGGACTATCCCTTTTTGACCCACCAGTCATCCTCTTTAAGGGAGCTGGGCTCAGACAAAGAAGAGTTTCTTCAGCTGTACAGCGTCAACCCAGAGCAAAAGAGGAGTTTCTCCAGCTGTACAGCGTCAACCTCCTCGCCCAGACACAACATTCAGCAAGAAAGGCGGGTACCCAGCAGACACCCACAAAGGGAACATTGGATGTTATCTGGACTGGCAAAAGCAAGAACCTGCCAGAAAGTTGCTTTAGAACCAGGAAAAACCTCAAACAGTTACCAACTGTGGAGACCAGCGGAGGCCTCTTTGAGAACACAGGCGACCAGGGAGAAAGGCTGCCCTTCTTCCAGGATCCAGACTTGCAGCTGGGAGAGGCTAAGCCAAATGGAAGGATTGCAGCAGCTGCGACTGTTCCAGCAGCTGCCGATGTCATATTTCCCCCCATCAGAGGTTCTGGAGAATAAATACTCCCCACTCCACACATTACAAAGCCATCTCATGAAGCAGTCCAGCCCTGAGCCCTGGGTCTTTCCCCGTATGAAATTGTACTGAAAGAATGCAGACAGCTACATCTCACAGAATTAATGTTTTGGGTTGGACAGCCAAGGTGATCACTTGGATGAGGCGCCGAATGACTTTACCTCGACCACAACTGTTCCCTTTCCCTTCTTTTCCCTCTGCCTGACTGACTCAGGTAATTTCTTTTTATCCTTTTAAAGGAGTTTTCTTTAGTCCCTTCGAGTGTGGCCGAGATTCCACTTTGAAAAACATTTCTCTTTTCTTGACAAAGTCATTGCTTGGCAAGCAGAAATGATAGGCTGGCCATCTCTCAGTGCCCACAATGATATTACCTGGATAATGTGACAGGTGCCAATAAATTGCCAGATTTCACAAGCATGGTACTATTTTGGCTATTGTTTATTTTTGAGTGAATGAGTTGAGTTCATTTGGAACACATCAGAATTTGAATGTGAACTTCTTCAGCAACAACTGTTCTCAAGATCTGCACCTTTGGGTTATAGGCTGTTCTTATGGTATTTTTAAAAACAATTCTGAATGTATCTTGCATGTTCTGGAGGAAGAGATGGGATGTTGCCAGAATACTGGTGAGTGCCAGAGATTTGTCAAAGTAAGAGCAGGTGATATTGCAGTAAAGTTAGTACCTGTTTAGTGGGAAACTAACTTTTGTTCTTTTTTTAAAAAACCATAGATATATTTTACTGTTGACTAATGGGAACAAAGTTGGAATATTTCCAATATTTTCAAGGATAAGCCAGGGGAAACAAGCAGGCGTAGATATACCCAGTGATAGAAATAGCTTCCAAACCTCTATAAATATTAGCAAGGGAAACTGGTGACATTATTTTGCTTCTATGGATTTCTGGCTAGGAGATTTCAGATACAGTAATGAGCAGGAGCTGTTCCGCTCTTCCAGAAGAAGAGGAAGAGTTTGGATTTATATCCCCCCTTTCTCTCCTGCAGGAGACTCAAAGGGGCTGACAATCTCCTTGCCCTTCCCCCCTCGCAACAAACACTGTAGGGATGAGCCCCGTGAACCCAGCAGAGCCTCAGAAAGAGTGCAGGAATGCCTGTGCCATCTGTGCCTTTCTGGGTGCACACGCTCACCTGTCCCCAGGCCCCCGTGAGTCATAGGTCATGAGATGCCTGACTCACCGTCACAAGACACCCCAGACAAAGGGGCGCATACCCCCAGGTATGGATTAGGCCCAGACAGGAACGTTTCCTCCCGCACGTAGGCAACCCCATGAGTCATGTAACTGTACAGAGATTCTCCGCCTGCCGTCCGCCTCTTATGGAAACCCTAATAAAAAGGTGCCAGGGACCAGACCACGGCAGAGTTGCCAGATCCACCGGATCACGCTTCCTGCCACTGGCTCTCTCCACCGGATGATATCGCTGCGTCTCACCTCTTCCTCGCGACCCTCGCGGGCCGACTTCAAAACACCCTGTGAGGTAGGTGGGGCTGAGAGAGCTCCGAGAAGCTGTGACTAGCCCAAGGTCACGCAGCTGGTGTGTGTGGGAGTGTACAGGCTAATCTGAATTCCCCAGATAAGCCTCCACAGCTCAGGTGGCAGAGGTGGGAATCAAACCCAGTCCCTCCAGATTAGATACACGAGCTCTTAACCTCCTACGCCACTGCTGCTCCTTCCACATAGAAGAAATAAGCTTGGAGTAGTTAAATGGGTTGCAGAAGATTCTGTCTGTAGCCAGTTGCTGTTCGTCTGGCTTGGACTCTCTGGTCAATAAGCAAACATCTTTCTCTCAACTTGCATTTTATGTTAATGTTCCTTTATTTCAAACCCAGAAAATTCCTTGAGCAGGTTGTTTCCTAATGGAGTGGCTTGACGTGCCAGAAGTTAAATAGAAGGGTGCGTATGGGGTACATTTGACTTGCAAAAAGTGGCACGCGTGTACTCCGTATTAAACAGAAACTAATCCTGAACCACAACCCCTTATTGGCTCTTACCGGGCTCAGTCACATGGGAACTCTTGCCCCAACTGAGATATAGAGCTAATAATACAAATCTAAGGGCCTTTCTGCACGGGCCAAAAACAGCACCCCAGGCACAGTGAAAACACCGTTCCTGGGGCACACTTTGTATGGCTGCCACCTCCAAAACGAGGCAGCACCATGCTTTCCCCTGCCCTAGTTTTTGAAACTCACTCAATGAGCAAGGTTTTTCAAAAACATTGTTTTCACCGGCTCTATGATTCTATGTTTTTTCTTGCTCAAGAACACTGGACTAGATCCAAGGGGTTCAAATTAAACCAAGAGAGTTTTCAGCTAAACATTAGGAAGAGCTTCCTGACAGAGCAGTTCCTCAATACAACAGGCTTCCTCAGGAGGTGGTGGACTCTCTTTCTTTGAAGGCTTGATGGCCATCTGACAGCAGTGCTGATTTCTGTGAGATCAGGCAGATCATGAGAGGGAGGGCAGTAAGGGATGACTCAGTGCTTGGCTCTTGGGCCCTTCCTTACATGCCCAGGGTAATGCTGATTGCCACTTTTGGGGTCAAGAGGAATTTTCTTCCAAGTCAGATTGGCCGAGGGATCCTGGACAGTTGTGGGATCCAAAAAATTTAGTAACAGGTTCCCAAGGTGGTGGGATTCAAACTGTGGCGTAGCGCCAATGGGGCTGGGCGGGGCATGACGTGGGCGTGGCTGGGCATTCCGGGGCGGGGCATTCCTGGGGGGGCTGTGGCAAGGACGCAGCCGCTGCGCCGGTCCTTGGGCAGGAAACGAATGCACGCAGGCGCAGGCTGCCACACACGCCGGTGCACCTCCTGCTAGACTGCTTCAAGTTCTGCGCACTACTGCTGAGAGGAGGGGCGTAACTAAGGCAGAAATCATGTGGCAAAAACACCAATTAGTAACCCCCTCTCGGCACACACAAATAATTAGTAAGTTACTCTCAGGAACCTGTGAGAACCTGCTGGATCCCACCTCTGATCCTGGAAATGTTTTGCCTTCCTCTGGCCATAGAGCAGTGGTCACTGGAGGAGGGGGGGGGGAGTAGTTGTGAATTTCCTGCATTGTACAGCGGGTTGGACTAGATGACTTCTTGGTGTATCTTTCAGCTCTATGTTTCCATATTAAGCTTCCATTGCAGAATTGGGATTTGAGCCCAATCCAGATCCTAGTCCAACCCTCTCACCACTACACAGTACTACACAACACTAGCAATCACAGGTCTTGCTCTGTAGCCAGGAACTAAACGTGAAGCTGTGATGTGACGTGTTGGGAAGGTAAAATTACTGCATATACTCGAGTATAAGTCGACCGGAATATAAGTCGAGGCACCTAATTTTACCACAAAAACCTGGGAAAACTTATTGACTCAAGTATAAGTCTAGGGTGGGAAATGCAGCAGCTACTGGTAAATTTCAAAAATAAAAATAGATACCAATAAAATTACATTAATTGAGGCATCAGTAGGTTAAATGTTTTTGAATATTTATTTCAAAGAAAAACAGCAAACTAGCTCTGTAAGTGGAGCCAAAGCTGTTAGGAGAAATCAGAAAAACATACCAGTAGTTTGAGAGATACCAAGTTTTCTGTCTGCTGCAAAGAAGTTTCTGTTTCGCTGTTAGAGCTGAGGAAATTACCGTATATACTGGAGTATAAGTCGAGGGGGGCTTTTTTCAGCACAAAAAATGTGCTGAAAAACTTGACTTATATTCGAGTACATATGTTAAATAACCTTTGTAAATACCGTCCCAACCACCTTGCAGCGAGAATAGCATATAGATACGTTAATTAATTAAATCCTGCTTGATTACAGTCCACACTTCTTCCTGGAAGTCAGTCTCACAAAGTGCGACACCTTGGATTTGATTGGCCAGCCTGGGTTTCCATTTCTCGGGCATGGAGTCGTTCTTCTCCCTGAACATTTCCTGTTCCTCTCCGTTCAGTCTTGTGCATGAAAGACGGCACAGTCATGCGACTCATTGTTTCCCTGGGGTGTGCAGTGACCAGAGCTGACGACCGCAGTTAGCCGCTGTTTCCCAATCCCCTTACAAGCCTAGGACATTTCAGGCAGTGAAATCAACAGGAACGGTTCTCTTCCTCGTGGCGAAAATAAGCTTGGAGGGGTAAGCGGGAGTTAAATTTAGCTCTCCGCACTGCTTGGCTTCACATAATTCAATCTTGACGCAACCGTCCTGTCTTTCTGTCACCGTAACATTCTGGATGAGCTCTGTGAGAGCTATCCCAGAAGTCCTCAAGAGGGCGCTCTTGGGTGCCAGCACCTTTTCTAATGCCCAGCAAGCATTTGTAGGACGTTGTCAGGACGTTGATTAAACAGTGCAGATTTGATCGGCTGTGCGGATTTTTTAAAATGTTGCTTTGGCGGCAGCTGCCACCACAACACATGGATCTGCCCCTTGCTATTGAAGCTAAGCTGTGGCGATATTATGTGGTTGATTCCACCTGTGGCAGCCATTTTGTTGCTGTGCCCAACGTGCCCTGTCAGAATTCCAAATGTGCCCACAGGCTCAAAGAGGTCGGGGAGCCTTGAGCTACCAGTGGTGGCGAACCTTTGGCACTCCAGATGTTATGGACTACAATTCCCATCAGCCCCTGCCAGCATGGCCAATTGGCCATGCTGGAAGGGGCTGATGGGAATTGTAGTCCATAACATCTGGAGTGCCAAAGGTTCACCACCATGGAGCTATACCATACCAGGCCTTCCCACCCTCCTTCCCTGGTTGATCTACCCTAAACCAGAAATAGCCAACGTTACCATTCATTGATAGATTAATTAAACTCGCAGCCCTCCAGATGCTATGGACTGCAGTTCCCATCATCCCTTGCCAGCATCATGCTGGCAAGGGATGATGAGAACTGTAGTCCATAACATCTGGAGTGCCAAAGGTTCGCCACCATGGAGCTATACCATACCAGGCCTTCCCACCCTCCTTCCCCGGTTGATCTACCCTAAACCAGAAATAGCCAACGTTACCATTGATAGATTAATTAAACTCGCGGCCCTCCAGATGTTACGGACTGCAGTTCCCATCATCCCTTGCCAGCATGATGCTGGCTGGGGATGATGAGAACTGTAGTCCATAACACCTGGAGGGCTGCGAGTTTGACACACGTGAATGAAGCGGTTCCTTTCTTTTAAGTGCTATTCTGGTTGTGTTTTTAGCCTGGAAAGGCTCACATTCTTTCCCAAGCTGCTCCGTGTTTTATGCCCTGGTTGGGCTTTTAAGGCTGAATTTTTAATTAATAATTCTTAATGCTTTACGTTGTCACATTTTAGTTTGTAAGGGCTGGAGAGATGGCGTGCAAATGTCCAAAAATCAGAAAACAGAGCGGCCCACTTCGTTCAACTTGCAGGAGCTTCAGTACTAGTGCAGCACCCACGTCAAAAGTTGTAGCGTTGACACCGTTGCATAACCTCAGAATGGATAGTCTGCACTAATTCCATAACAATAAAATGCCCTGGAGCATGCTGCATGTACACAATGTAGCTCTCAAGTGGTCGGATAATTGCAGCCTGATCTCCAAGAACAGGGACCGATGGGCAGAAAGTTCTGGCTGTCAGGAAGTGACAATCTCCAATCTGCAGAAAGTTCTGGCTGTCAGGAAGTGAACGTACTTTTAGGACGATAAACATGTTGGTCTGCAGTAGAAGAGCTAGCTTGACACCAAATGGGATTGGGGTGGGTGGGTGGGTATGAACTTTCAAGGGTTGAAGCTGAAACAAAGGGTGTTTTGACTCTTGAAAGCTTATACCAGGGGTGTCCAACTCTGGCACTTCAGATGTTCATGGACTACAATTCCCATAAGCCCCTGCTGGCATGGCCAATTGGACACCCCTGGCTTATACCCTTAAGCTCTGAACAGGTTCACAAGGTGTGCCTATGGTTTGATAAGCACCAGTTAAGTGGCAGCTACACGTCAGTGCTGTCACAAGAGTCCCAGCTAGCACATTAATCAGCGCAGCGATCTCAGCCTCCCCAGTTCTTAACTTCCCACATTGCCACACACACCAGAAAAGGGGGGGAGGGGATTCTGGACTCTTAGGAGTGCTCATTTTATTTTGTTCATGGATTTATACAGTCTTAAGTGGTACAGACTCACAACATGGATTTCAAATCATTAAAAGGACAGAATACACAAGAGGGATATATATACAAGGAAAAAAATACTATCTATATCAGTGGTGGCGAACCTATGGCACGGGTGCCAGAGGTGGCACTCAGAGCCCTCTCTGTGGGCACGTGCAGAGTTGCCCCCCCCCCCTGGCCACACACCCCCCCAATAATAATAACAATAATAATACTGATCTAGGCTTTGTTCTGGGCTGCTGGGCTCAATTATTAGCATTAAACCTAAGACCTTGTTTTGGGGAAGCAGTGTAGGTAACACAGTTAAGTGCTGTTAAACCCCACTGATTTTCATGCGAAGAACTAAAGCGCGATCCTTTACCTGGGAGTAAGCTTGGTTGCTGGCAATGGGGCTTGCTTCTGAGTAAACCCTCCTAGGGTCGTGATTCACCCATTGGAAGAGTTACATGGTTGCTTCAAAGCAAAGCCATCGACTACCACCAAGCTTGCTCCCGAGTAACGCACGCCTCTGAGCCAACCGTTTTTTCTAAACTAAAACCTTAGTATTCAGGTTGAATTGTAGTGTTGGCACTTTGTGATAAATAAGTGGGTTTTGGGTTGCAGTTTGGGCACTCAGTCTCGAAAAGGTTCGCCATCACTGATGTATATATTATAGAATGGATAAGATATTCAATAGCAGTAGCCAACTAGCTCTTTAAAAATACCTAAAATTAGCAGAACTACCATCCTGTAGTTTAACAAGAAATTGGGGGCAGGAGAAGAATGTCTGGCCAAAGTGGATTGTTTCACCTGGGACCTAAAACTAGCCATACCAGGCCTTTGGGGGTAACTCTTCTGGCAGGGAATTCGGGAGGTAGGACATCTCAGTGGATGGTAGGACATCTCAAAGGCCTCCTCTTGCGTGACCTTGATTTAGAGGTTGGGAGGGCGGTGACCACAAAGAAAGGTTCCTCCAGAACATTTTAATTGTCAGGAGGAACATATGGGAAGAAGTAGATCCTTTAACTATCCTGGACTGTGGGTTGAACCACACAGTACTTTTTAAAGGGTTGCGTCCACATGACCATTCAGAGCAATAACGAAGAAGAAGAAGAAGAAGAAGAAGAAGGAGGAGGAGGAGGAGGAGGAGGAGGAGGAGGAGGAGGAGGAGTTTGGATTTATACCCCACTTTTCTTAACTGTAAGGAGTCTGTGCTCCCCGGAGGCCTTTTATTTACTATGAATATATCAATACTGCTGGCCACATTATTTAATGACTACTGGTATTCTGTGTCTACTAATTGAGCTTAGGAACTGAAGATTTATGTTTCAGTTCACTGTGTATTTTTTCCTAACTAGTAGTATTATTTATCCCATGCTAGATTTGGAAATCTATAACACTTCTTCTTGAGCACCCTATCAATACTTCTTAATATGTCGGAAAACAGTTCTTTTTGAAACCAAACCTAAGACCCCTGATAACCCAACCCAAGCAAGTGCAGAGGACTTCTAAAAAGATGTTGCAGTCTCATTATCAGGTGTCACTTTTTATATGAACTGTACAAAAGGAAGCACTTGTGGATTGTAGCTTTGTAGCTTTTGGTGATCACGTTTGGGCTTTATATTGATAAGAGCTGGAATTGCAAACAGAACTCATAGGAACAACTTGTATGTGTATATATTTGATGCATTCTAGTTTTTTAAATTGATAAATGTTTTACTGTAATTTACAATGCCAATAAAGGCTTTACAACTACTACTAACTGTAAGGAGTCTCAAAGTGGCTTACAAACTCCTTTCCCTTCCTGTCCCCACAACAGGCACCTAGAGAGGTAAGAGCCCGAGGGCTGTAGGTAGAGTTGCCCAAGCTTAACTGCGACTTGCCCCGGGCCACCCAGCAGGCTTCATGTGTAGGAGCGGGGAAACAAATCCAGTTTACCAGGTTAGAGTCCACCACTCCACCACTCATGGTGGAGTGGAGAATCCAACCTGGTCCTCCCTATTAGAATCCGCCACTCTCAATCACTCCACCACGCTGCTTTCAGCATCTTGAAGTTGGCACAGAAACTAGCAAGCTTTCTTAAAATACTCATAATATTGGTCTCGGTAATCATTCCTAAATAGCAATCTGGCTGCAGCATTCTCAACCAAGTAGACTATTTTCTGGGCCAGATCGTGACTGGAGAAGAAAGGCTGATGAACAGCTAGGGCTGCCAACTCTGAGCTGGGAGTTTCCTGGAGATCTGGGACCTGCAGAGGGTGGAATTTGGAAAGAGGAAGGAGCTCAGCAGGCACATGATGCCGTAGGCTCCGCCCTGTGAAGCTGTCATTTCCTCCAGGGGAATAAATCTCTCTAGTCCGGACAGAGGCATATCGGGGGGAAAGGACACCCAGGGACAACTCCTTCTCTGGACAGCCCCCACCCCCGTGCTCCAAGGTGGGGCTCAGGGGTGGGCCTCGGGGTGGGGCTGCCCCTGCTTGGAGTGGGGCTCAGCACCCATTAGCCATGCCCATGAGCACGGGGGCACCCTCGCCCCCCGCCTCCCTGCAGGGCAGGAGACAGCCTGCAGGGAGGCGGGGGGTGGGGATCTGCAGCATGTGGCTGGGCCTCCCCCCACTCGGTGCCCCCCCATGTGATTGAAAGGCATGCGCCAAAGGGCACAGGTGACCCCATGTTCCTGTAGACTGTACACCTCTGAGTCCGGACAGTAGTTGCAGTTCCATGAGAAGCTTAGTTCATAAATTAAGAGAGAAGGCCCCGAGGGATTTTGCAGAGGACAGGCTGGCCGCGCATCCTTGTGGGAGACATGCAACACACCTTCTGCAGAGATCATAACCCTCTCCTTCCCAAAGGTTAATTGTGGTTAAGGCTGGAGCAGCAGGCTGGCTGTAATTTCTGCAACTTCAACAAGCCCTGAAATTAGTACTCCTGCAAGAGCAAAGCGTTTATCAAAGGGAGTCCTGCTCTTTTCTTTTTGCGTTCTGATTCTCCAAGTTCTTCTCTCTGCATAGTGAGCGTCATCTCTGGGTAGCCAACATTTACCGTTTTCTTTTATTTTAGCGTGTTTCCCCACTCACAGGGATTCCCCCTATGCCGTGCGCTGCTCTCAGCCCTGCCCTGCGCTGTCGTCCCTGCCCCGCGCGCTGCTCTCAGCCCTGCCCTGCGCTGTCGCCGCCCCTGTCGTGGGGAGTGCAGGGAGACCCCAGGCTACTTGAGGAGAGTAGCGCGGGGCTTAAGGTAAGTGGGGAAAGGCCCTTAGTTATATTATTTATGGGCCACCTTTCTCACTTGGACTCAGGTCGGATTACTCAGAGTGAGCACACCATGACATTCTCCTTTTGGGTAGTGTGAGGAAGGCTAGTAAGAATGAACCGGTTTGTGAAGGATCGAGACGTGCATTTTTAGAGCATGCGACATGTAAACGTTCTTGTTCAAAATTCATCATTTGGCTGCCCTGATGTTTCATTGATGTATTGTCAAAGGCTTTCACGGCCGGAATCAACTGGATGCCGTATGTTCTCTGGGCCGGGGTCTGGTCGTTTCGCCCGCCTCGATGGCAGACATCTTCAGAGACACGTCACAGCAACATGTGTTTTTGTCTATGGCACAGTTTATGTGTTTCTCTTTGTGCCGTGGAGAGAAACACATCTTACCATGACATGCCTCTGAAGACGCTGGCCATAGCAACCTTACTTACTTACTTACTTACTTACTTACTTACTTACTTACTAATGCCCGCACTTGCCTACTTTACTTCGGCTTACTTGCGCTGCCCAGCCGATTTGGTAAGAAGCCCGATTTGGTAAAATTCGGATTTGGTAAACCTTAGGAACAAAACTACCAGACCATGGCCTCACAGCCCAGAAAAACCCACAACAGCTAGTTGTTGTGGGTTTTCAGGCTTTAATGATCATGGTCTGGTAGATCTGTTCAGGAGGACGTTTCCGCCAGATTCTGTGGCTGACATCTTCAGAGGAGTGTATCACAGAGAGTCTGTTAGGCTCATATCGCTGCATAAAATAGGGCCATGCACCTTCAAGCTGCTGCAGCTGTTTTCGCCATTCCGCTTCAAAAGTAGCTCCTGAAAGCAGCGAAAGTGCGTTGTATTAGAGCCTTGCGTGTCTTGAATGGTAACTTTACCCTGACAGTGATACACCTCTGAAGATGCCAGCCACAGATGCAGGCGGCGTTAAAGGGCTAAGATCACGACCGAACCGCGGCCACACAACCCAGAAAACCCACAACAACCAGTTGAATCCGGCTATGAAAGCCTTCAACAACACCACAACAGTCGGTTTCATTTATGTTCTCCACAGGCTGCCAAAAAGACAGAGAAGTTGATTTTACATCAAATCAAGCTTGAACCCTCCCGAGAAGTTGAAATGACTAAACCGAGGCTGGCTGGTAGTTCCTTAGGTCACATCATGAGAAGGTGAAAATCACGTTAATTCTGGGAACGGGGTCTGCAACCTGGTAATACTCCAGATGTTAAGTGGACTGCAATTTCCCATCAGCCATACTGGCGGGGGGCTGATGGGAATTGCCGATCCATGAACATCTGGAGCTGCAGGATACGGTGACCCCTGTTCTAAGAACAACTGAAAGGCAGCAGGAAAAGAAGATCCAGTAGAAGATGGATGGATTCAACTGAGGAAGCCGCACCCCTCAGTTTGTGAGATCTGAGCTACCCTGTTACCGCTAGAACATTTTTGGAGGTCATTCATTCGCGTGTTGTCGCCAAGCTTAAATGGCTTTACTCTGGACAGCTCTTAACACATTATCATTTTAGTTTTGTCTTAGGCAGTGTTCTATCCCAGTGTTTTATTGCTGGGGTCGCCAGAATACCAAAGTTATGGAATACCAAAGATTAACAAACATAAAAAGAGTAGGATTTATATCCCCCCTTTCTCTCCTGTAAGGAAGAAGAAGAAGAAGAAGAAGAAGAAAAAGAAGAAGAAAAAGAAAAAGAAGAAGAAAAAGAAGAAGAAGAAAAAGAAAAAGAAAAAGGAGAAGGAGAAGGAGAAGGAGAAGGAGAAGGAAGGAGAGAAGGAGGAGGGAGGAGGAGGAAGTTTGGATTTATATCCCACAGCTCTCCTGCAAAGGGAGACTCAAAGGGGACTTACAAGCTCCGTTCCCTTCCCCCCCTCCTGCTCGCGGCTGCTGAGGTAGGTGGGGCTGAGAGAGCTCGGAAGAACTGTGACGAGCCCAAGAGGTCACCCAGCTGGTGTGTTGGAGTGCACAGTCTAATCTAGTTTCCCAGATAAGCCTCCACAGCTCATGCGGCAGAACGGGGAATCAAACCCGGTTCCTCCAGATTAGAGTTTTCCAGTGTCCTCCCACGGTTCACCCCTTTACTTTCTCCCACATCAAAGAACCAATGGTTTCCATTTTTTCTATGGAAGGAGTAAAAGCTGTGCTTGTAGGCCCGTTGCAGGTGTGGGGTCACTCTACCATCTCTTGGATACCGAGGCCGGCTTCGACATGACCACGGGTTGGACCTGTGGATGCCCACCATGCCAAGTTTGGCCCTCAACTTTCACTCACAGAAATCTTGAAGAGCATGCAGAGCACATACAGAGAGACTCACTGTATTTGCTTAAGCGAGGTCCCTGAGTATGAACACAATATGAATCTACTTTGCACTGACTCAGCCCTTTGATCCACTTTGGCAGAGGCTCTCTGGGGTCTCTTGCATGGGTTTTCACGTCACCTCCTACCTCCTACCCCAGTGATGGCAAACCTTTTGAGTGCCCAAATTGCAACCCAAAACCCATTTGCTCATCGCAAAATGCCAACACAACAATTTGAAATCTGAATGCTGAGGTTTTGAGCTTTAGAAAAAACAGTTGGCTCGAGAACTTCGGATTACTTCGAGAATAAGCTTGGTGGTAGTCAGTGGCTTTGCTTTGAAGCCCCATGCAACTCTTCAACAGGTGAATCACACAACCCTAGGAGGGCTTTACTTCCAGAACCAAGCCTTATTGCCCAGCGTGAACCAGAGCTTCTACTCCCAGGTAAATCGTTGCACTTTTATTCTTCTCATGAAAATCAATTGGGGTTTCAACAGGCTAATAGGCGTTACCTATGCTGCCTCCTGCCAAACTAGAGTCCTTAGGTTTAATGCTAATAATCGAGGCCAGCATGCTTAGGCAACCCCCCCTAGATATTATTATTGCACCAACTCTTGCACTGCAAAAATCTCAGATTTGGATAAATAATCAGATCACAAATATACCAACTAACATTTTTTTCTTCCTATCTGGGCTGCCTGATCTGACTAGAAGTTATCTCTATTGTTTAAACAACTTCGGACCGGGTCTTCATTGAAGAGATAAGCCAATTCTATCGTGCGGAGATAGCTTGAGAGTTCCCACAATAGAACGAGCATTTGTTGTGCCTCCCATTAGGGCCTTTATCCTATCATGTGTATCCATGCAGGTATTGTTCCTGATTTATGTAACTTTTTTCTGTTTATGCCGCAATAAGGAAACATAATATGATGTGTGGTGTGTAGGAAGAGGCGACTCTGTTTCGGCGATGCCCACAAAAGAGGGCTCTGAGTGCCACCTCTGGCACCCGTGCCAGGGTAGGTTTTATCACCACTGTCCTACCTTGTCCTTTCAACTAGAGATGACAGGGATGGAACCTGGGACCTTCTCAATGCCAAACAGATGTTCTACCACTAAGCCACGGCTCCATCAGTTTTAACGATGAGCATCGTGATGCTTAAGAAACATCCGGCAGTGTTGTCTTACAAAATTCACCTCCCACGTTGATTTCTGTACACTAGTGTCTTGGAGCCAATCAGCCTATTCCATGGTGGAAGAAAATTCCAAGAGGGGCTTCCCTTCTTTTTCAAAGCAGTGGGCCCCGTCCTCTTCATCTGAGTGGCCGCCCTTCAGAGCCAACCTCAGTTTAGCCCAGAACAGCTTCTGAGCCTCCGGGTCTGAGGGCCAGCTGATGTATGTCTTCTTCAGCATCACCTTCCGCATCCGGTGGTAGACGGAAAGTTCCCGCTTGGGAACGTCCTCCAGGAAAATAGGGATGAGGACATCCTTCAGTTCGTCAAAGAGCCTGTAGCTAGCCAACTGGATCTCCATAGAGCACCACTCGCTTTGCAGGTAGTTCCGGCTGATGATGCAGATGGTATGCGGCTATTGTGGATGCTGTCCACTATATTATCTATGATGTACTTCCCCGGTTGAAAGTCCCGGTGGTGAAGACATAGCCTGAAGATGGGAGCTTCTCCATTCTCCAGACTGGGCACCAACTGCCCCAGCACCCAGCTCTCGTCCGTGGAGTTGTAAGAGACGAAGGCATCGAATTTGTAATGCTTACCTTCCTCCCGCCTCCACCGATGGTTGACCCAGGCTCTCAAGATGTATAAGTGGTATTTTAGGTGCCAGTAGGTATGCCGATAGAGAATAGGCAGTAGCATCTGGAGCAACAGCACGGGGAAGGTGGCTGCAAACAGATACTTCCCCACGTCTTGGAAGCAGACAAGATTATTCGTAAACTTCGTAGATGTATCTGGAGTGCTGCCTGGAATTGCAGGTGTAATTGTACATGTAAACCACCTGCACTCGGCTGTTGTTCAGCCATTTCTGCAACCAAATGTTATCGCAGGTGCAAGCCAGTGGGCATTTGCGGAGGTCAAGGTATCTCAGCGAGGTCAGCTTTTCCATCACGCTGCTGTTGATGGTCTGCAGCTCGTTTTTGAGGAGCAGGAGAGCTTGGAGACTACTGAGGTTGCCAAAGACGTCCAGGGTTAAAGTGCGGAGGCCAGCATTCTCCAAGTTGAGGGTAGTCAGTCTTCTAAGATTTTTGAATATCCCTGGAGGAGGGTTCCCCATGCCGTTGCTGCTATCAGCCAAGGTTAGATGCTTCAGCTGCCTTAGGTCATCAAAGGCGTCCGGTGAAATGGAGAGTATTTTGTTCTCTGACAGGTAGAGGGCCCGTAAGGATGCGAGGCCCCGGAAGAACTTTGGCGGGATGATTTTCAAGCCGTAAGGTTGCTGACCTTGAAGCTTAAGATCGTAAACTCTGCTCAGGAGCGCAAGGGAGAATTACCGCAGGTTGTGTTACGCTTCGATATGGTATGAGTGATCCTGAACATACTGCAAGTCTAGCACTTTCAGAGTGGCCTGCACTGGAGCAAAATAATTCGAGGCAATGTGCCCGATATGATTGCCGTCCAGATAGAGGTTCGAGAGATTCCCCAGTCCCTCGAACGACCCCTTGGTCAGTCGGCGGATATTGTTCCCCCCCAGGTCCAAGATACAGAGGTTTCCAAGGCTGTGGAAGGTTTTGGGAAGGACAGAAATGTGATTGTTCCGGAGATTAAGCGTCCGGAGGTTGGTCAGTTTGTCGAAGCTGAGTCTGTAGAGATCGGTGAGAAGGTTGTTGTCCAAGCGCAGCTCTTCGAGCTCGTTCAGACCCTTCAAGGCCTTCGTTATTCGTCCGCAGGTGTCGTGTTGATGTTGAGGTGAGGCCTTTTCAGATTCGGTCGCGTGAGTCAAAGCCGAGCGACCAGCGAGAGGCCATCTGATTGGCGGAAAGAGATATTCTTTAGCTCTGGCAAGACAGTGCTGCCATAGCAGGGGTGTAGTTCATTTAGCAGGTTGTGCTCAACCACCAAGGTTTGCAGCTGATTGGGTACCGTTCGATTGAACAGGTCTCCTACGCACCCCACGGTCTTGAGGCGGTTCCTTGAGAGATCCAGCAGCTGTATAGGAGGGCACGCAGAGAAGGCTGGGCGGCTCAGGTACTTGAGGCCATTGCTCTGCAAACTAAGATTCAAGGGAAGGTTAGAATTCCTGAGATGCTGACACACCTTTTCCAATTGGGAAGAGTTGCGCAGGTGCAATCCGGAGTAGTCCAAGCTGGAAGGCCGCAGATTGGAAACACTGAGGAGCTGGAAAACATCTATCCCGTTTCCCATCAGCTTCAGAGTCGTAAGGTTCTGGAGATTGATATGAGCAAAGGAGGAGGCGTTGGAGATCTTGTTGTAGGACAGGTCCAGTGTTTTCACATTTCTCAGGAACCCGCGCTCCCTCACGTCCATCCCTTTTAGGGAATTGTTACAAAGCAGGAGGGTAGAGAGGGACTCCGGAAGCCGACCAGCTAACTTCATGGAAGAAAAGTTATTGTAAGACAGATCCAGATGACCCAGTCTGGTCAGATTCTGGACCCCCTGGAGCACTTCATCAAAGCTCTTCAGGTAGTTAAACTGGAGCTGCAGTTTCCGAAGGTTCAGTAACGGGCTGAACGTGTCCGGAGGAATTGTTTTCATCCAGTTGTTGTGCAAGAGGAGGTGGGTGAGGCCGGCCAGTCCACGGAACGCACCCTTGGAGACGTTGTCCAGATGATTGGCGGACAGGTTGAGGATCTTCAAGGCTGTCAGGTTTTCAAAGGCCCCACCTTCTATCCTTTTCATTTTGTTGTAGCTGAGCTGCAGGATTCGCAGCTGCGGGAGGTGGCGGAAGCTCCCACGAGGCAGGGACTGAATGGAGTTGTGGGACACGGTGACCACTGTCAGAAGGGCGGTTGCGAGGGGAGGTCGTCCGCGGCTGGAGATGGACTTCAGGAGCGCTGCATGCGCCAGAAATCCCGGATGCCGGCATCTGGATGCAGTTCCGGAAGCCATATGCCCCTGCCTCCTGAGTGTTGAGCAGTGTGAAAGCCAATGCAGGAAATATGAGTCCCAGGCTCCCTTGGCTGGCAGTGGTGGAATCCACCGATTCCCAAAAATCGCTGGTAGCTTCAAAGAGCCCTAGAACGAAAGAACATTCAGCGGGAACTTAGTTACAACTTAGTTGAGTGGTTCAACCCTAATGAAGGTGGGGAAGGTTTCTCAAGGGTTAACTCTCTAAAAAGCACCTGTATGGCTACTGGTATGAATGTACCAGTGTCTCTGATATGCAATAGGCGCATACTCAAACAATTACAAATAAGCTTTTATACTATTTAATAGAAACAATATCTACACAGGCTTATTACAAAGAAAAATAAACCAAATAGTTCCTTGTATTGTCGAAGGCTTTCACAGCCGGATTCAATTGGTTCTGGTGGGTTTTCTGGGCTGTGTGGCCGTGGTCCGGTGGATCTTGTTCCTAACGTTTCGCCTGCATCTGTGGCTGGCATCTTCAGAGGTGTATCACAGAGAGACACAGTGTGTAACAGACTTCCCTCTGTGACACACCTCTGAAGATGCCAGCCACAGATGCAGGTGAAATGTTAGGAACAAGATCCACCAGACCACGGCCACACAGCCCGGAAAACCCACCAGAACCAAATAGTTCCTGTACAAAGGGCTCTCTACCCTTAGCTCTTAAATAGCTAAGCAAAATAAGCACACACAAAAAAGATTTTGTGTGGCCTTTTTTGAAAAGGATATATTTGGAAGATTACAAGGTAACGGGCCATTGTGAAGGATACAAAGTCGTTCAACTACTGCGGATGTTGTTTGTTAATTTTGTTGTGAGTTCTTTGTAGAGGGACTGGTTTATGTTTTTTTGTAATAAGCCTGTATAGATATTGTTTATTTTTTTATAATTTATTTGTATATTTGGATCACTCTTAAAAATATATTCCAGTATCGTAATCCGTCCTCAATATACTTTTCTCCCCTTTTTCCCTCCCTACCCCAAAGTTCATTCATTTTTTTCTAAGTGCGCAACAGGAGATTCATCCTTTCTTCTCTTCTCTCCCATCTGTCGTCTTTGATTCCGACTTCTTTCTTCCATTCTACAAATTCAGCCCGAATCTTCATCATATCAACTTGTTTATCTTGCCAAACTTGCTTTCTTGACATTATTTCCAAAAGGTCTAATTGTATTTGTTCCCATATATATTCCAACCATTTCTATACTGTCCATTGCTTTTTTTTATTTTTCCATCCCAATGCAATTACTGCATGGGCTGCTCTTATCATCATTTTATAAAATGTTTTTTCTTCGTTGTTCTAGTATTTTATTATCTATTACCCCCATGAATAATAAATCTTCATTTACCAATATGTTAATTTTAGCATACTTCTCTATATATTCTATAATCTGATCCCAAAATCGTTTAACCTCTTTACATTCCAACCACATATGTATATATATTGCATTTTTACCTCCACAATGCCAACATTTTGGACTAAACCCCTTTATCATATATGCCAACTGTTTTGGAGTTCTATACCATTTCAATATTACTTTTCTTTCGAGTTCTGCATATCTCTCTATTTTTATCGTATTTACATTATCCAGTATTGTTACCATATATTCTTGATCCGTTATTCCTTCTTGTTTCCATTTTTCCATTAATACTCTAACCAGTGGTGGGATCCAAAAATTTTAGTAACAGGTTCCCATGGTGGTGGGATTCAAACTGTGGCGTAGCGCCAATGGGGCTGGGCGGGGCACGATGGGGGCGGGGGCGGGCATTCTGGGTGCGGGGCATTGCTGGGCGGGGCTGTGGCAAGGGTGCAGCCGCTGCGCCGGTCCTTGGGTGGGAAACGAATGCACGCAGGCGCAGGCTGCCACGCACGCTGGTGCACTTCCTGCTAGACTGCTTCAAGTTCTGCGCACTACTGCTGAGAGGAGGGGCGTAACTAAGGCAAAAATCACGTGGCAAAATCACCCATTAGTAACCCCCTCTCGGCACACACAAATAATTAGTAACCTACTCTTGGGAACCTGTGAGAACCTGCTGGATCCCACCTCTGACTCTAACCATGAAGTCTTTATCGTTTACCATATATTTATGTATAGATATTGTTCATGTTATACAGTATAAAAGCTTTTTTGTAATTGTTTGAGTATACGCCTATTGAATATCAGAGACACTGGTACATTAATACCAGTAGCCAAACCCCACCCGCCCCGCCCCGCCCCGCCCCACTCAGGAATCAGCCTGCAGGGAGACAGGGCGGGGCTTGGTGGCTAGGTCGCACGCCATTTGGTCATGTGCCCCCCCCCACAGGCCTCTGGTTACAACTGATCTCCAAGCAACAGAGATTGGTTCACCTGGAGAAAACGGTTGCTCTGGAAAGTGGACTCTATGGCATTATCCTCCATTAAAATCCCTCCCGTCCCCCAGCCTGCTGTCCTCAGGCTTCACACCCTCCCCCCCAAAAAAATCTCCAGGTATTTTCCAACCTGAACTGACAACCCTACTTAGGAATCACAATTTTAGTGATGTCCCCAGAATTATTTCCTCCCCCCCCATCCTCAACAAGTTCTGCATCAACATAATGTGTGGTCTGTGCCAAGGAAGCCAGAGTTGGATTGGCTGCTACCAGGAAAAGTACCAGCCTAGGGGGCTACCCCCCACCAGGATTATCCTGGCCCTAAGTAAGGGATGGCCCAAGGCCTGTGTGTAGCAGGCAGAGGTACCAAAAACCAGGGATGGGAGAAATGCCAGAAATAGTCTCCTTGCTTCAAAAATAATCTACTTGCTTTATGCATTCAAGCATACATGCACATGAAAAGAAAATGACTCCAAATTTGATTCATGAGAGAGAGAAGGGCCTTTTTAAAGGACATACTGAGATAATGTGTGCTTGGGACAAAGCGAATGCAAATATCTGAATGATTACTGGGAAGCCGTCCTTTGTTAACCTTATGGCTTGTGCAATAGTCCAAAATTAATTCTCCCGATAGCAGGACATTTCTCTCTCACTGCCTGGGGAATATGACTCCCCCCAGGGCCATGCTCAGAGAAAATCCAGAGCTCGTTCGTATTTGGAGAAGAGAGAGCTGCAAATTAGCCGAGCCAACGTTGGGGCACGGATGCTCCCTTTATTATTATTATTCAAATCATTTTGCAGGAGCCCCGTGGTGCCGAGTGGTAATTCAGTTTCAGGTAGCCAGCTCAAAGTTGACTCAGCCTTCTGTCTTTCCAAGATCAAATGAGGATCCAGCTAATGTGGGTAAAGGGTAGTGATGGGGAAGGCAACGTCAAACCACCCCATAAACAAGGTCTCCCTCGTAAAAGTCACTCCACGGGTCAATAATGACCTGCTGCTTGTGTAACCTCTACCTGTGGGTTCTGTGGGGCACAACTTGGAATGAGTTTGCAACAACAAATTTTAAAAACAAAATGGTTTACTTTCTTAACATATAACATCAAACATCAACATTTAACATCACACTTCAAGGTCCTGTTCAGGTTTCATTTCAAGTCCTTATAATGCCAAGTCCATTTCTTTTTCTGGAAGCATAGTGGGTTTGGCCTCCTAGAAGACCTCCAAGGGCTTGGCAGGAACAGGGATTCTAACATGATTTGAAGGTTAGCTCCAGGAGCAAACCCCCCACCCATCACAACCACAAAAAGAAACCCTTAACAAGGTGTTAAGGGCTTATAGAAATCAAGGTCCAAGTCTGGTAGCCTCGTCTCCTCCAAACTACATGAGGTCTGCAGCCTCTTGCTGCTTTGAGTCTCCACCCCTTTCTGGGTCAACCCATTCTGAGCATGGGGGTTACACTCGCACCTGCTCCTTTACCAGACTTTTCTTCCCCTAGTGATAGGGGAAGGCAACGGCAAACCACCCCATAAACAAGGTCTCCCTTGTAAAAGTCACTCCATAGGTCAATAATGACCTGCTGCTTGTACCTGTTCCTTTACCTAAAACATTTTATGCCATCTTTCCATCCAAATTAGGATCCCCATAGGGGCAAACAACAAAAAACAGTTAAACACCCTGTTAAAGACACACATATTTAAAACAAGTAAAACAATTAAACTAAACGTAAAAAACACATGAACCAGATTGGAGGTCAACTTTTTAAAAATCAAATAATAGCGGTGTGTGTGTGACACACCGAGTGCATGCCGTGGCGGGGGCATAGCACGGACATGGCAGGGGCATTCCAGGGCGTGGCGGGGACATGGCAGGGGTGCGGGGCTCATGCCCTTGTTCTGGCTCTGAACAATAGGGGAAAGTCTCCATCGTTGACAGAAGACAGAGAAAGGGGGGCGGGCAGAGGAATCTCCCACTGCAGACTTGATGTAGGATTAGTGTCATGCTATCCGCTGGAGGAGTTTGTTGGCTCCTATTATTATTTGTTTTCATATTTGTAAATAGGAGAAGTATTATGTGCTGAGTGTCCTCTCACCCAAATGAAACAAAACTTTATGGCAATCTCTCTTTAATATCATGCTTTACCCTGTGTTTCAGATTTCTGTAATCCTAGTCCTGTTTCACTGCTTATTAGATGTTTTATCCTACTGATTGTGCATGAGATGGCTGTGTAATCAAGTCTCAGTGAGAAAAACTGACTGTAACAGTTTGAAGAGAAGAAAAGTTTGGTTTCATACTCTGCTTTTCTCAACCAGAAGGAATCTCAAAGCGGCTTACAAACGTCCCTTCCTCTCCCCACAACAGATATCAAGTGAGGCAGGTGGGGCTGAGGAAGTTCTGAGAACTGTGACTGGCCCAAGGTCACCCAGCAGGCTTCATGAGAAGGAGAAACAAACCCCATTCTCCAGATTACAGTCTGCTGTAGTAGGGAATGGGGAATGAAACCCTGTTCTCCAGATTAGTCTCCACTGGAGTGGGGAATGAAACCCTGTTCTCCAGTTTAGTCTCCACTGATCTAAACCACTAGACCGCACTGGCTCACATTTTAATGTAGTTCAATAAAGAAATAAACCTCCACACTGCTTAGACTAGAGAAATAGGGTGCTAGGAACCAATGTCTCTCACTTCTTCTTGGAATACGGGTTGGGAAACATTTCATTTTATTTTATGATTTTACATTTTATGTTTTTATTACTATTGATTGTTTCCTGATTGCTTACTAGACCTATATGACAATCATTAAGTGCTGTACCTTATGATTCTTGACAAATGTATTTTCTTTTATGTACACTGAGAGCATATGCACCGGAGACAAATTCCTTGTGTGTCCAATCACACTTGGCCAATAAAGATTCTATTCTATTCCTTGAGGCAGGAGAGAGGAGAATGGAGAAATCCGAGTTTGGAAGGGGTGGCATTAAACTGGCATTAAAGCGGGCTGTGGCCCCTCCCAGCTGCAAACATTACTCTGTGCAGGCAACTGTGGCAAACCCACAAAGCACCGTAAAGGTGAAGCCACAACCTGGAGCCGAGAAACTGTAGGTGGGATGAAGGAGACGGGAGTCAAAGAAGACATAAGGCTAAGTAGACAACAATGAATGAACTTACTGCTGTTTGGTTAAAGAAAAGTAAAACATAATATTATGGAGGGTGGGAGGAAACAAAAGGGAAAATGTATTGTTTGGAAATTATATCAGAAAGATGTAAATAGAATGATTATTTCAAACTATAAAATAAATATATATATATTAAAAAAGAGAAACTGTAGGTGGGGAAAGGGTTAAGTAGTGCCCCCCCCTCCCCCATTCCCTTCCCACCCCCAACTCCTGAAGTTTTATTTCTTTGTAAAAGAAATGTTGGGGCTCTAATAAACACATTTGCTCGTCATATGCGATAAACTGGCTTCAAAAAGTCAGCATGGGAAGATTTAAAATTCTATAGACATGTGCTTTTTAAAACAAGTGACCAACCTATGGCGCTCCAGATGTTCATGGACTACAATTCCCATCAGCCCCGTCACTGCAGCATGGCCAATTGGTATTAATCCAGGGGTGGGGGTGGGTGGGAAATATAAATGGTAATTAATCAGCAAATAAATATTTTTATTTACATACCACTTGAGGGGAAAACAGCGAAAAACCTTCTGCCGTCTCGCTTTGCTACTTCTCTTCATCTATCACGGATTATGCAATAATAACTGGACTAGCCCACAAAAATATAGTCTAGAATTCAAGCCTGTTAGTCTTTCAAGTAGTCCTGTCATGAATAGCCAAGCAGAGGTGGGATCCAGCAGGTTCTCACCAGTTCCCGAGAGTGGGTTACTAATTATTTGTGTGTGCCGAGAGGGGGTTACTAATTGGGTCTGCTTTTCCGTTAGAAATTCCATTAGGTCCAAAAATCATAAAGTCCTGTTGTTTCCTATGTGGCTGGTTAGCGAAGGTAGAAAACGGGATAATTCTCCCTGTTGGGCTATTTTAAAAAAACATGTTTTAGAAATATGGTAAAGTTCCTTGTTTAAGGAAAGTATCCTTCTTTTGATTTCTAGAAACAAAATTAAGCATTTGAAAGTATGAAGTATTCGACAGGCAGTCAATTAGAGGAGAAGTAGTTGTTTCTGTTGGCAGTAGACGATAGGACTTGCTAGAATGAGTTTAAATTATCGACAGAAAGATGCCAGCTGGAAATCAGGAACTTTTTTTTTACAGTAAGAGTTTTTTACAGCAACAGAGAAATTATTAATGCCCCCGCTTTAACCGAATGCCCGCCACTCCCATCGCGGTCCTGTACCCAGCCGCCCTATCATTGGCGCTTAATACTTACCACTGTTTGAATCCCACCACCATGGGAACCTGTTACTAAAATTTTTGGATCCCACCACTGTAGCCAAGGCTAGCCTGCTTTTCATCAGATCTCGAAAGCTAAGCAGGGTTGGTTCTGGATGGGAGACCACCAAAGAAGTCCAGGGTTGCTATGCAGTGGCAGGCAATGGCAAACCACCTCTGTCCCTCTCTAGCCTGCCCTGCCCTGGTTAAAAAGGTCGTTCAGCAGGCTTCATGTGGAGGAGCAGGGAAACAAATCCAATTCACCAGATAAGAGTCCTCTGCTCATGTGGAGGAATGGGGAATCAAACCCAGTTCTCCAGATTAGAGTGCACTGCTCTTAACCGCCACAACACGCTGGCATTGTGCCGCAACGCTCCTGTTTATTTTTGTCACAACGACGACGAAAAACACTCCTGTTTATTTTTGTCACAACCCCCGTGGATGTCATTCCACCACTGCATTCTCCAGCAAGCTGTGGAAGAGTTTTTCCTCTGCTAAAGTACTTTGCACAGGGTTTCTGGTAACAAACAACATTGTGGAATTGCTATGCAGTCGCACAAACTATAGTTGTCACCAAAGGCGCGATGCTTCACCCATCTCGTAGCAAACAGCAGGGTCCCCCTGTTTAAAAACGAAATGATCTGAAGACGACGGCAGACATATATTCTGATCTTTGAAAAGTTTGATTCACATCAAAGTGGCTCAGGAAAACACAGGAACAGGCACGAGCAAGTTTTCCCCCTACTCAGCAGGAAACCTAAAGGAACATCTCTGCCTCTATTTTAATTTCTCTCCCCCTGCCTACTACATATCATCATCCCGATGACCCCCACACTTTTTTATTCTTCTGCCATTCCCCGGAGCGGGTAGCAAAAGATTGCTCTTAGTAGGAATCTGGGGTCGGGTTGCCAATTCTGAGTCGAAGTATTCCTAGAGATTTGGCAGTGGAGTTTGTTGGAAGGCACGGGTCTCAGTAATGCCATAATCCATGCCTACTCTCCAAAGCTTCCATAACCACCAGGAAAGTAATATTTGTAGTCTGGAGATCGGATGGAATTCCAGCAACCAGTGGCGTAGAGGGGTGTGGGGCAACACCTCCTCAGGGCGCCACCCCAGCGCCCCCACCCACCTCGCCTCCCCCCCCGTTCCCCCCCCCACGCCCCACTTACCTTGCCGGCGGGAGCCTGTCGTGGGCCGAGGGGCACTTAGCAGCAGCACCTTCGGCCAGCAGCAAGGTATGTAAGGCGCAGTGGGGCGGCGGGGGCGTGGAGTGGGGGGGGTGATTCTCCCCCCCCCACATGACCATCTGGCGGGCACCTGGGGACGTGTGACCCGACATGTTCCCGTGAGCGCTCCACCTCTGCCAGCAACTTTCCAGACCCCTGGAGTTCGGTAATCCTGTCTGGCGCTGTTTCAGCAGAACGGAGCTTATTGGAGACGAACAGTTTCTCCTACCTGTTTCTCGGGTCTTCATGTTCCTCCGGTTGTGGGTATGAACAGCTCGCACTTCTGACAACTGGTTTGGGAGTATTCGCAAATGTCTCTTCCTAACTGGCGTGGGAAACAAAAACAAGAGTGCATTTTTAAATGTTGTTCTTTTAAGGGAAGTGAATGGCTGTTTTGTTTTCGGTTTTCGTTCTGCCCCGAGATACCTGCTTCTGCTTTCCAGTCACAGACCAGAAACAGCTGCAGGTCTGGAAGAATTGATGGGCTCATCAGCCTTTTGGGTCTGCGTTCAGGTCTCTCTTTGCAATGCATTGGTCATACACCTATTGGCTAGTCCAGTCTTCGTCAGGTATCTAGGACTGCCAACTCTGGGACGCGAAATTCCTGGAGATATGGGGGTAAAACTTTGGGAGGGTGGGTTTTGAATACAGGAGGACACTTGGTGCGGTATAATGCTGTAGAGGTTCAGTCTAAGAAAAAAAACACGTTTTCTCCACAAGAATTGATATATCACCTGAAGAACAGTTGCAATTAAGGGGCATTTCTGTCTTATCTGCCTCACACTTTCCTTATGTTTCAGGTAGAATTGTCAGAGCAGCAATGGCGTAGTGGTTAAGAGCAGGTGCATCCTAATCTGGAGGAACCGGGTTTGATTCCCAGCTCTGCCACCTGAGCTGTGGAGGCTTATCTGGGGAATTCAGATTAGCCTGGGCACTCCCACACACGCCAGCTGGGTGACCTTGGGCTAGTCACAGCTTCTCGGAGCTCTCTCAGCCCCACCTACCTCACAGGGTGTTCGTTGTGAGGGGGGAAGGGCAAGGAGATTGTAAGCCCCTTTGAGTCTCCTGCAGGAGAGAAAGGGGGGATATAAATCCAAACTCCTCCTCCTCCTCCTCCTCCTCCTCCTCCTCTTCTTCTTCTTCTTCTTCTTCTTTAAAATGCATACCTTTATCACAAGTGATATGTGTGTGAAGTGCCGTAATGTCACTTCTGGCTCATGGCGATCCTATGAATCAAAGGTCCTCTTGTTAACCACCTTGCTCAGGTCTTGCAAATGGAGGGCCGTGGCTCCCTTTATAAAGTCAGTCTGAAGGTGGTGCCTGGGAAAGGTGGTGTTTGGAAAGGATGTGGTGTCACAGGAGACACTCTAGGAATCACTCTCAATCTCTATGGTAAATACCATAGAGACAAGAGGAAATCCCTAGGATGCCATTGCAGAGGCCACATTTTTTTTCTTCCCTCAGTTTCTCAAGGGAGAGATTGAGGCTGGGGAATGTCATGAGCCAGGCCCTGGCCACTGACCTGGGTACTGAGGACTTTGCTGTAGAGCCTGAAGACACTGTCGATTGAAAGGTGGCTCCTTGCTAGTTTTTATTTTGCAGGGGGTGTAACCCCCATGCTCAGAATGGGTTGACCCAGTAAGGGGTGGAGACTCAAAGCAGCAAGAGGCTGCAGCAGACCTCGTGTAGTTTGGAGGAGACAAGGCTACCAGACTCGGACCTTGGTTGTATAAGCCCTTAACACCTTGTTAAGGTAACTGCAATATTCTTCGGAACTACTGGGAAGGTAGTTGTTTATTTTTGCTATATTGTAAATGTTGGAGTTTATTGTTTCAGTGTTTCTTTTTGTGTTTGTAATGGGCGAGAGTTCTCCTGGAAACCTTCATCATGTTGAATCCTGTTCACAAAGCCCTTGGAGTCTTCAGGAGCCAACCCACTGGCAAAGAAGAATTGGACTTGGCAGTATCAGTAGACTGTAACTAGAAGGACTTGAAAATGCAACCTGAACAGGACCTTGAAGTGTGATGTTAAATGTTGATGTTTGATGTTATATGTTAAGAAAGTAAACCATTTTGTTTTTAAAATTTGTTGTTGCAAACTCATTCCAAGTTTCCCCCACAGAACCCACAGATAGAGGTTACACACGCACTGCGGTGAGCAGGGAGGACTTGGCTGGCGGGCCTGGTGCCTGTGCTCCCGGTGGTTGCTGCCCGAGGAGGGCGGGTGGCGCAGAGGAGGCAGAGATGCTAGAGAGGCACAGAGAAGCGTGTGCGGGACTTGCTGGAGGCTTGAGCAGGCTGGCCCCTGCTCGAGCGGGCGGGGCAGAGGAAGAGGGAGCCAACCGGTTTTTTTTCTAAACTAAAACCTCAGCATTCAGGTTAAATTGCCGGGTTGGCACTTTGCAACAAATAAGTGGGCTTTGGGTTGCAATTTGGGCACTCGGTCTCAAAAAGGTTCGCCATCACTGTTATATTTTATTGATTATGTTTTAATTGCAGTTTTTATTGTTTTTAACTTATGTAAGCTGCCCAGAGATCCTAGTATGAAGCAAGGTATAGATACTTATAAACATACATAAATAAATATCTGCAAAATCCAGCTTTTGCTTGCCCAGGAGAAGACCGTATGGTAAAGGGGATGTTCTTTTAAAAAAAAACCAACGTATTTGTGTTTAGGGTTTATTGATGCTGCGATGCTATCAAAGGGTTTTTCCCCCCCTGATCCTGCCTGAAACACATGGGGAAAATACATTTACATGAGACTTCAGGACATCTACTCTGGTGAAGTGAGGGGTGTGAACATGATGCAGGGCATTCAAAGTAGGCAGAATCTACCCCCCCCCCCAAGGTTTATGATAAATACTTGCATCTTCTTCCGTGTCTGTATTATTCTAGTAAACATCTCAGCAGTCGGTTTTTGAGGAACTGGAGTTCTTGATTTCTTTTTTTTATAAGATTGCTTTGAAGACTGACTGTTCCAATTTCCAAGGAAATTCCCTACCTCCATACAGACAGGATCAAAGGGGAATTGGTAACCACGTAAAAGACTAATGCTGACAAGAAAACAAAAACAAAACCCTTCAGGCACTTGGGTGTAGGGTTTGGACATGACCTTCTAGTTTTTGTTCAATAACAATCAGACTTCTTACTGCCTCTCTAAAGACAGCCCCAAGAGACCCCGCAGAAGTCTTTATGCTTTAGGATGTGCTTCACCTTTTCTGCAAAGGAAAAAAAAGGTGTGTTTTGAGAGCATTTGCAAAACGTGGGAAATAACTAAACTGAATGCGAGACCATTGCCAAGGAGGGGAAATCCCGTGCATAACGAAAAAACCTGACGGAAGTGTGCATTGAAAGAGAAGATGTGTATACGCCTCAAAACATGATCTTTTTTTCTTCCTGTGCAGGGAAGGTGAAACAAATTTTAGGAGTTTCTTCGGTCATCCATAAAGGCTTTTCTTTTAGCTACAGGAATAGTCTTTGTCCATTCTTTCCTGATTATATCTCTGGTTCCAATCCATAGTTCTTCTGGTTTACCTTCATTTGAACTTAATAATGCAAAACTCAGTAATTCTTCATATGGTCTTTAAATTCTTCAGAGATGTTGCTCTATATTGTATTTTGGCATTATGAATATTCTGGTGTTTTTCTTCAGCTTTAGTCTAGGATCGCCATCAGCTTTAGTCTAATTTTCAATACTGACAATCCATACTCTGTACCACAGTTGGCTTCTGGACTTGTTTTAGCAAAAATAATACGGCTTCTCCATCTTCTGCTTCCAATTATGTAATCCATTTGATTTCTATACTGGCTGCACAGTGATGCCCATTTATACAATCATCTATTTGGTTGCCTTGAAGCATGTGTTTGCAATGGACAAATTGCTGTCTTCACAACATTTTATGAGTCACTCTCCTGCTTCATTTCACGCTCCTAGCCCAACTTTGCCAACAATAGTTGATTCTGCTTTGCTTCCTCATTTTGCATTCCAGTAACCTATGATTATGACCACATCTTGCTCAGGCCTGTGACTGATTCCTTCCTGGACACTTGCATAAAAGCGTTTAATTTCTTCCTCATCAGCATCTGAAGTTGGGGCATAAACTTGAATGATGCTTTGATTTTCCCTGAAGTCTGATGGATATTTTTTGGTCAGACTTTGTGGATCTTCTCCACATGAAGACTGTGGGTTGAACCCCACTTGCTGACCTTCAACTGCACTCCTGTCCCGGAGGGGGGGGGGTGCAGCTGGGCGGGGCCTGGGACCCAGGTTAGCACCAGGCACCGTTTTAAGTAGCTGCATCCCTGCTCAGTATTAATTAGATGCACTATTGCTGCTAGGAGCAGCAGTAGCGTAGTGGTTAAGAGCAGGTGCATTCTAATCTGGAGGAACCGGGTTTGATTCCCCGCTCTGCCGCTTGAGCTGTAGAGGCTGATCTGGGGAATTCAGATTAGCCCCTGTGCACTCCAACACACGCCAGCTGGGTGACCTTGGGCTAGTCATAGAAGCTCTCTCAACCCCACCCACCTCACAGGGTGTTTGTTGTGGGAGGGGAAGGGAAAGGCGATTGTAAGCCCCTTTGAGCCTCCTACAGGAGAGAAAGGGGGGGATATAAATCCAAACTCTTCTAGCCTTTAATGATTCCTCTGTCCCCAGCGCCTTTGGAACTATCTGCTCTCTTCTGCTGATGTGGTCATTGATCGTTGAAAGATGTGGATGCATCTTAGGCCTCTTCTGCACATGCAGAATAACGCACTTTCAATCCACTTTCACAATTGTTTGCAAGTGGATTTTGCTATTCCGCACAGTAAAATCCAGCTGCAAAGTGGATTGAAGGGGCATTATTCTGCATGTGCAGAAGAGGCCTTAGCCTTGTGTCTCAGCTGTGACCGTTCTGCCCTGAGCCACCCACTCTGCTTTGAGTTTGGCCTCTCGACCAGGTCTAGATCCCTTACAGCATTGTTGTCAGATTCGCAGACACACACAAACCCCCGCACCACATTAACTTGTGCATCTAAAATGGAGTGTACCAAGTCATACCTATTAATATTTTTAATAGTGAAAATACTTCCTTTTTTAGGTGTGGAATGGAATCCCATATTTACAGAACCCAGTGCTGCAAAGATCTCATGTTTGCAAAGATCCTGGGGCAGTTCCTCTTCACTTTATAAGGTGTGTGGCTTTCCCCCACCAGAGCGTTCTTTCTTTTTTTGCAAATCCTGTCACTTCTCCGCTCTCAGAGCCTTGGCTACTGCAAGATGTAATGTGCTGCCATCAGCTCTGCTGGAGGGAAGATTTAAGAATATGGAACGTTCTAAAAGAGTTTGTTCATGTGATAGGACTACGGTCGAAACACTTGACCATTCTTTGTTTCTATGCCCTAAATACAACAAGATACGCATGAAATACATGAATTCCATTTTCTTGCAATGTTCTTAGTGGCATGAGTGTTATAAGATACCCAATCTCCTGAACAGCTCTGATGTGCTCTTTTGTGAAACGGTTGCAAATTTTATACTGGAAATTAGTAATTTTAACTGTATTTCTTAACCTTGTTTTGTTTTAAAAATTTGCCCTGTTTTATATGCCAATAAAGGCTTGTGTTGTGTGGTGTTGTTGTGTTGTTGTGAACTTCTCCGCTCTGGATTTCTTTGCAAAAGTTTCCTCCTGGAAGCCAGCTTTCCCCCAAAGGACTTCTCATTTACTCTACTTCCAAAGACGCAATAGAGAAGCAGAAGAGTGTAAAGAAAATGTTATTGTCCATTAGTTGCGAATCTACACTGGGGATCTGAGGGAACTTATTTGAGGTTCAGCTGATGTCTGTTGCCAAGTGGCAGAGCAGGTTTTCTCAAACCTGGGAAGAGATCCAGGGAAAGTGTTTGCTGGCTGTGGAAGTTTCGTTCCCCGGTAACTACACTGTCTCAAATAATGGTCATCTGTTACCCCCAACAGTGTCTAGTCCAGTGATGGTGAACCTATGGCATGTGCACACAGAGTTTGTCATGTGGGTGCGGAAAATCACACCCACACCCACACACACACATATCTAGGCTGGCTTGGGGCACTGAGCACGACGTGCACACACTGCGTTGAGCAGGGAGGACTTGGCTGGTGGGCCTGGTGCCTGTGCTCCGGGTTGCTGCTGCCCAAGGGGCAGTGGTGGGATCCAAAATTTTTAGTAACAGGTTCCCATTGTGGTTCCCAATGGGGCTGGGCGGCGCACGATGGGGGCGTGACCAGGCATTCCAGGGGTGGGGCATTAATAATTTCTCTGTTACTGTAAAAAACTCTTACTGTAAAAAAAAAGTTCCCAATTTCCAGCTGGTATCTTTCTGTCCATAATTTAAACTCATTCTAGCAAGTCCTATCGTCTACTGCCAACAGAAACAACTACTTCTCCTCTAATTGACTGCCTGTCAAATACTTAATACTTTCAAATACTTAATTTTGTTTCTAGAAATCAAAAGAAGGATACTTTCCTTAAACAAGGAACTTTACCCATATTTCTAAACATGTTTTTAAAACAGCCCAACAGGGAGAATTATCCCGTTTTCTACCTTCGCTAACCAAGCCACATAGGAAACAACAGGACTTTATGATTTTTGGACCTAATGGAATTTCTAACGGAAAAGCAGACCCAATTAGTAACCCCCTCTTGGGAACTGGTGAGAACCTGCTGGATCCCACTCTGCCGAGGGGGGCGGGTGATGCAGAGGAGGCAGAGATGATTGAGAGGCACAGAGCGGCACGCACAGGACTTGCTGGAGGCTAGAGCAGGCTGGCCCCTGCTCGAGCGGGTGGGGCGGAGGAAGAGGGAGCCAACCTTTTTTCCCCTAAACTTAAACCTGAGCATTCAGGTTAAATTGCCGGGTTGGCACTTTGCGATAAATAAGTTGCAATTTGGGCACTCGGTCTCAAAAAGGTTCTCCATCACTGGTCTAGTCTGAAAAGATTCTCTGAAGATACAAATACAGACTGATTGTAATCCATGCTAGGAATTAATAGGGAAGGGACGGAAAATAAAATGGCCCATATTGAAATGTCCTTATATAAAGTTTATGGTGGGCCTCCTTTGGAATACTGCATGCAGTCTGGTTAGCATATCTCAAACGGAAGAAGAAGAGTTTGGGTTCATACCCCCGCCACATGCTCTTGTAAGGAGTCTCAAGGTGGCTTGCAAATTCCTTTCCCTTCCTCCCCCCATAACAGACACCTTGCGAGGTCAGTGGGGCTGAGGGAGTTCTGAGAGAACTGCGACTGGCCCAAGGTCGTCCAGCACAAATGTAGGAGTGGGGCAACAAATCTAGGAGAATCTGCAACTGATGTAAAGGAGTGGGGAATCAAACCCGTTTCTCCAGATTAGAGTCCACCTGCTCTTCACCACTACACCAGACTGGCATTGCAGAGCTCGAAAAAAATACTGAAGAAAGCAAAACCAACATTCAAGGGATTGGAGCAACTTCTCTGTGCGGAGTTTTACAGTGTAAAAAAAGTCTGCTAAGGGGGCACATGATAGAGATTTATAAAATTATACATGAGGTAAAGATAGGGCGGCCACTCTCTAGGTGGTAGAAGAAGAAGAAGAGTTTGGATTTATATCCCCCCTTTCTCTCCTGTAGGAGACTCAAAGGGGCTGACAATCTCCTTGCCCTTCCCCCCTCACAACAAACACCCTGTGAGGTGCGTGAGGCTGAGAGAACTCTGAGAAGCTGTGACTAGCCCAAGGTCACCCAGCTGGCATGTGTGGGAGTGCACAGGCTAATCTGAATTCCCCAGATAAGCCTCCACAACTCAAGCGGCAGAGCTGGGAATCAAACCCTGTTCCTCCAGATCAGAGTGCACCTGCTCTTAGCCACTGCTCTTAGCCACTACGCCACTGCTGCTCCGGGAGATCTTCAGGAATTATGACTGGTCTCCAGTCAACAGACATCAGTTGCCCTGGAGAAAATGGCTGCCATGGAAATTGGTGTCTCTGCTAAAGTCCCACTCTTCTTCAGGGTCCACCCCCAAAATGTCCAAAAATTTCCCAATCCAGAGCTGTCAAACGTAGTAGAAGTTGAAAATGGCCCAGACAGGGCATCTGTGGCTTCCTACGCTCGCCCCTCCCCCTCAGAGAGAAAGCCCCCATGTTATTCATGGTAGAGATGGTCCAAAGTCCTGTGGACAGCAAGACAACACTGTAACCTGACCCCTTTCCAGTAGCGTGGAGTTCCATGGGGCATACGTTGAAAATGCTGGGGAGAAGAATTAGGACTAATAAAAGGAAACATTTCTTCACGCAACGCGTGATTGGTGTTTGGAATATGCTGCCACACAAGGTGGTGATGGCCACTAACCTGGATAGCTTTAAAAGGGGTTTGGACAGATTTATGGAGGAGATGTCGATGTATGGCTACCAATCTTGATCCTCCTTGATCTGAGATTGCAAATGCCTTAGCAGACCAGGTGATTGGGAGCAGCAGCAGCAGAAGGCCCTTGCTTTCACATCCTGCCTGTGAGCTCCCAAAGGCACCTGGTGGGCCACTGCGAGCAACAGAGTGCTGGACTAGATGGACTCTGGTCTGATCCAGCAGGCTAGTTCTTATTTTCTTATGTTCTTAAAACTTTATGGATTCCTGCGCTTCATTTCTTGTCAATACCGATTCTCCCTTGGCTAGCACAGAATTCCATACCTGCCCCTCACTGGCAGACGTTTTAGCTCTGCCAACAGGATTCAAAAGTTACTATTTTGGGAGAATCCGACTACAAGGGAAGTGGGCATTTGTGGTTTTGTTTTGTTTTTTTCAACCAGGCTTACATCTGCTGATTTCAGGCCTTGGAGATTTGAGGATGTGGTGAACGCAGTTGCGTGGTGCATTTGCGTGCCACACGCTCCCATTGCCAAACAATCAGGACAAAAGTGAAAGATTTTTGTGTGCTTTTATGGGTTTTTGCCTGTGACGTAAAAAGCATGAGGCCAGACAGTGTCTCTCCTCTCTCAACTTTTAAAAAAGAAAATACTTATTTCTGATTATTGTGTATTTCCCGAACTGGGTGGCCATGGTCTGGTAGTTTTTGCTACAAACGTTTTGCAGCAAAAACTACCAGACCATGGCCACACAGCCTGGAAAACCCACAACGACCAGTTGATTCTGGCTGTGAAAGCGTCGACAATACCTGCATATTTTTGGGAACTACGTCTCTTGTGTCAGTTTTTGCGCCAATCTATTGGTTCATCTTTAAGGCACCACCGGACTCTGCTTTGGTTTTACGTACAACAGGCTAAATTAGCAATCCCTCTCAGATCTGCCCTAAACAGCAAGTGGTCGGCATCAATAATAACAACATTGATGTCGATTGAATTTCCTTCAATAAAATAGTGCCTTTATTGACATTTTAGTAATACATAAATTAACTTGAAGCATTCGATCCATCAGCCTAATAATCAAGTCAACTGGTTCTGATGGGTTTTCCGGGCTGTGTGGTCGTAGAATACATCTGCTCTTAACCACTACACTACGCTGGCTCCTAACGTTTCTGAGACAAGAAACTTGCTCCTTGGAAGAACTCTAAAATTCCCGAAGCCTAAAGAAAGCCCAAAATATTCTGAGAGATCTGTCTCATCCAGCACACTCTCTTTTTGAACTGTTACCATCTGGCAGACGATACAGGTCTATAAAAATTAGGACAAAGAGGCTTAGAGACAGCTTCTACTCTAGAGCTGTGGCGATGTTGAACTCCGGGGCTTCGTGTTGATGTGTTTGGGGCTGTGTAGTGATGGGTGGAGTAAGGGGAAAGTGAGGATGGGGTATGAGTCTGAAATTGTGTGCATCGAGGAATGCTGCTGTAAATTTTCGTTGTGTGTGCACAACGACAATAAATGCTTATGCTTATGCTTATGAAGTTGCCAGCTATTGATGCATGTGAAATGTTAGGAGCAAAAACCACTAGACCACGGCCACACAGCCTGGAAAGCCCATGAAAGCCTTCATTCATTCATTCATTCATTCATTCATTCATTCATTCATTCATTCATTCATTGTTAACCTATAAAGTGCCACCAGACTTCTGTTTTACTTTTTTCACAGCAGATTAATGTGTAGCTACCCTTCCACCATTAACTACTTACCCATTGAAAACAAGTTGCTGATTCAAACCTGCTTTGCCCCCTCCAATCTAAAGACCATACTAGATTTTTTTTAAAAATGATTCCAAGCGTTGGGGATATCAGTACACTCATACATGTAGCCAAACCTTGAGATCTCAGCAAAAGACGTACCATTGGCAGAGGAGATATGCATTTCTAAATCTAAGTTCTGGCCCCAACATTGTCATGCAGGTGAAACCTATAAGAAGAAACTAGAATTAAAGAATGTTGACTTGATTTATTGTCGAAGGCTTTCACGGCTGGATTCAACTGGTTGTGGTGGGTTTTCCGGGCTGTGTGGCCGTGGTCTGGTGGATTTTGTTCCTAATGTTTCGCCTGCATCTGTGGCTGGCATCTTCAGAGGTGTATCAGAGAAAAGACTGTTTCACACTGTGTCTAAGTGAGAAGGGAACGTTTAGTGTGGTATATTGTCCATGTCCCAGGGTGGGGAACCAATCATTAAGTGTTTGGGTGGAACTTGCTATGCACTCAACCACACCTTTGCATAGCAAGTTCCACCCAAACACTTAATGATTGGTTCCTCATCCTGGGCATCTGAAGATGCCAGCTGTAGATGCGGGTGAAACATCAGGAGCCAGTAGTGTAGTGGTTAAGAGCAGATGTATTCTAATCTGGAGAACCGGGTTTGATTCCCCACTCCTCCATCTGAGTGGCAGAGGCTTGTCTGGTGAACCAGTTGCGTTTCCACACTCCTACATTCCTGCTGGCTAGTCACCTTGGGCTAGTCACAGTTCTTTGGAACTCTCTCAGCCCCACCTACCTCACAAGGTGTCTGTTGTGGGGGTGAGGAAGGGAAAGGAGCTTGTAAGCCACCTTGAGTCTCCTAACAGGAGAGAAAGGTGGGGTATACATCCAAACCACCACCACCTCCTCCTCCCCCTCCTCTTCTTTCTTCTTCTTCTTCTTCTTCTTCTTCTTCTTCTTCTTCTTCTTCTTCTTCTTCTTCTTCTTCTTCTTCTTCTTCTTCTTCTTCTTCTTCTTCTTCTTCTTCTTCTTCTTCTTCTTCTTCTTCTTCTTCTTCTTCTTCTTCTTCTTCTTCTTCTTCTTCTTCTTCTTCTTCTTCTTCTTCCTGGAGCAAAAACTACTACACCATGGCCACACGGCCTGGAAACCCCACAAAAAACAGAATGAATTAATGTTTTCGGTCTTGAAGGTGCCTCTGGACTTTTGTTTTAGGCGGGTAACAGAAGAATCTAAGGATGTATAAGCAAGTGCATAAATGCCAGGAGTGGTACAAAAGGACTGGGAAGCTAAATTGGTTCAGTTTGGAGAAGATGTCCATATCTGTCAGAGATGCATCTTCTCATCTTTGGTTAATCTGGAACTGAGACCTGTCCGGCTCTGCAAGATCTTGCAAATTCTTTCGAGACTGGCTAGAAATAGTTTCAGAGGGAAGTAGAACAACTCGACTTGAGTCCAGCAGCACCCGAAAACCCAACAAGATTTTCAGGGGTTGAATGATGGAGAGTCCACGCTCCTGGCAGCAGATAACCAACTTGATTCTCAAAAGCTCTCCCCGCAAATTCCTGTTGGTCTCTGACTTGCTACAAGACCCAAACCTAGCTGGCTAGAGACACAGAGAAAGATGCACATTTCTGTTTTAACGCATGGGTGTGTGTTGCAAGATCATTAGCATAAAATGTTATGCATTTTTAGCATTGGGTCACTGAAAGTTTTGTCTGGAAATTAGCAGCCCCATTTATTAGGGGGTCTTTTTCTTGACTGAGGGCGGGGGTTATGGACCTTCAAAGGTGTTGCCCCCATCTTCTATTAGCTCCCATTAAAACAATGGAGGATGGGGGCACCTCCTTTGGGAGTCCATAACTTTGGACCCCCTGAACCAAACCTCACCAAACCCGGGTAGTATCATCATGAGAGTCCCCCAAACAATCCCTGAAAGTTTGGCGCTGCTAGCCCAAACAATGCGCTCCCTGCAGGCCAAAAACCGAAAAAACACTAAAAATGTTTTAAAAACCCACAAACGGAGAGGCGCAGCTTCGGACATAAAATGGGGGGGGGGGGTTTTGAACCCGAGAACCCCCTCCGTATCTACGTCCTTGGGGGTTAGGGAATGTTGAGAACTAACAGACAGACAGACAGATGGACCCACGTTCAGGGCATCTTCCCTTTGCAAAAAAAAAAAAGAAAAAAGGTCTCTGCCCAGAGGAGCGTACAGTTTAAATGGACAGACCGTGGCAGACCAACGGAGAGGAAAGGGAAAGGAGCGGCGGCGCAGTTTGCAGGCGTCCGTGGCCACGATCCATACTTTCCTCAGCATGCACCCTTGTCGTTTGGACCTACATGATTCCCCCCCTCCCCCCTCCGACCCCGAACAGGCGAAGTGGTGAATGCAGGGCGACAGCAGACACAGTGACTACACGCCCCCCCCCTCCCCCAAATAGCGGTGTGGGTGTTTGGAACCGGGCTCACCCCCCCCCCCCCCCGCTCCCCAATCTCTGCCAAGGCACCGGATTCCGGCCTGGAGGACGGCGGGGTCTGGCGTTGGGGTGGGGGCGGGATCCTGTCTCTTTAAACGGGAGCGCGCAGGGAGCTGAGCCCGGCTGCTGGCGCCGGCCGTGGGGCTGAGGATGGAGCTGCCCCGCCGCGTCCCCCGGCCCTGGGCCCCCCTGCGGGCCCTCTTCCTCCTGCCGCTGCTGCTGCTGCTGCAGCCCGGGGCGAGCTGGGGCAAATACGTGAAGGGCAACATCAGCACCAAAGAGGTGAGGAGGGGGCTCGCCTGGGCGCGGACGGGGGGGAGCCGGGGGGGCTGCAGCCGCTTTCTTGGAGGAAGGGGATCCGAAGTGGACCGCCGCCCCCCCACCCCACCCCACCCGCCACGGACCATCCAGATGCAAGCTATCGATTGGGCCCCCGCCCTCCCCAAGCCCCCCTGCGCCTCCGGCCCCCGCACTGGGGGTCCCTCCATGCGCCCCCGCTCGCTTTCCCGACCACCCAGCCTTCCCCCGCCTCATGCCTGACCCTTCCCTCGTCGAGCATGAGGCTACCGCCCCCCTTGTTTGCTTGATCCCCCCCCCCCGCCACCCGCACCGCAAGATCCCCCCCCCTTTGCTTTGCCCCTGACTGGCATTGGATCTGCCCAAATGAATGCCAACTAGGCACATTCCCTTCTTCTGTAAGGCCAAGAGTGATGATTGCTTTCTGGGTGCCCACGCTGTGGGAAATGGGGGGGGGGGGGAATCTGGTGATTTGCCCGCTCCCTTATACCCAGCCTTCATTCATCTCCGATGGGGAGAAAGTGCAGAAAGAAGAGCCAATCTGGGTGTTTGGTATTTTGCAGCAATATGGACAGAGGATGAAGCGGGGGTGGGAATGGGGGGCTTGTCTCCCCAGCCATGAAAATGGGGTACATTTGTGACCTCAAAGGCAATGATGAAGATGCCACCGTTGAAATGCCCAGCCTTTCTTGGCCCACTCTGGGGTTCGTTTGGCTGCAAAGCTCCGGTGGCGTCGTAGGTACCCTTCGTTCAGTCCAATTGGGTGCGCAAGGCCCTGACACATCTCTGGCCCCATGAGCATGCTGGATCCTGCAGCAGGTTAGTAAGGGAAAAGGGGGATTCCCTCCCCCATTCACATATTCATGTTTGGCCCAAGGACCGTGTGAGAAAGCAGATCTGTGTTTCAGGAGGAAGTGGACTGCTTGAAAGAGTCCAGTGGCACTATAAAGACTAACACGATTTTGTTCTGGCAAAAGTATCTGTGCACTTGATCCTAAAACCCGCAGTGAAGGACTGATGATTTGCTTTTTTGCTGTGAGGAAGTGTGACAGGGAGTTGTGGCTGTTTAGTGTCGGGACCCGGTGACAGCGTGGATTATTGGGGTGGGGAATAGGAGAAAAGAATGAATGAGCAATGCTAAATAGAATCTCCAAACCATTCCCTGTGAAGCACATCCTAAAGGTTGTTTTTTTAAAGACCAACGATTAATAATCTCACAGACCAGGTGCTCAGGAGCAGCAGCAGCAGCAGAAGGCCATTGCTTTCACCTCCTGCAGGTGAGCTCCCAAAGGCACCTGGTGGGCCACTGCGAGTAGCAGAATGCTGGACTAGATGGACTCTGGTCTGATCCAGCCGGCTAGTTCTTATGTTCTTATATTGGCTATTCAGCCGACGAAAGAGCTGTTTCCCTCTACCTGTCACTTTTGGCTGGCAGTTGTAATCCTTGCAACAGTGCCACTGATAGTATTTATTCCAGATTAAGGAATCTGGGGTCAAAGAGTGCACATACAATGCATCACAAGTAATCGCTGTGCTTTTGGTGCTGAGGGGGACAACCAGAGAAGGCAATGGCAAACCACCCCGTAAATGTGGTCTGCCTAGATGTCACCCGGTGGGTTAGTAATGACCAATGCTTGCATAGAGAACCACCTTTTATTATTATTATTATTATTATTATTATTATTATTATTATTATTATTATTATTATTATTATCATCATTATCATCATTATCATTATCATTATCATTATCATTATCATTATCATTATCATTATCATTATCATTATCATTATCATTATTATTATTATTATTATTATCATTATCATCATCATCATCATCATCATCACCTGCTTAATCGAAGTCAGTAGCACACAAGTCATTAATTATGCTACACGTACAAAGTTATATTAATTTTAACTAATTTAGGAGATAAGAAAGAATGTATAAGGAGAAATAAGAAATATGTCGATATTTTTCTTCTTCCGATATATCCTCCTGTAATGTTGTTCAATTATTTTAACTTAATAAAAAGTATTCAATTAAAAAAGACATTAATTATGCTGCGCACAACATCTGCTATGGAAAGTTGGTTCCCATGGGATCCCCTCATCCACCATTTATGGTCTTTGAACATTTGTGGATTAGCCATGTTCAAAAGGATCGTTAAAAGTATATTGGGGACAGCTGATTGGAAGTTTTTGTAGTCTTGAGTATAACCACGTTCCAGAAACATACAAAGGTAACACCAAGTGACAGAAAACTAGGAGATTGCTGGGAGAAGACTCCATGAATTGGGATGGAGGCCTACTAGACCTCTGGAATCTGTCTGCGGATGCTGCTGATAAAGTTCAGTCTTCTCTTGCCAGAACTGTTCAGTGTTTTGTGTGCTGTGCGCACTGCCACACTTCCTTGTGGGTTCAGCGAAACCACCTCATGACTCAGAGTGATGCGCAGCTCTTGTCTCACTGAATTTTTCGGCTGCCGGGTTACAGAGCTGACGCCGGCCGCAGGGCATTTTCTTCTTCGGCTACCCAGGAGGCAGAAATTCCACAGACGGAGCTGTCCCCATCGCCACACACTGCAGTGCTGTGGAAAGCTCCCACCTGTTGAATTCCTACCTGTCGGGTCGCTGCAACGAGAGCCCCGGGGAAGAGAGAACCTGGAAGAACAGGATTCTCCACTCCTGCATTTTGTGGACAGCTTTACCATGGACCCTATTCCTGCTTTCTTCGAGTGAAATTGCTGCTATGTGCAGCATATACGTGTGGGCCAGAAGTCTCTTTAAATCAGTGTTCCCATAAGTTCTTGCATTGCCTGTGTGTGGGCTGGGGGACCCTAGATGCGTTGTTGAATTTCTGCAATGGGTGTTGGAGGACATTTCTAGGAGATTCTGTGAAAATCCCCCCCCCTTTTTTTTCTTCTTAATTCTTCTCTCTCCGTTTGCCCCAATTCTCAGATTTTGCTTGTTCCCGCTGCCTTCTCCAGCCTCCGGTATGGTTACCGTGGAAACCTTGAGCATGGGTTGTTGCCATGGGAACACGAGGGGATTTTTAAGGGGAAGGAAGTAGGCCCAGGTATATATATATATATATATATGATTTCCAGACAGGCAACTTGATGCAGCCGCTCCGCACACCAAGACACGGCGCTAAAGCAAATGTTTCCAACTCACGGCTTTCCTGCTTGCAGTTCAAGCTTACGCAGAATTATTCCAGCATGAGCCCACAGCGGTTATCGACCTTAGACTGGAATAATTGGCATAGGGCTAATTTGGCATGGAAGTAGTTTTGGCTGTTGGCTAGTTGCTTTGGGGGCCCGTTGCCCAGGGAAACAGCCGCTGTGACTTGATACCGTGCATAGCGTCAGGCCAAGGAGAAACAAGAGCGGCTGTATAACAGCAGTGAAGAGAAGTCCAGCTAAGTGGGAAGAGAGGGAGCATAATTCTTGAAAAAGAGTGCCGGACTTCGGGGTGCAGTCTTGTGTTTTGACTACTGTGACACACTGTCTATGGCAGTGGGGTGGGGGGGCCCTTGAAGGCGACACCAGAGGTGGGATCCAGCAGGTTCTCACAGGTTCCCGAGAGTAGGTTACTAATTATTTGTGTGTGCCGAGAGGCGGTTACTAATTGGTGATTTTGCCATGTGATTTTTGCCTTAGTTACGCCCCTCCTCCGCTCCTCAGCAGTAGCGCACAGAAGTTGAAGCAGTCCAGCAGGAGGTGCACCGGCGTGCGTGGCAGCCTGCGCCTGCGTGCATTCGTTTCCCGCCCAAGGACCGGCACAGCGGCTGCATCCTTGCCACAGCCCCGCCCAGCAATGCCCCGCCCCTGGAATGCCTGGCCACGCCCCTGTCGTGCCCCGCCCAGCTCCATTGGTGTTATGCCACAGTTTGAATCCCACCACCATGGGAACCTACTAAAAATTTTGGATCCCACCATTGGGCGACACAGATATTGATGTCAGCGCAAAACATGGACTCTGGGTTGTTGGCAGGGGTTCAGCACTTTGAACACGTTACCCCGGGTTTAAGGTCGCTCCATCACTGCCAATCTGCTTCTGTGCTCGAATCTTCAAGTTGCTGGGATTAACTTTTAAAAGGACTTTGTAACAGGGGAGTCTCATATCTGCATGGTCTCCTCTTTGTATGTTCTCCCAAGGAATCACTGGTTATCACATCAGGATGGGATTAGATTATTAGCAGTTTCTCCACTAATGTCTGTGGGAACTGCTTTGGCTAAGGCCCAGTGGTGGGATCCAAAAATGTTAGTAACAGGTTCCCATGGTGGTGGGATTCAAACAGTGGCGTAGTGGGGGCGTGGCCGGGCATTCTGGGGCCGGGACATTAATAATTTTTCTTTTAGTGTAAAAAACTCTTACTGCAAAAAAAAGTTCCTATTTTCCAGCTGGTATCTTTCTGTCCATAATTTAAACTCATTATAGCAAGTCCTATCGTCTACTGCCAACAGAAACAACTACTTCTCCTCTAATTGACTGCCTTTCAAATACTTAATACTTTCAAATACTTACTTTTGTTTCTAGAAATCAAAAGAAGGAGACTTTCCTTAAACAAGGAACTTTACCACATTTCTAAAACATGTTTTTAAAACAGCCAAACAGGGAGAATTATCCTGTTTTCTACCTTTGCTAACCAGCCACATAGGAAACAACAGGGCTTTATGATTTTTGGACCTAATGGAATTTCTAATGGAAAAGCAGACCCAATTAGTAACCCCCTCTCGGCACACACAAATAATTAGTAACCCACTCTCGGGAACTGGTGAGAACCTGCTGGATCCCACCTCTGCTAAGGCCCCTTCCACACATGCAGAATAATGCACTTTCAATCCACTTTCAATCCACTTGGCAGCTGTGCGGACTAGCAAAATCCACTTGCAAACAATTGTGAAAGTGGATTGAAAGTGAATTATCCGGCATGTGTGGAAGGTGCCTAAAAATTGGGGTTTTTCCAGGGCTGCTTCTGCGGTATATAACAGATTTCCCGAGGATGTGAGGATGTGCGAAGATTTCAAAGTCCCCATAGCCAGAATTTCCCGTGACTTTGATGGCTTGGTCAGTTACCCTGATGGGGTTATGGCTTGCTTCTTTTTGTGTTGCACTGTTGTGAGTTGAGATTTTGGCTGTTTTTTAAATGATCTGACCCACTCAGAGTTCCTTTGGTTGGGAGAAAAGTTGGCTATGAATATTTTAAACAAAATGAAATTACAGCGGTTAGAGAAAATATTAGTCTGGGTCTAGAGAAACTCAAGCTCAAATTTCTGTTTGTTTGTGAAACTCAAACAATTACCTTGGGCCAGGGATGACCTACCTCACTGGTTGTTGTGCAGATAAAAAGGCTGAAGGGGGAACCATATTTATAGCACTTATTTAACCACCGTTTTGACCAGGGGTAGGGAACCTGCGGCTCTCCAGATGTTCAGGAACTACAATTCCCATCAGCCCCTACCAGCATGGCCAATTGGCCATGCTAACAGAGGCTGATGGGAATTGTAGTTCCTGAACATCTGGAGAGCCGCAGGTTCCCTACCCCTGGTTTTGACTAACGTGACAGCACCCTGGTTTACAGTATTAGATTAAAATGACTAAAATATTTTTAAACATTCTAAAATATCCCAGCTATCTGTGTCCCCCTATGCTCCTCAGAGAAAGAGGGGTGATAAATAAAACCAGCCTATTAGATTCCATCCTAATGAAACCCTAATATACTTTATTAGCCCCTATATTCCATATTCATAATCGGGAACGCAGATGAGAATTTGTACCACATGAACGGAAAGAAAGTGAGAGAAAAATTTCACCTGTTAGTCCTGCATATCTCTTCACTCCCAAAAAATGATGTTTGTTTGTTTGTTTGTTTGTTTGTTTATGGGATTTTTATAACGCCCAACCCCCGGAGGGCTCTGTTTAAGTCTGACAAGGGATACCTGCAGTGGTGGGATCCAAAAATTTTAGTAACAGGTTCCCATGGTGGTGGGATTCAAACAGTGGCGTAGCGCCAATGGGGCTGGGCGGGGCACGGCGGGGGCGTGGCCGGGCATTCCAGGGGCGGGGCATTAATAATTTCTCTGTTATTGTAAAAAACTCTTACTGTAAAAAAAAAGTTCCTAATTTCCAGCAGGTATCTTTCTGTCCATAATTTAAACTCATTATAGCAAGTCCTATTGTCTACTGCCAACAGAAACAACTACTTCTCCTCTAATTGGCTGCCTGTCAAATACTTAATACTTTCAAATACTTAGTTTTGTTTCTAGAAATCAAAAGAAGGAGACTTTCCTTAAACAAGGAACTTTACCATATTTCTAAAACATGTTTTTAAAACAGCCCAACAAGGAGAATTATCCCGTTTTCTACCTTCGCTAACCAGCCACATAGGAAACAACAGGACTTTATGATTTTTGGAACTAGTGGAATTTCTAACGGAAAAGCAGACCCAATTAGTAACCCCCTCTCAGCACACACAAATAATTAGTAACCCACTCTCGGGAACTGGTGAGAACCTGCTGGATCCCACCTCTGGATACCTGCATTAAAAGGCTGAGTGGGGACATCCCATAGAGTCAGTAACAAAGACTTGCACGTTCTGTCCACAAATCTGGATTGCTTCCATCGTTTCACAAATGTGCAAAATTGAATTGCTCAGGAGGGCGTTCTTGCGGAAGGACAATGCTGGGGTAAAAGAAGGTGGTTTTTATTAGAAGGGTTACCAGCCTCAAGGTTGAGAAATACCTAGAATTTTTTTGAGGGGGGGAGTAGAACCTGAGGAGGGCGGGGCTTCAGTGGGGTTCAATATCATATGTTCCACCTTTCAGTGGCCATTTTTCTCCCAGTGAACTGATCTGTGTTGCCTGGAGATCAGTTGTAATCCCAGAAAATCTCTTGCTACCACCTGGAGGTTGGTAACCGTATTTATTAGGGATAAAGTATTTCTTACACCGATTGTCTTGTTGCCTTACACTAGGGGTGGCCAACCTGTGGTGCTCCAGATGTTCACAGACTACAATTCCCATCAGCCAGTTGGCCATGCTGACAGGGGCTGATGGGAATTGTAGTCCGTGAACATCTGGAGCACCGTAGGTTGGCCACCCCTGCCTTACACAGATAGGGCTGCGTGTTTGGAATATGCTGCCACAGGAGGTGGCAATGGCCACTAACCTGGATAGCTTTAAAAGGGGCTTGGACAGATTTATGGAGGAGAAGTCGATCTATGGCTACCAATCTTGATCCTCCTTGATCTGAGATTGCAAATGCCTTAGCAGACCAGGTGCTCAGGAGCAGCAGCAGCAGCAGCAGCAGAAGGCCCTTGCTTTCACATCCTGCATGTGAGCTCCCAAAGGCACCTGGTGGGCCACTGCGAGTAGCAGAGTGCTGAACTAGATGGACTCTGGTCTGATCCAGCAGGCTAGTTCTTATGTTCTTATGTTTTCTTCCCCCAGTCCAATTGCATTATTTTGTCTTAGATTCAAATATTATCAAACCCTGAAGTCAGCTTACTGATTGACTGATGTTATCATCTTTTGTAAACTGCCTAAACAGTTGACTGAACAGTTTGTTAGCATACTCGTAATACGCTTCGGCTCCCAGTGAGAAAGGTGGACTGTAAATGAAATAAACAACTAACATACTAATGGAGTATAACAGACTCATGGAGACCAGAGGCATATCTAGTTTTTGCACCCTTATCTGAGTTTTTGCACCCTTATGGGCAGCTGCCCTCCCTCGGGGGTGGAGCGAGGGGGAATTGCAGCCGGGGCACGTGCACACCCTGAACCCCTGCCATGACACCGCCTGCCCTGCCCCACCCTGGAACACCCCCACCATGCCTCAGCCACGCCCCTTCCCTGGCACGCGCTCGGGGCATCGCGCCCCCCTCTCCATGGGCGCTACGCTACTGCCCTCCCCCACCACGACCAAACAACTTTTTTTGCACCAGGTCATCTCAAAGTCACCATCACATTATAGAACATGCCCCAACTCAAAAATCTGAACACAGAGAAATTATTAATGCCCTGCCCCCGGAATGCCCGGCCACGCCCCCGTTGTGCCCCGCCCAGCCCCATTAGTGCTACGCCACTGTTTGAATCCCACCACCATGGGAACGTGTTACTAAAATTTTTGGATCCCACCACTGCACATGCTCAGTGCATCATGCCCCCCTCGTCCCCTTGGTGCTATGCCATTGTTGAGTGCCAAAACTGGGGTGAGGGCTCTGAGTGCCACCTCTGGCACGCGTGCCATAGGTTCGCCACCACTGACTTAGGCATACCTGAAAATCCCTCACTAGATCCCGAAGAAAGGGCTTTGCTCTTGCGTGGGTCAACAGAAACCTGATTTAGACAGGGTTTGGGGGTCAGGACCTCGCCCCATCTTCCCCCTCCCCAAAGACCCCTCCATAGGAGCCAGCTTGCCCCACTTGGGAAACTTTCTAAAGTTCAGTGAAACCACTCCCCGTGTCCCTTCCACTTCCTTAAGAAATCTCACCTGTGCCAGGGAAGCAGCAGGCAGCCCAGATTCCTCCGACGGGAGCTACCTGCCGGCGTGGCTTCTCTGGGGAGCGACCCCAGCTCTCTTGCGCACCTTGCTCCTGTCTCCGGTGGCCAGCGGCTCCTTGCCACTCCCTGCCATTGGAATCCACACCCCAGAGAGAAATGTCGTCCTGGGTCACACACCCCACCTCCTGGCTCCACCTGCTGCCTGCAAGGCGAGGGTGAGCGAGCCGGTGCCACCATTCCCTCCCCAATGTATGGACCAGGGGGAAGGAAGAGTGGCGTGGGGGGTGGTTTCCCCCCATGTGACTAAATGGCCTCAGCCTGGGGACATTTGACCCAATATATCCCCCTGGGTGGTATGCCCCTGATGGAGACAACAGAACTCAGTTCTGGGACTTCCGTTATTATTGTATGTTTCAGCCGGAGAGCAGGTTTACAGAACTCTAAGTCTTTGTTTGCTTTATTTGTCATGTGCTTTTCCTGTTGAGACTTGAGGCTGAGTGCATAAATATTTTGATAAGGCAAGAAAAACCAGTACAGCAAACATGTATTATACCCAAGGTGACCAGACGTCCCGCTTTTGGCGGGACAGTCCCGCCTTAAACCAATTTGTCCCGCGTGGTTTTTTTTCTGTCCCGATTTTTGGAAGGCTGCCACACTGCCTTCTGGGGCGCTCCCCTTTTCCCGCCCTGTCACAGGGGAGCACCCCAGAAGGCAGTGCGGCAGCCTCCTGCGCTGCCGCACTGCCTTCTGGGGCACTCCTGTCACAGGGCAGGAAACCAGGGAGCGCCCCAAAAGGCAGTGCACTCCTGCGGCCGTGTGCGCGCGCGCGAGCCCACCCCCCCTGGTCCTGGTTTTAAAAGGTGACAATCTGGTCACCTTAATTATACCACTTTTAACTTTGGTGGTTTCCCCCAAATAATCCTTGGGATTGTTGTTTATTTAGTATCCCTCTCCAAATGACAACCCTCAGGCTTCCCAGAGGCCCCTTCCGCACGTGCAGAATAATGCACTTTCAATCCACTTTCACAAGTGTTTGAAAGTGGATTTTGCTCTTCCGCAAAAACACAGCTGCAAAGTGCATTGAAAGTGGATTGAAAGTGCATTATTCTGCATGTGCGGAAGGGGCCAGCGTGAAGCATAACTGAAACAGTCAACTGCTCTTTCGTATAATTAATATCCTGCCTCTCCAAATGTGTTTGAAATGGGAAATTACTGGTATAAATTTGCCAGAAAACATTCTGTTCAGGAAGACATCTCACAGATGAGCTCAGGTCACCTGGGCCAGGTCGGACCCCTTAGGGTTGCCAACTCTGGACTGGGGAAATTCCTGCAGGTTTTGCGGGAGGAGCCCAGAAAGAGCAGAGTTTGGCGAAAAGCTCAGCAGAGTTGTGATACAAGAATCCACCCTCTGAAGCAACAATCTTATTTAGGGGAACTGATCACTGTAGTCTGGAGGTCAGTTGTAATTCTTGGAGAACTCCACCCCAGGGCCGGAGCCAGGGGGAACTGTGCCCTGGGCACGTGTGCGCCTTGTGCCCCTGCCACATCATGCCCACCCCCACCATGCCCCAGAATGCCCCTGCCACACCCTGGAAGGCCCCCACCATGCCCCCACCCCGGCACGCACCTGGTGCATCACACCCCCTGTCCCCTTGGCGCTATGCCATTGCTCCACCCCCTAACCTCAGTGATGGTGAACCTTTTCGAGACCGAGGTGCCCAAATTGCAACCCAAAACCCACTTATTTATCGCAAAGTGCCAACACCGCAATTTAACCTGAATACTGAGGTTTTAGGTTAGAAAAAATGGTTGGCTCCAAGGCGTTCGTTACTCAGGAGTAAGCTTGGTGGTAGTTGATGACTTTGCTTTGAAGCAACCATGCAACTCTTCCAATGGGTGAATCACGACCCTAGGAGGGTTTACTCAGAAGCAAGCCCCATTGCCAGCAACCAAGCTTACTCCCAGGTAAAGGATTGCACTTTAGTTCTTCGCATGAAAATTAGTGGGATTTAACAGCACTTGACAAGGTTACCTACACTGCTTCCCCAAAACTAGGTCTTGGGTTTAATGCTAACAGCGGCCCAGGCCAGCCTAGATATGTGTGGGGTGGTGGTGGGGGCAACTCTGTTTGTGTGTGCCCACAGAGAGGGCTCTGAGTGCCACCTCTGGCACCCGTGCCATAGGTTCGCCACCACTGCCCTACCTGGAGGTTGGCAGCCGAAACCTATCCATATGGGAGGGTCAAGCTTTGGGCAAAACAGATTTGGAGGGGCTGCTTTGGCGCACACCTTTGAGTGAGCAGTGGCTACTAACCGGCCTCCTTTTCTTTGGTTGGTGCAGTGCGCTCCAATAAACGAGCAAATCTGATGTTTACTGCATAATAGAGGCGATTTTATGGGGACCGTTTGGGAAGTTATTTATTCTTTCTGGAGCCAAGCAGTAAACATTTTATAGCCATTGGTTGGATCCAAGCATGGGCTTCTCACACTCTTATAATTTTCAAGATGGGTCAGGTTTAAGGTAATCGCTCCTTATATATATAGTTTTCAAACTGGGCCTGCGGATTCAGGGGGCTGGCAGAATAATGTGACCTCTAGGGTTTGGGGTTTTCTAGGAAGATGTCCTCACTCAGGTGGAACACGCTGAATCTAGAATTGTTGGATGTCCCATGCGAAGCGTGGTGGTGTCACGTGCCGTCAAATCACACTTGATTTAGGGCGACCCCATCAAGTTTTTAGGGCAAGAGATGTTCCGAGGTGGAACCTATTACCTGCCTCCGTGTGGACTGAGAGAGTTCTGAAAAAACTGTGACTGGTCCAAGGTCACCCAACTGACTTCATGGGGAGGAGTGAGGAATCGAACCCGGTTCTCCAGGTTAGAACTGCTCTTAACCACTATGCCATGCTGGCTCTTGTACCCATGCAAAGTACAAAGTATGAAAAAGAAGAGGATACACCAAGACAAGAGTAAAGGCAGAGAAGGGAAATATTTTACTGGATTGCACAATCACCCAATTCAATATTTCCCTCACCACCGTTGTTTTCCTTCAGAGCTAAGTACAAACAACAACCCTGCAGAGAGGGGTCATTTCAGCCTTCAGGCCCCAGCACATATCTGGGCCTTGCAGCCCCTTAGAACCAGCCTTGGGCCCACATCAAGAGAAAACGTTCCTACTGTGTTCCTTGGTTCTCCCTGCATGTTTGGTATTGCTGATAATGTACGTTAGCAGAACTAATCTTGAAGCAGAAGTAATTTTTCTCTCCAGGACTGGGTATTCCTGACTCGCTTCTGCTTCCTGTCTGACTATGGGCGCTTGGACTTCCGATTCCGCTACCCTGAGGTACGTCTGTCTATTAGTCACCTATTTTAAAAGCCAGATTTTTTTTTTGACTACGAAATATTTCCCCAGCTCTGGGTGATTCGGCTCCTACCTTAACCACCACTTCTCTGTTTCTCTTCGAAGGCTAAATGCTGTGAGAACATCCTCCTTTATTTCGACGACCCTTCTCAGTGGCCAGCGGTCTATAAAAAGGGAAATAAGGTCAGTTTTCAGGGGCCACGCAGCTGGAGCGGATCCCACCTCGCTCTCTTTCAAGGGCTGTGTGGCTTTATCTGCGCCGTTCCAAACAAAGATGGCTGTCAGAAACGGCTGCTCCCAGCTGTCGTCTCCTTTCCCCTCTCAGGTCCATCCCCACCCAAGAGCCACAGTGGTGTGAGATGCTCCTTTTCTTGTTGCCTCAGGTGTCTTGAAAAGCAGCTCATTGCATTTCAAGTTGCCCTGGGAACCAGGACAAAAGCAGTGCTGGCTGCATCCATTTCAGGCAGAGGTGTTTGGCTTCTGGACAGGTGTCAAACTCGCGGCCCTCCGTGCTGGCAGGGGATGATGGGAACTGTAGTCCATAACATCTGGAGGGCTGCGAGTTTGACACCTATGGTCTGGGCCATCCAGGTCCGGGCACTCAAGACTGTTCAGCTGGGTTTCCCTCCAAGAATGCCTTAGGACAGTGATGGCGAACCTTTTCGAGACCGAGTGCCCAAACTGCAACCCAAAACCCACTTATTTATCACAAAGGGCCAACACAGCAATTTAACCTGAATACTGAGGTTTTAGTTTAGAAAAACCGGTTGGCTCTGAGGCACGCGTTACTCAGGAGTAAGCTTAGTGAAGCAACCGTGCAACGCTTCAAATGGGTGAATCATGATCCTAGGAGGGTTTACTCAGAAGCAAGCCCCATTGCCAGCAACTGAGCTTACTCCCAGGTAAGGGATTATGCCCAGGCCATAGGTTCGCCATCACTGCCTTAGGATTTTACTCAAGTTTATTCAGCTGGGCTCACCTCCAAGAACACATTAGGATTTTACTTGTTTTACACCAGACAGAATGTTGGCCCTTCCCCAGATAATCTTTTGTCGTTTGTTGAGGGTGCTGCTAAGAATTTTTTTGTTATGCTGTCCCAGAAAAAGATGTTAGCCAGGTCAGTTGAGGTGCAGCTGTTGAGAAAATTGTATACTTCTGCATTAGAATATAGTTCTGAACAAAATAACGAGAATTATTCATTAGTCAAAACCATTATTTTGGGCATTACTGAACATGGTACTTTGATATGAGAGCATTTGTAGTTCACTGGATGACTATCAAATGGATGTGGGGGGAACAGGGCTAGGTAGGCACTGGAATCCAGACTGAGAATTCTACAACAAAGAAGGTCCGGCATATTGAGTTCTGTGGTGGAGGAATATACAACCTGCTAACATCTTTTTCTGAGATGGACTATAGTTTGTACCCTCTTTCTGTTGTTAAATTGAGACATCCTTGCATCCTCCATTTCAAACCCAAAATTACTACAACACAATCCCTTCCTTGATTGATTCAACAATTAATACAGTTCTTTTACTGCCTAATGAAATTTAAATTAGTTTTTTGAACCTGTCATAGCTTCCTCCAAAGACTCATGGGAGTTGTAAGTTGGTAAGGGGTGCTGAGAATTTTCTGCTAAAGCCTCTTCGCACCTTTTCTTAAAACATAGTTCCTGTTTTCTGTTCCTTGGGTGTTATACTAGTTAAAGTCAGCAATGTAGAAATACTGAGTCTCATCTCATCTGTAAACTCCCTTGATAACCCTCGCACAGGGCTAATAATGTTGACATACCAGACAAGAATTGCTGGAATAATTTAAGAAAAGCAGTTCACAAATACCTAAATAGAATTATGCGCCTATGGATAAAACAGTGAAATAATGTAAGCAGGTTAATTATTATTATTTTTTTGCTAGCAGTTTGTTCTTCTACTGAACAATCGGGTAGGAAAAGAAACCTTCAAATTTCAAAGAACCAAGAGGCTGGGGTTTAAGCCAGAACTGGCCGGGCTGAATAACCACAATTTATTCAGCACAGAGAAACGCTGGAAGAAAACATGAGCAGGAGCTAACCGAGCTGCAACAAATTTGCATGTTTTCTGCTGCACGTAATTGACATAATTTCCATGATTATAGCTGATGTCAGGGAGCAGCTGGATCTCTTTCTTGTGTGATGTAATTTCGTGCGCTTTCTGGTGTGAGATTAGATGCAGCAGTTCCGCAGATCTGAGCATCAACGACCGGCTTTGGGTTGTTACGGCTCAGTGCCGGAAGTGTTTGCTCACAAATGTTTTGCTATGCCAGAGAAGTCAATCTAGGTTCTGAGCAGGCAAAGCAACCCTCCCACCAGAGGGGTGGGCAATTACTGCAGGAGGCGTGGATCCATCCCTCTACTCAGTGGTGGGATCCAAACATTTTAGTAACAGGTTTCCATGGTGGTGGGATTCAAACTGTGGCGTAGCGCCAATGGGGCTGGGTGGGGCACAATAGGGGCATGGGCGGGCATTCCGGGGGCAGGGCATTCCTGGGCGGGGCTGTGGCAAGGATGCAGCCGCTGCGCCAGTCCTTGGGCAGGAAACGAATGCACGCAGGCGCAGGCTGCCACGCACGCCGGTGCACCTCCTGCTAGACTGCTTCAAGGTCTGCGCGCTACTGCTGAGAGGAGGGGTGTAACTAAGGCAAATATCACGTGGCAAAATCACCAATTAGTAACCCCCTCTCCGCACACACAAATAATTAGTAACCTACTCTTGGGAACCTGTGAGAACCTGCTGGATCCCACCTCTGCCTGTACTTCTTGCTCTTGGCAAAACTTAGGAGACCATCTTCAGGTCCAGAGCTCAGTGAGTGGACTTGCCTGTAATTGGGGATCATGGTCTATTCCCAAGAATGAGCTACTGTGCCCAGATAATCCATTCATGTCTTCTTTTTTTAGACCAATGTGCTCGCTTGCTGGACCTGCAGCCTGTTGTATCTCTGAATGAGTTATTGCTCTAGCCTCCACGGGGAAAGAATAATTCTTCCTGTCTGTGCACCAGATGGGGTCAGAGCATACACTCGGCCCTGAGGCAAAGATGCACTGGAATTATCCTTCCTGAGAGGAGGCTGCCCTGTTGAATCTCTGCATGAGTCACTGCCTCCTTTCAGTCAGGAGGATCTCCTACAATAAAGATTCATACAGCAGCACAGGAGGTGGGGTTTCCTTCAGGGGAGATAATATTAATTCTTTCATGCTCAAAAGGTTCTTATCCTTCCCACCTGCCAGAGCAAACAACCGCTTCAGGGAGTCAATTAAAAAGGATTAAAACTTCTTCCTATGATACACTGCCTTCATGTAATTCCCCTTGCCCCAGATCGTTTTAAATAAAATTCAGTCACATCTGGGTTTTTGTCCTGAAACACTGGCTCATTCCGCACATGCAGAATAATGCACTTTCAAACTGCTTTCAGTGCTCTTTGAAGCTGTGCGGAATAGCAAAATCCACTTGCAAACAGTTGGGAAAGTGGTTTGAAAACGCATTATTTTGCGTGTGCGGAAGGGGCCAAAGATCCAATTTTAATTCAGGATCAATTCCTGGCAAGAATATAGGGATTCTCTTTGCATTTGGTTCCTTTTGACTGAGGTTTCATCGCCAGCTCTCCTTCTTGTTTAGGATTGTTTGATGAAGGAGTCCGTAATCCACCCTGAGAATAACCAGGTGATCAACCTCACAACCCAGTATGCCTGGTCAGGATGCCAGGTAAGTGACTTAATTACCCAGCTCTTCAAGCTCTCCCCACCTCCCGCCTCCTCTCACCATTCTGCACCCCCCCCTTCTTTATTGTATTCAGTGGCAGAATAAAATTGCTCCAAAGACGTGGCTGGGTGACCAGCTCAGGTGCAGCCAGCAAAAAAGTGACCTACTGTGACCTGGAAAGCAAAATCCAGTACTTCAAAAAGCAAAATTCTTGAAAAGGGGTTAAAGCAGGTCACATGTGTAGTGGCAATGGGGACAGCTGGGGCGGCTTGTCCCGGGCGCCGCCATTGCCGTCAGGTGTTGGGGGTGGGGGCGTTTCAGGACGGAGTGGGGGCGGAGTGGGGATGGGAATGAGGACGCGGGCAGTTCATGCCCCAGGCGCAATTCCCCCTCCCTTCGTCACTGAAGCAGGTCATGCTGGACTCTTTCTCCCTGCCCACTGGCAGGTTTACCAGTGTGGGAGTGTACAGGTTAATCTGAATTTCCCAGATAAGCCTCCACAGCTCAAGCGGCAGAGCGGGGAATCAAACCCGGTTCCTCCAGATCAGAGTGCACCTGCTCCTAGCCATGCTCTTAGCCACTACACCACTGCTGCTCCCTAGGAGGAGGGTTGTCTCCAGGCGCTATTTCCCCCCGATACACCTCTGGAGAAGGCATTTAGAACAAGCGTTGTTGCTCATTTCTGTATCGCTTTTCTGCATTCTCTCGCTCAGCTGGTGACTGAGAGCTCCGTAAGGTACCTGAGCTGTGCCAGTGGCCGGAGCTTCCGCTCAGTCCGTGAGCGCTGGTGGTACGTGGCCCTCAGCAAGTGTGGGGTGAGTCTCTTCCTTTCCTCCTGCCTTTATTGACCCCTTTGGAACTGCCTTCCACAAGGTTTTGGCGACCTTTGTTCCCTCTTCCCACAGGGTGACGGGCTGGAACTGGAGTACGAGATGATCCTGACTAACGGGAAATCTTTCTGGACGCGTCACTTTTCAGCTGATGAGTTTGGTAAGTTCCTGGCTAAGGCAGGTGCCGGGTTTGCGCGTGATGGCATGCCAACAGAAAAAGGGTCAAAAAGTTTACCTCGATACCAGAGGAAAGAACCAAAAGGTTAAGGTAAAATAGGGCTTTTTAAATTGCTATGTAGCCAAAATACAAATGTTTTATTCAAAGTACAGTGGAACCTCGCTTTTCGTTGGTAATCCGCCCGAAAAGAATCGATGAAAACCGAAACCGATGAAAACCAAGGCAAACTTTTCCCTAGGAATCAATGTAAATCCAATTAATCCATTCTAGGCACTCCAAAAAACATATCAAAAACAGATTTTTTGGTGAATAAACATAGTATTTAATGCTGAAAACAGTCACAAACAATAATGCTAGGACCAGCTTCAGAGCCAGTGGACCAACGTCGCACCAGAAAGCTGTCCAAAGAAGTCTGTTTCTGACGCCTCTTTAAGATTTGTCTGAAATGGGGCAAGACATTGTCATTAAACAAGTTGCAGACATGGCTTGCAACAGCTTTGTCCGGGTGATTTTTCTCCACAAACCCCTGCACCTTACCACAAATTGATGAAAACCGAGGCAAATCGATGAAAACTGAGACCGAGGTGGTTTCCCATTGCCTGCCTCCACTTCATGCCCCAGGTATTCCTTGGAGGTTTCCCATCTAAAAACTTCCCAGGGTCAAGGCTGAGAGTATGTGACTTGCCCAAGGTCACCCAGCAAGTTCCCAGGGCACAGAGGGGATTCGAACCAGGGCTTTACAGATCCCAGTCTGACAACTTAACCACTACGGCACACTGGCTCCTGTGCTAATGGGAGAGGCAACAAACCAGCAGTAAGGGAGACGTTGTGACTCTGGCAAAGAGTGCAAGAGATTCCTTGGGCAACTCTGCCTTCTCCGTGGTCGTTTCCCCACTTACCTCGACCAAAGGTTGCTGCGCGCTACTCCCAGCGTGCGTCATTTCTGGCGCGCTCCCGGGCTTCCCCAGAGCGCGGGGTCATCAAAAGGCACCGTTTCGAGGAGTGCCAGGAATGTCGCGCTCTGAGGGGGCACGACAGCAGCAGCGTCGGGGCGGCTGCGTTGTCGCTGCCCCTGTAGTGGGGAGTGCCGGGGGACCCCGCGCTACTTGGGGAGAGTAGCGCGCAGCAGCAGGTAAGTGGGGAAACGACCCATGTGCTCTGGTGGGGAAAGGACCAAAGGTTTGCACAGGATTCTGCCTTAAACAGGTTGAACAGGTGGCAAAGAAGCAGCTGGCAATGCTAGTCCCTCATTGGCTCAAGATGTCGCAGCGCCCTCTTTGATTCTGCAGGGGCCGTGCCCACTTTCACAGGTGAACGTTTCTCCAGCAGAATTCTTTTTTCCTGCCATTCTCAGGCATCCTGGAGACGGACATCACTTTCCTGCTGATCTTCATCCTGATCCTCGTCATTTCTTGCTACTTTGGCTGTGAGTGTTCAAGGGTTCCCAGTGCTGAAACAGGGGTGTTTGGGGTGACAACCATCGCTGGATAAATGATATACTGCTGCACAGTGGGGGTACCTTTCTCATGGAAACAGGAAGTCTTCTTTTTAAAAAAAAATGCTTAAAACCCTTATGGGATTGAGAATGAGGTCCAGTGTGTGGGATATGCAAAGGAGCCAACATGATCTGCAACCCTTTTCTAGGGAATGGGAAGTTATATGAAGGGCCCAATACATTGAGGTTTCATGCATTTCAGAGAGGGAGGGAGGGACAGAGGGAGGGAGGGAGGGAGGGAAAGGGGAAGGAGAAAAAGAGGGAGGGATAGAGATGAAGAGGGAGGGAGAAAGAAAGAAAGAAAGAAAGAGTGATAAGAGGGAGAGAGAGGAAAAGATAGATGGAGAAAGGAGGGAGGGGAAGAGGGAGAAAGAGAGAGGGGGAAGGAGGGAGAGAAAGGGGAAGGGAGAGATGGAGAGAGGGGAGGGAGAAAGAGAGAGGGAAAGAGAGAGGGAGAAAGAGAGAGGGGGAAGGAGGGAGAGAAAGGGGAAGGGAGAGATGGAGAGAGAGGGGAGGGAGAAAGAGAGAGGGAAGGATAGAGAGGAAGAGGGAGGGAGAGAGAGGGGGAAGGAGGGAGAGAAAGGGGAAGGGAGAGATGGAGAGAGAGGGGAGGGAGAAAGAGAGAGGGAAGGATAGAGAGGAAGAGGGAGGAAGAGAGAGGGGGAAGGAGGGAGAGAAAGGGGAAGGGAGAGATGGAGAGAGGGGAGGGAGAAAGAGAGAGGGAAAGAGAGAGAGGAAGAGAGAAAGAAAGAGCAATAAAGAAGGAGAGGGAGGGAGGGAAGAAAGGAGGGGAAGAGGGAGAAACAGAGGAAGAAAAGAAGAGAGGAAGAGAGAAAGAAAGAGCAATAAAGAAGGAGAGGGAGGGAGGGAAGAAAGGAGGGGAAGAGGGGGAAACAGAGGAAGAAAAGACAGAGAGGGAGGGGAAGGGAGAAAGAGAGAGGGAGGGATAGAGAGGGAGAGGGAGGGAGAAAAAGAGAGATGGAGAGAGAGAGAGAGAGAGACAGTTTTTCCTCCAAGTATTTTTGTCTCTTGCAGTTCTGTTGAAGGGACGTCAGCTCCTTCACACCACGTACAAGATGTTTATGACGGCGGCTGGTGTGGAAGGTATGTCTGGGCAGGGAGGAGCCATCCTTGTTAGGAAAGGGACCTGTGAAGTCGCTGGGTCGTTTGGTTCAGCTTGGGGTCAAACCTCTGCCACAGAGGAAATGTGTGTTCAGCCCCCTCTATTAATCATACAAATCACCTGGATCAGCATGTATTTGCATTTTTTGCATGGTTTATTTTGCTGGTTGCAGGGAAAGGCATAGAGCAGACCTGGGCATTATACGGCCCGCGGGCCACATCCGGCCCGCCGGATGACCCTGACTGGCCCATATGACAGACCTGGCCCTGGCCTAAGAGGACCTGTTTAGAACCACGCTGCTCATTCTTCCTTTAACCCGGGCCAACCCCTCCTCACCTTGCCACCGCACCGGAAAAGAAGCTCTGAGAAAGCGCCACTCCCCTCGTGCAGTAACTTCTGGGCGTTCCTTTTGCGCTTTCTCCCGCAGAAGCGGGTTGCCTTTGGCTGCCTGCTTCTGCTTGGTCTTTCAACACCTCGCCCGCCCAGCCCCGCCTTAACTGGGGAGCGAGGCTTTTGAAAGTTCCTTCCTGCAAGAAGCCGGTTGCCTTGGCTGCCGGCTTCTCTTGAGCTTTCAAAACGCCTCTCAAAGCTTTCTCGCCCCCTGCCTTGCTGGGGGAGCGCGAAGGCCTTTGGCTTGAAAACCGGCAGCCAAGGCAACCGGTTTCTGCAGGGCTTTCAATAACCTGTCGATGAAAAAAAGTAGGTCAAGGGACTTAAGTCTCCCCACTTGCTTGATTGTCACAGTGGACAACTATGCAGGTAGGTTAAGCCTGTGATGCTTTGTGCCAAATAGTGTTGTATGCAGAACTGTTGCCACTGATTCCAAGTTGATCTGTGCGCCTGTCTGTCACTTATCAGCCCCTGTTATGCAGAATTGAGTTCAGCCTTTTGGCCCTTCCCTCCACAATATTTTCTGTTTCTTATGCGGCCCCATGGAAAAAATAATTGCCCACCCCTGGCATAGAGTGACCCATCGTACTATTCTCTGTACCTGTTCTCTGAGTCTTTCCTTTCCCAAGTTTCGGAGAACACAATGAGAGAAGATTGTTGCTCTCTGTCACAGAGACTTCTAGGAGTTGCACCTTGGCGACAGGGTTTAGGATTCCTCTTAATACCCCCACAACACTGCAGAATGGCTTTTGGAAAAAATGCGGGATTCTGCATCCAGTACTAAATTCTGTCCTGTGGATTTATCGGATTTATAAAAGTCTGTGTATTGGCAAAACACTTAGTGCTAATTTATTATAGCTCTGTGATTCATGTTTTTGATTTTTTTACAAACTGCTTTGGCAAGGAGGAGAGGGAAAGAGGGGAAAGAAAGGAATTGGGTGGGAGAGTTTGCTGGAGGTTGCATTTTAACTGCATTGGGCCTTTTTATTACACACGCACCCACCCATAGAGTTCTGAGGGTGGCTTACAATAATGAATATACCATTAAGCCCAAATGAGTCTTGGGGCGTTTCCACACAGCGCATTGCCAGCAGAGCTCGACTTGGGTCCAGCCCGGGTTGTCCGCACTGGCACAGATGTCGACGCAAGTCAGAGACTCCTTCGACTCGCCTAAGCCGGGTCTTCTCGATCTGCGCTGTAACCTAGTACTTTTCGATGAAGTTGTGTTGACCTCATGCTTTCGCAGACTGACTGTTGAGCCCAACTTGACTCGGCTTGGCACTCCAGCCAATCGCTTCATTCCTTTTTCTGGCCAATCAGGGCTTACTGTCCTATAGACCAATCACAGCGCGTTATCGCCCAGCCAATTATAACCGGCCATGCAGAGCATGTGTGGAGCCTGAAACTCGGGGCGCTGAAAAGCGAAATCCATAAAGGGACCAGTTGCTCGTGTCGCGCACGAAGCATTGTCCCGGCAACCAAATCCACGTCGCCCAAATGTACCTGCCTATTGTGTCTCAGCCAATCACTAGCGCTTGCTGGCTAGATCCCTCCCTCCCCTTACAGGAGGGATGTTCGAAGGGGGTGGTCGCCAAGTCACCATTTCGCTGTTTCGTGCTCCCAGCTTGCGGAACCACAATGGATCCCCCTTTTGAGTCCACAGCATCCTCCTCCGACAGTGGGTCAGGTAGCCGAGGGGTGGGGAGAGGTGTGTCATGGAGGGATCGTGAGACAAGGGACTTGACTGAAATCTGGGGTGAGCTTGAGCTACACAGTAGAATTTAAAAATGCCAGCGCAACATCCATCTTTTTGAAATGGTCGCGACAGAGATGCGCGAGAGGGGCCACAAAAGGTCACCTCTTGAGTGCAGAAATAAATTTAAGGCACTCAAAAGGGATTATAAGAGGGTTGTTGACGGTTCACCAGCCTGCTTGTGAGGAAGCCCATAAAGTCCCACCTTCGTGACGGTGTTGCAAAGTTCATCCAACATCCAAATGTTCTTTTTTCTTTCTTCAGTGCTCAGCCTAATGTTTTTTTGCATATACTGGGGCCAGTACGCAAGTGATGGTATTGGTAACAGCAGCCTCAAAATCCTGGGTAAGTATCAGTGAAAATCTTACCCCTCTGACAGGTGCCATTTTGTCTAGTCCAGGGTTCTGCAGCTCTCCAGATGTTCATGGACGAAAAATCCCATCAGCCCCTGCCAGCATGGCCATGAACATCTGGAGAGCTGCAGGTTGCAGAACCCTGGACTAGTAGCATAGCGTGATGTGGTTAGAATGTGTTGTGGTATAGTGATTGGGTATGTGGGGTTCTCCCATTTTATCCTCATAATGGTTTTGTTGGTGGGGGTGGGGGTCTAATGTGTGTCTCTCAGCCTAACTTAAGGGCATCCATTTAAATTTTTATGTCAGAATAGGAAATTGGGCCCAATTCTGTTTAGTGTCACAGAATTTGAACCAACAATGCCAGCTGAGCGGGGGGGGGGGGCGGGTTGCACTTTCCCCGCTTTTGGAAACTGCAGGGATTATCAGATCTGTGGCGCAGTGAGTTTGGGAGGGGGAAAAAACCTGTGTGCAACAAAAAAGCTGCACCGAAGGGAATGTTTGCTCACCATGGGGAAGACAGCAAGTGCATAATAGGCCTTTGTCTCTCTCTAGCCAAGCTCCTCTTCTCTGTCAGTTTCCTGATCTTCCTTCTGATGCTCATCCTACTGGGAAAAGGATTCACTGTCACCAGGTACCAGGACAGCTGAAGGGGGACAGATCTTTTGGTGGGATGGGGCTTTTTTTTTTGCTGGGTTGTAAGGTGACCAGATTTTCACCTTTTTAAAGCGAAATGCGTGTGCGCCCGCAGCTGCAGGAGCACACTGCCTTATGGGACGCTCCCTGGTTTCCCGCCCTGTCACAGGGCGGGAAGGGGAGGGCCCCAGAAGGCAGTGTGGCAGCCTTCCAAAAATCAGGAAATTTTAAAAACCCCGTGGGACGCGGGACAAATTGCTTAAAAGCGGGACTGTCCCGCCAAAAGCGGGTCGTCTGGTCACTATGCATTGTAGAGCAGAGAATGATGACAGAGAGCCAGAAGGTCTGTAGTTGACTAATTGTGTATTACCTGCAGTCTTGCGCAGTTGTATCCCCATGGCATTTTTTTAAGCGCAAAACCAGCTTTGGAAGAGGGGGATTTTGAGTGGAGAAACAGCAGGAAGAAACGGGCACGGTTAACTCTTTCCCTCCCTCTGTTCCTCTGCTGGGAATCACCCCCTGGGCGCTCCCCTGCTCCCTTTCAAGACTCCAAAGGCTCGTTTGCTGGTGTCGGAATTCCTTTCAGAACTCTGCCAGGCAATTTAGAGGAGAGAGTGGGCAAGCGTGAGAGTTCAGGTCTCCCCTCGGGCGCTTCTCAACTTTAAGCAGCCCTTTTCTCCAGAGCTGTTTTCAAAAATGGGGTCATTTCTCCTTTATATTGGTATCGTTAGCACCAGAAGCCCCTTTGGCGAGACGGCAGGGCTAAGAGGATTATATTTTGTATTGCTTAGCTGAAAACTTGCTGCGGCCGCAAGAATATTGATGGGATTATGACCCAAGCGTGGTAGGCTGCATTGCAGCTGGGGGGGGGGGATGCTTATGAGAAGCAAGATTTTGCAGACAGAAGTTTTCTGTTGAAATGCGCAACTTTTCCTCATCTGCCTCTGCCGCCAGGGCTTCTGCCAACCAAATCTGGCTTGAACTGTGGAAGAAACAGAGCCTCCCAAATGCAAAACTGCGGGTTATGCCCACAGACTGCGGTCTTAGTCAAGGTCGCTAGAAGGTAACCTAAGAACATAAAAACAAGCCAGCTGGATCAGACCAGAGTCCATCTAGTCCAGCTCTCTGCTACTCGCAGTGGCCCACCAGGTGCCTTTGGGAGCTCACAGGCAGGAGGTGAAAGCAATGGTCTTCTGCAGCTGTTGCTCCCGAGCACCTGGACTGTTAAGGCATTTGCAATCTCAGATCAAAGAGGATCAAGATTGGGAGCCATAAATCGACTTCTCCTCCATAAATCTGTCCAAGCCCCTTTTAAAGCTATCCAGGTTAGTGGCCATCACCACCTCCTGTGGCAGCATATTCCAAACACCAATCACACGTTGCGTGAAGAAGTGTTTCCTTTTATTAGTCCTAATTCTTCCCCACACCCAGCATTTTCAACGAATGCCCCCTGGTTCTAGTATTGTGAGAAAGAGAGAAAAATTTCTCTCTGTCAACATTTTCTACCCCATGCATCATTTTATAGACTTCAATCATATCCCCCCTCAGTCGTCTCCTCTCCAAACTAAAGAGTCCCAAACGCTGCAGCCTCTCCTCATAAGGAAGGTGCTCCAGTCCCTCAATCATCCTTGTTGCCCTTCTCTGCACTTTTTCTATCTCTTCAATATCCTTTTTGAGATGCGGCGACCAGAACTGGACACAGTACTCCAAGTGCGGTCGCACCACTGCTTTATATAAGGTCATGACAATCTTTGCAGTTTTATTATCAATTCTTTTCCTAATGATCCCCAGCATAGAGTTTGCCTTTTCACCTGAGTAAAAAGATCTCACAGCTTTTCTGGGGTAGGGGGGCAGAGCCAGGGCCGGCGCCCTGACCCTGCCCATCTCGTGCCCATGTCAATGACGACGACACGGACGGGGTCGAGGGCACTGGAAGACTATGAGGCAACAGGACATGGGCAGGGTCCAGGGTGCCCGGCTCTGCCCCCCTGCCGTCTTCCTGGTCACGTGGGGGGCGATTCTGCACCCCCACATGTCCAGAATACGGAGACAGGCTTGGGGAGGCATGGCCGCACACCCCGCCCCTTGAGCCCCACCCTCTGAACCCACCCCATCAAAAATCCACACCTACATCATTGGCTGAGGACCAACCCTTTGATACATTTCCAGCGGAGTAAAATTTGTTATCTATGGAGCAATCGCTGGTCATGTTGCTCTGTGCGCCGTTGGTTGCACAGAAGACATTTCAGCGTGATAACAGAAATGGCAGAGAGTCATTCTTATTTCTAGAACAGAAAGATTGGCAGTAAAAGAGGTCTAGGGGGCAGGGTTGTTACAGAGATTTGTGGATGGGATGAGAAATGGAACAGCTCGATTTGCATGTGAGTTTATGAAGAAGAGTTTGGGTTTATATACCCCACCTTTCTCTCCTGCAAGGAGACTCAAGGAGACTTCTTTCCCTTCCCCTCCCCAAAACAGACATCTTGGGATGGTAGGTGGGGCTGAGAGAGTTCCAAAGAACTGTGACTAGTCCAAGATCACCCAGCTTGCTTCAAGTGTAGGAGCGAGAAAACAAATCCAGTTCACCAGATAAGAGTCTGCCTTATTATAATATTGCTGCTGCTGTAGTTTTTATGGTAATAGATTTGTAAATTGTTTTAAATTAACTTAGTTATTATGTGTAAAATGTTGCTTTTAGCCTGCTATGTTTAATGTTATTATGTATTGTTGTTGCAGGCCTGCTGTACGCCGCCCAGAGCCCTTCGGGGATGGGCGGGTTAAAATCAAATAGATGGATGGATGGATGGATGGATGCTTGGATGGATGGATGCTTGGATGGATGGATGCTTGGATGGATGGATGGATGGATGGATGGATGGATGGATGGATGGATGGATGGATGGATGGATGGATGGATGGATGGATGGATGGATGGATGGATGGATGGAATCTCCCACAAAATCTTCCGCTAAGTCTTCCTTCATCAGAAAACTGTGATTCTCTGTTGGAGAATGACTCTTCCTTTCCTTCATCTGAGGGTGCCTTTCTTTGTCACAGGAAGAGGAGCAGCAGTGGTGTAGGAGGTTAAGAGCTCGTGTATCTAATCTGGAGGAACCGGGTTTGATTCCCAGCTCTGCCGCCTGAGCTGTGGAGGCTTATCTGGGGAATTCAGATTAGCCTGTACACTCCCACACACGCCAGCTGGGTGACCTTGGGCTAGTCACAGTTCTTCGGAGCTCTCTCGGCCCCACCTACCTCACAGGGTGTTTGTTGTGAGGGGGGAAGGGCAAGGAGATTGTAAGCCCCTTTGAGTCTCCTGCAGGAGAGAAAGGGGGGATATAAATCCAAACTCTTCTTCTTCACCATCTTGCTCTGTCAAAAGGAAACTGGGCAGAGGAATGTCATGGGATCCAACCCAGCCCTTGACCCAAGGTGTAGAAGAAAGGTGACCTGAGGTTCATGGTTCATCCCCCAATCCTGGCTCATGGCTCCCTGTTTTTCAGGGGTCGGATCAGCCACACGGGTTCGATCAAGCTCTCGGTGTACATGACCCTCTACACAATCACACACGTCGTGCTCTTCATCTATGAAGCGGAGGTGAGTGCTTTTCCCTGCAGGTGCTGATACCATTAAGAAACCTCTGTCTCCTTCCTTTGTACCTGTCAGGCTGCGCCATCTTTGGCCTGCCATCATGTCATCATGCACGTCCTTAGCCCAGCTGCAGCTGGACTTGCTATCTATTTGCCTCCAGGCCATGGGGCCTCTGTCTTTTGTTTCGCAAGTACCTAGTCAATCGAGCTTACCTGTGTTCCTAATCTTTCTTTCACAGGGAGTAACTAGCCTGTTCCCAAAACAATTGTAACTGTATTAGTGTCTCTTCTCATGCTGATTTTGGGGGGATGCAAAGGTGGGGGGTTTTATGGGTTGAGCCAAACTGTAACCTTAAGGCACAGGTGTCAAACTCACGCCCCTCCAGATGCTATGGACTACAGTTCCCATCATCCCCTGCCAGCATCATGCTCCCTCAAATCCATCAAGATGTAATAGGAATCCTGCTGAATCAGACCTGTGGTCCAGCATCCCAGTGGCCATCTGCTTCCTCTGGAGGCCCAAACGCAGGGCACAGGGGCTGAGGCCTTCCACTGATATTACCCCTTGGCAGTGGGATTCAGAGGTTCACTGCCAGTGAACACAGAGGTTTCAGTAGTCACCATGGCCGGTAGCCACTAATTGAGTTATCCTCCATGAATACATCTAATCTGTTTCTCATGAAGTTCTCTTGGTAGTTCATGCATATACAGCAGATTAGACAATGTGGCTTCCTCTCTTTCACTGTGATTTAGGGACCCCAAAAAGGTAAAGTTCTGGAAGGACGCCCCTTGTCCTAACTTTCTTCTTCTCCAGAACACTACGGAGAGATTCTCATCCTCTGTATCTGTGGAGGTGTAGCTACAAGGGGGAAGGGGGGTGCGCGTCGCACCGGGGCAGCAAAAATTTCAGGTTTGTTTTTTGAATTTTTTAGTGTTTTTCAGTTTTTGGCCTGCAAGGGGCACAGTTTTTAGGCTAGCAGCACCACAATTTCAGGGAGTTTTCGGGTGACTCTCCTGATGACACTACCCAAGTTAGGTGAGGTTCGGTTCAGGGGCTCCAAAGTTATGGACTCCCAAAGGGTGTGCCCCCATCCCCCATTGTTTCCAATGGGAGTGAATGGGAGATGGGGGCTACATCTTTGAGAGCCCATAACTTTGGACCCCCACAACCAAACTTCACCAAACTTGGCTGGCATCATCAGGATAGACTCCTAAAGATACCCTGAATTTTCTATGCTGCTAGCCTAAAAACTGCACCCCCTGCAGGCCAAAAACTGAAAAAACACTAAAAAATACAAAAACCACAAACAAACATGGCGGGGGGGGGGGGGGAGCAAAACTCAGATTTTGCACCGGGCTCCCTTTTCCCAAGCTGTGGAGAGTTGTGTTTCTGCACCCTGACTCCGAATCACCTGTTGTGTTTTTCGCTTGTGAGTTGCGGCTACCTTCCATCGCGGCGTCCTCCACTCGCTCACCCGTTTCCTTCCCTTTTGGGGCTCAGTTCTTTGACCAGGCCCAGGTGCTGTACACGTATGAGTCGCCAGCTGGGTACGGCCTGATCGCTTTGCAGTTTGTGGCCTACATCTGGTTCTGCTACGCCATCCTGATCACTCTGAAGCAGTTCCCGGAGAAGCAGCCCTTCTACGTCCCCTTCTTTGCTGCCTACACCCTGTGGTGAGTGAATTCCAAGGGGGTTATCGGGTAGGAAGGAGGGAAGCCAGCATAGTATAGCCCAGTGGTGGCGAACCTTTGGCACTCCAGATGTTATGGACTACAATTCCCATCAGCCCCTTCCAGCATGGCCAATTGGCCATGCTGGCAGGGGCTGATGGGAATTGTAGTCCATAACATCTGGAGTGCCAAAGGTTCGCCACCACGGGTATAGCCTGATCTTGTCACTCTCAGAAGCTAAGCTAAGCTGGGCTGGTACTTGGACAGGAGGCCACCAAGGAAGACTCTGTGGAGGAGGGCAACGGCAAACCATTTCTGCTTTTCAGTTGCCTTGCAAGCCCCTTGCTGGAGTTGCCACGAATCGATCGTAACGTGACGCGCTTGTGTATGTAACTGGGTAGGAAAGCCTCCAGTGCTGGCATGGGGACTCTGATGGGCGAGGGACATAGCTATATAAAATAGGGCCCACGGCTCACCCTGGGTGCCATGCCCCACCCGCCCTACTCCTGAACTGTGGAGTTCAGGACCAGAACGCAGTTGTGAGGGAGATGCGTGACCCTGCAACGTACCTCGAGGAAGTGATGCCTGGGATCCAGCCCCCCTGCACCCTCCTTGCTACGCCACTGGGCAAAGGTGCAGTCAGCTCAATGAGCACATGAAGCCAGAGGCGTATCTAGGGAAAATGGAGCCTGGAGACAAAATCTGAATTTTCCTCCCGCCGCCCCCCTGCCAGGCACCCAGGTCTACCACCCAGAGCCCAGACCTACTGCCTGGAGCCTGTGCCGGTGTCCAAATCTACTGTCTGGAGCTTGCACCGGCATCCAGGTCTACTGCTCAGAGCTGACACCAGTGTCCAGGTCTACTGCTTGGAGCTGCTGCCGGCGTCCAGGTCTACCGCCCGGAGCTGGTGCTGGCGCCCAAGTCTATGTGCGCCTGTTGACATGGGTTAGCCCATGTCCCCATAGGTGGTACGCTCCTGCATGAAGCTGTCTTGTACTGAATCACACCATCCGTCCATCGAGGTCAATATTGGCCACTCAGACTGGCAGCCGCTCTCCAGCGTCTCAGGCAGAGGTCTTTCACATCCCCTCCCTCCTCATCCTTTCAACTGGAGAAGCTGGGCTTGAACCTGGGACTTTCTACATGCCAAGCAAACATTCTACCACTAACCCATGGTCCCTCCTTTTGCCCCATTGCCTCTCAGAGTGTTCTATCTCAAAGATGCCCAAACAGCCATAAGTCAGTGTCGTATTAATCAGCCTGGTTTGAATATTTCCCAAGGGAGAGTAGCCATCTGTTCCTTTGGGAACATCTGGGAACCAGCGTGGTGTAGTGGTTAAGAGCAGGTGCACTCTAATCTGGAGAACCGGGTTTGATTCCCTGCTCTGCCACTTGAGCTGTGGAGGCTTATCTGGGGAACCAGATTAGCTTGTACACTCCAACACACGCCAGCTGAGTGACCTTGGGCTAGTTACAGTTCTTCGGAGATCTCTCAGCCCCACCCACTTCACAGGGTGTGTGTTGTGGGGGGGAAGGGAAAGGAGTTTGTAAGCCCCTTTGAGTCTCTTTACAGGAGAGAAAGGGGGGATATAAATCCAACTCTTCTTCTTCTTCTTCTTCTTCTTCTTCTTCTTCTTCTTCTTCTTCTTCTTCTTCTTCTTCTTCTTCTTCTTCTTCTTCTTCTTCTTCTTCTTCTTCTTCTTCTTCTTCTTCTTCTTCTTCCTCTTCTTCTTGGTGAAACCTCAGAATGTTTCTGAACTTAGCACAGCTGCCCCTTGAGAAGTTTGGTGAGGAATGGGCTGGCTTGTGAACTGTCTGGGCAATTTCTTAGTGTGCTGCTGAGTCATCAGACCCAGAAAGCAGTAACAGTGGTGTAGTGGTGGTACAGGAAGAAGCAGTGGGCAGAAAAATGGTCCTGAGCTAAGAACCCCCTGCAGACATGCCAGTGCTACACGTGGCCCACTTGACTCATCTTGTTCCTGGGCTGCTTTAACTTCCCGTTCTTGTTACACCTCCTCTACTCCATCTCATGATTCGAGGAAGGGCTGTGACTCAGAGACAGAGTTCAGAAACCCCTCAGGTACCTCCAGTTAAAAGGATCCATTACAAAGTGATTAGTAACTAGGAAAGATTCTTAAGTGTAACGGTGTGTCGCTGGCAAGCAAGATCCCTGCCTGAGCTGTCGCTAGAAGCTGAAATGGCTAAACTGAGGTTATTGTACTTTGGTTACATTGTGAGAAGACAAGACTCACTGGAAAAGACAATAACGCTAGGAAAAGTTGAAGGCAGCAGGAAAAGCCTGAGCCCTTTGGGGGAGGGCGGTCTATAAACCCAATAAATTGATAGATAGATAGATAGATGGATGGATGGATGGATGGATGGATGGATGGATGGATGGATGGATGGATGGATGGATGGATGGATGGATGGATGGATGGATGGATGGATGGATGGATGGATGGATGGATGGAAATGAATGAATGAAAATGGATGGATGGATGGATGGATGGATGGATGGATGGATGGATGGATGGATGGATGGATGGATGGATGGATGGATGGATGGATGGATGGATGGATGGATGGATGGATGGATGGATGGAAATGAATGAATGAAAATGGATGGATGGATGGATGGATGGATGGATGGATGGATGGATGGATGGATGGATGGAAATGAATGAATGAAAATGGATGGATGGATGGATGGATGGATGGATGGATGGATGGATGGATGGATGGATGGATGGATGGATGGATGGATGGATGGATGGATGGATGGATGAATGAATGAATGAATGAATGAATGAATGAATTAATGAATGAATGAATGAGGAAGACCCAACATGAGATGGATGGACTCTTTGACTGAAGCCCTGTTTATACTTGGAGAACACATTAATAAACAAGTGCATATAATTTTGGTAATACAAGGGGAAAAAAGATGTTACAACAACCCAAGATATCCTTATTCTAATCAGGTCATGAGTTATCATGAACTTGAAAGTTTGCTCACTCGGTGAAGCTTCAGTCATTCTCCTACCCTTCTGCTATTTGGGGACTTCCCCCCTCCCACGATCAACCAACATGATAGATTTTTTATTTCCTCAAAAGTCTGTCTCGCTTCTTCAGTCTAGGTACGGTGAAGAAATGTGACTTAGCAGTCATAACTGATCTGTCTTGGTCAACTGATCAGGGGCCAGAACAAATATTCCTAATAGTCTAATGCATAGGTGTGAAACTCGCAGCCCTCCAGATGTTATGGACTACACTTCCCATCATCCCCTGTCAGGATTATGCTGGCAGGGAATGATGGGAACTGTAGTCCATGACATTTGGAGGGCCGCGAGTTTTGCACCTGTGGTCTAATGGACGGGTGTTGTGGGTTTTCTGGGCTGCGGGGCTGTTTTTGCTCCTAACGTTTCTCCGTCATGGAGAGAAACACATCTTCTGTTGCACTCTGGCTATAACTAATTTTTCAAATGCGTGTATCTATATACATGAGTTTATATCATTGTTCATATTTTTGATATTTCATTAGCTATAAATACAATCATGTCTTGTCAACACCATCCAAAAGGTAAGTTCGAACTTATTTTTAACAATTATAACAAATAGATTCAGGGTCATCCATGTTAGTTCAGGTAAGTATTTAGTTCATACTCTCCCATCAGTTCAACATCCATAAGGTAAGTATTTAGATCTAAATATACCAACCAAGTATTTAGATAAATACCAAGTATTTAGATCTAAATATACCAACCTACACTTTTTCTTTCAATCTGGGCTGCCTGATCTGACTAGGTTATCTCTATTGTTAAACAACTCGGACCCCGGTCTTTGTGAAGAGATCGCCAATTTCATTGCGGAGATAGTTGAGGGTTCCCAGTAGAACGTATTTGTTGTGCTCCCCGTGGGGCCTTTTATTTATCATGTATCCATGCAATTGTTCCTGATTTATGTAACTTTTTTGTTTCTATGCCAATAAAGGCTTATGTATGTATGTATGTATTTATAGCTAATGAAATATAAAAAATATGAACAATGATATAAACTCATGTATATAGATACACGCATTTGAAAAATTAGTTATAGCCAGAGTGCAATAGTAGTTGTGGTCTTATTGCTAATATTTACTGCTGCACCCCTTTTCTTATGTGAGAAACACATCTTACCATCACGTTCCTCTGAAGGTGCCAGTCGTAGATGCGAGCAAAACGTTAAGAGCAAAAAAACTACCAAGCCACAACCACAACCCAGAAAGCCCACAACACCTGCTTGATTTAGCTACGAAAGCCTTCAGCAACACAAAGTCTAATGAATGATTTGGCCACGGGGGATGAACGGGGGTTGGAAGAAAGAGGTACGACTGCAATGCAATTATGTTACAACAGGGTAACGGGTTCAAAATATTTAAGCCAAAAAGCTTAAGCCGACAAAGGAATAAAATCTGATAAATATTTTATTCACACCAACCAACGGGCAAAACAGCATCAGGGGAACCACGTAACATGACAGTGTGTTCTTACTTTTATAGGTTACATCAGAATAGCAGTACAAAGAATACACCCCAAAGTTCATCATCATCAATCAATCATTTGAAAGGGTGGGGATGGGGCAAACTAGTGCCCTTATTGGAAGATGTCAGCACCTGGTTCTTTGACGCAAGATGAACTAGAGCCCTGTTTCTTTCTAATCTGTATTGTCTTTTGTTGCCCTTCTCCTTAGACTAAGAGCCTAAACATTTTCATGTTTCTCTCTTCTGTCACTAGAAGAAGGGCAAATCCAAGGTATCTGTCTGGGAGCAGTAAGACCTTAAAAACAGTTGAATTTGCACATTCTGTATAACTCTGAACAAGGGGCATTCTGCTGGGCTATCAAGCTTGCCCAGTAACAGGAAAAGGATAGATTTTCAAGCTTGCATTTTTCTTTGTTCAGCTGCATCATGGTTGCCAACTACCCAATACAGAAAGAAAGTCATGGGGGGCAAAAAGAAAACCTTGGCTTTTTCAGAGTATATTCCTCTTATGCCTTCTGCGCCTACAATTAAGCAGATTTTACACGTGCTGCTTAAAGCCCTTTTCAGTCTTTCTCCTGAAGCTGGAAAAGCAGTTCTCAATAGACAGATTTCAGGCAGTTTTCAACGTCCGTGGATCGGATTTCTGTAATGATTGTGGGCCACGCAGGGAGGTGAATTCAGCCTTCTTTGTGCTTTACGCCGCACCTGTGGTTTTTGATCCCGGAAGCGGCAACTTCTGGCCCGGCGGAAGCTCCGTCTCTTGGAGGAGGAAAAGACTGAGCAGCTGTAGAAGCTGCTTTTCAAAATGTGACATGCCCCAGGGGTCCCCTTTTGGGGGCGCCTTTGGAATTCTGACACAGTGTGGTGGGTGCAGCCACAAAATAGCTGCCACGGAATGACTGCTGCCACAGATCCCCTTCAGTCACACAGGGAAGATCCCTGCATTGTGGCGGCAGCTGCTCCCACAGGAATGTTTTAAAAAATCTGAACAGCCAATCAGAAACCCTGCTGGACAAAAGCTTCACCTGACTCTCAAATCTTTGGGAGACAGCAAGAAAGGTATCAGCAAGCATCATGGTGCTTATACCCTCCTTATACACACCAACAGAGAAGAAAAGAAGAGTTTGGATTTATACCCCACCTTTCTCTCCTGTAAGGAGACTCAAGGTGGCTTACAAGCTCCTTTCCCTTCCTCACCCCCACCACAGACGCCTTATGAGGTAAGTGGGGCTGAGAGAGTCCTGAGAGAACTGTGACTAGCCCAAGCTCACCCAGCAGGAATGTAGGAGTGCGGAAACACATCCGGTTCACCAGATAAGCCTCTGCCACTCAGGTAGAGGAGTGGGGAATCCAACCTCCAGATTAGAATCCACCTGCTCTTAACCACTACACCACGCTGGCTCTCAGGAGATGGAGTTAGTGTCTAGGTAGCTGGGGAGTGGGGTAGCTGAAGAGGAAATAGAAGTCGGGAGGTTTGCGTTGTGCTAGTGAAAGAAAGTGGGAGTGCTTTTTGTGCGACAATCAGCTACTTCTTTTTTTCTTTTGCAGGTTCTTTGCTGTTCCTGTTACAGCACTTATTGCCAACTTTGGCATCCCCAAGTGGGCGCGGGAGAAAATCGTGAATGGCATCCAGCTGGGGATCCACTTGTACGCCCACGCCGTCTTTCTGGTACGGATTCCTGTCAGCCTCCTTATTCCTTTGCTTTTTATTTGTTTAGAACATTTTTTTCCACCTCCCTAGCAACCCAGCTTCCAAAATAAAAACAGTGAAAACAAACATTAGAAGGGATTAATTAAAATCCAACATTTAAAAAACAGATACATCCTTGTACAGTGGCGTATTTACCTAGGGAACATGGGGGCCCCTAGTGGGAGGTGCAAAAATTTCAGGTTAATTTGTATGTTTTTTGAAATTTTTAGTGTTTTTTCAGTTTTTAGCCTGCAGGGGGCGAAGGTTGTAGGCTAGCAGCACCAGAATTTCAGGGATTTTTCAGGAAACCCTCCTGATGATACCAACCAATTTAGGTGGGGTTTGGTTCAGGGGGTCCAAAGTTATGGACTCCCAAAAGGGGTGCCCCCATCCCCCATTGTTTCCAATGGGAGCTAATAGGAGATGGAGGCTACACCTTTGAGGGTTCATAACTTTGGACCCCCTGAACCAAACTTCATCAAACCTGGGTGGTATCATCAGGAGAGTCTCCTAAAGATTGCCTAGGAGTACAGTGCCCTGACCTTAACAACTGAGTGCACCCCTGACAGCAGGCACCCTCCAAATTTCCCCAGATTCTCCTTTTAAATCCACCCCCCTTTGGCATGGACTTAAAGGGAGAATGTGGGGTCCCCAGTTGAAACATTGAAAGTGATGCTGTTTGGGGGTGGATTCCACTGGAGGTGTTTTGTGAGAGATGATGCTGACATTTGTTTGGTAAATGTTTTGCTGGGGGTGATTTGTGAGAGATTTGCATGCTTAATACCCACTTGCACTGACTTGGAGCTGTTTCTCAGGCTAACAACCTACCTCATAGGGTTGGTGTGAGGACAAAATTTGGAAAGAGAATTGGTGGGGAGAGAGCCATGTATGTTTTGCTGGGGGTGGGAGGTGTTTTGTGAGCTGGTGCAAAAAATCATTGTTTGGTCGTGGTAGAGGGAGGTGTTTCTTATGCCCATACTGGGGGGGGGGGCACCAAACTCAGGTTTTGTCCCTGGGCTCCAGTTTGCCTAGATACGCCTCTGTCCTTGTATCTCCTGTTATGACAAACTTTTCTGTTCTTGTCAAAAGACGCTTAGAAGCACAAGGAAGAGCATTCTGTATCTCACTGACTCAACTTTGATTCTCTGTATGACCTCTAGATCTACTTTTCTAACCCTCTGACATTACCCAAAGCCTATCTTGTTTGTCGTCATTTGAGTGAATCCTTGATGGATCCCCTTTTTGTGAACCAGTTGTTTTGAAGTCCTAATTCGGGGGGTTGGGGGCTGGGAATGAATAAGGAAGGAACCCCAATGGCAATGACCCCTTTGAACTAGTCTAGAGCAGTGATGGCGAACCTATGGCACGGGTGCCAGAGGTGGCACTCGGAGCCCTCTCTGTGGGCACACGCACACAGAGTTTGTCATGTAGGGGTCGGAAAATCACCCCCCCACACACACACACACATCTAGGCTGGCCTGGGCCACTGAGCACAACATGCGCACACTGCGGTGAGCAAGAAGGACTCGGCTGGCGGGCCTGGTGCCTGTGCTCCGGGTGGCTGCTGCCCGAGGGGGGGGGCATAGAGGAGGCAGAGATGCTAGAGAGGCACAGAGCAGTGCACAAAAAGGCTAGAGCAGGCTGGCCCCTGCTCGAGCGGGTGGGGTGGAGGAAGAGGGAGCCAACCATTTTTTTCTAAACCAAAATTTCAGCATTCAGGTTAAATTGCCGGGTTGGCACTTTGCGATAAATAAGTAGGGTTTGGGTTGCAATTTGGGCACTCGGTCTCAAAAAGGTTCGCCATCACTGGTCTAGAGTATTTTACAAAAGTTGGCGTGTCTTGTCAAATGCATCCCCACTGGTGGAAAAGCAAGAAGCTCGTTAAAATAAAATAAAAATGTGAAAGCAAGAAACTTTTCTTTTTAAAAAGAAAGAGAAATGATAACAGAGGTCAAAAGAATCCTGTGTGGAATTGCCCCACCTTACTCCACCCATTTTCCAAAAACACTTGGTGGGCAACAGGAAATATGTCAGTGGGCATTGTAGCTCCCACGGACAGCATGCTGGGGACCCCTGCTGTAGACTCTTTTAGAGAATATAGAGCAGGGGTGTCAAACTCGTGGCCCTCCAGATGTTCATGAACTACAATTCCCATCAGTCCCTTCCAACATGAGCATTGGCTATACTGGCAAGGGCTGATGGGAATTGTAGTTCATGAACATCTGGAGGGCCGCAAGTTTGACACCTGTGATATAGAGTATGTTTTCACATGCTTTTCTCTAAGGGCACTTTTGCATGTGCAGAATAATGCACTTTCAATCCACTTTCAATGCACTTTGCAGAATAATGCACTTTCAATCCACTTTCAATGCACTTTGAGGCTGGATTTTACTTGTGCGAAATAGCAAAATCCACTTGCAAACAATTGTCAAAGTGCATTATTCTGCATGCAAAAGTGCACTAGATGTGAGAGCAAAAAACCCCACCCCTTTTAAAATAAAGGAAACAAAAAAGGAAAGTAACAATAATCCAAAGTGGAGATTCTAGGAGAGCTACGGTGGCACCCCCTGCCTCCGGGACATACCCTGTTTCCCTGAATATAAGACACCCCCTGAAAATAAGACGTAGTAGAGGTTTTGCTGAAGTGCGAAATATAAGACATCCCCCAAAAGTAAGACGTAGCAAAGTTTTTGTTTGGAAGCATGCCCGACGAACAGAACACAGAAAAATAAGACATCCCCTGAAAATAAGACATAGCGCATCTTTGGGAGCAAAAATTAATATAAGACACTGTCTTATTTTCAGGGAAACACGGTAGTAGAAGGAGGTGGAGGAGGAGGAGTTGGATTTATATCCCCCCTTTCTCCTTACAAACTCCTTTCCCTTCCCCCCTCACAACAAACACCCTGTGAGGTGGGTGGGGCTGAGGGAACTCCAAAGAACTGTGACTAGCCCAAGGTCACCCAGCTGGTGTGTGTCAGAGTGCACAGGCTAATCTGAATTCTGCAGATCAGCCTCCACAGCCCAAGCGGCAGAGCGGGGAATCAAACCCGACTCCTCCACATTAGAATGCACCTGCTCTTAACCACTACGCTGCTGCTGCTGCTGCTGCCACTTTCTTTTCTAGAGGAAGTAAGTGGAAGGAGGATCTTTTTCAGTGGCAAATATACTCAGCAAACCTCACATTTCCATTATCCGGCTGCTGGTCTGATACTTTTCTCTTGTTCCTTCAGATTATGACCCGTCCTTCGGCAGCCAACAAGAACTTCCCTTACCACGTGCGGACGTCGCAGATCGGGATTGTAGAGGAGGCGGCGGCCGGGGCCAAGTTCCCCCACCACGTGTATGGCAACGTGACTTTCATCAGCGACTCAGTGCCAAACTTCACGGAGCTCTTCTCGATCCCCCAGAGCACGGGGAGCAGCAATGCCAGCAACGTGAGTCTCACCTCTAGCCCTCGCTTACGGAGGAAGCCCTGTCTTCGGCTGCTCTTCCTTTTCCTTCCAAGTTGCCCAAACATGTAGATAACCAAGATCCAGGGGACCAGGATGAGCTGAGTCATGCATTCTCTCTTGCACTAGGACAGACCTGCGCAACTTTGAGCAGGTCTACTGGTCTTTCTGAGGGCCCTCACACATTTCGCCAATCACCCTTGGCTTGCACTCAGAGCCGTAGTGAGGGGGGACTGTGCCCAAGGCACTCGTGCGGCCTGCGCCCCGCCATGCCCCCCGTCACGCCCCCGCACCAGCATATGCCCCGTGCGTCATGCCTCCCTGTCCCCTTGGCGCTACGCCACTGCTTGTACATATGCTGTACAGGTCTGTACTAAACATTGGAACTTCTAAGCCTCTTTGCTCAGCTTGGTTTTTCTTTCTTCTGGTTAGGTAGGGGACGGGGATATGAAGAAAAATGATCGTTTAAGGTTTCTCTTTTCTGTTTCCAGTGCTGACTGGATATTCTGTTTCCATTCCCCTGTCCAGCCGCGCAAGCAAATGGAGGAGACGTCATCTGCGGACCGTACCCTGACCCCCAGCTGCGTGGTCACCACCTCAGAGCTCAGTGGGACCCCCATGCTGTTGAAACCTTCCATGGGGAGCGAGAGCCAGCCGCCCCCCTACCAGCTGCATGCGCCCCAACTCCATCAGCACAACGGCTACACCGAATATTTTAGCATGCACACAACTGGTGCTCGGCCTGTGTAGGGGGTCTCCTAATTTCCTTTTGTGGCTTTCCTGCTTCCCATCCCGGGGTTTCTCCTCCAATACCCCACTTTCCCCCCCGGCCTCCTCTGTTCCCTCTTATGTCCTGACATATCAGACAGGCTATTCTGTCCCGGATCTCCCCGAAATAGTACAGAACCGCTTCATTCCCGAGAACACAGTTAAGCTGTATATAAAGGGACTCCTTCGTTTACAAGCTCCCATTCAATGACAGAGGGAGAGAATCCTCACCTTGCTAGTTATATAAAAGACGCCCCATACGTGTCCTTTTTTTTGGCGTGGGACAGTCTTGAGCTCCTCCGCTTTGGGGCTGGTTCTACTGGAGGGGACCAGCCAGGGACTGGATGAACACGGGAAGTGACTCTGTTTCATTTTTCCCATGAGTCTGGGGGTGGGTCCCTCCCCCCCATCTCTGCTTCAGTCAGAGAGACAGGCCTGCTTCCTGGCTGCCATTTCCCCGTAGTGCAGTGGTGGCGAACCTATGGCACGGGTGCCAGAGGTGGCACTCAGAGCCCTCTCTGTGGGCACGCGTAAACAGAGTCGCCCCCACCCCCCACGCACATCTAGGCTGGCCTGGGCCGCTGGGATCGATTATTAGCATTGAACCTAAGACCTAGTTTTGGGGAAGCAGCGAAGGTCACCCTGTTAAGCGCTGTTAAACCCCACTGATTTCCATGCAAAGAACTAAAGCGTGATCCTTTACCTGGGAGTATGCTCGGTTGCTGGCAACGGGGCTTGCTTCTGAGTAAACCCTCCTAGGGTCGTGATTCACCCGTTGGAAGAGTTGCACGGTTGCTTCGAAGCAAAGCCACCGACGACCGCCAAGCTTACTCCCGAGTAACACACGCCTCTGAGCCAACCGTTTTCCTAAACTAAAACCTTAGTATTCAGGTTAAACTGCCGTGTTGGCCCTTTGCGATAAATAAGTAGGTTTTGGGTTGCAATTTGGGCACTCGGGCTCGAAAAGGTTCGCCATCACTGCCGTAGTGAATGTAACCCAGAGCAAAACCTGCACTGTGGCTGAACAGTCCTCCTGTTTGAGCGGAAATGGGACAATGAGTGGTTGCAGGCCCCAGTTTGCCATGTAAAAATATGTCCTGGTTTTTTTCCGTATTCCTCCCGTTCATGCTCTCCTCTATTCTATGACGACAGCACTTCCTGAGATTTCTCCCTTCTCAGCCTGACCCCCTTAGGCGATGGCATCACCCCGTCCCCTTCCCGTGATGGTGCTGTGGATTTTTCCCCCTGATGATGACAATTTTCTGAAATCCATCAGAGCGGATTTTTTTTTTTGCCAAAATAAAAAGGATTCTTGTGTTTCTATCTCGCTGGGAAGGCATGCGTCTGTTCTGGGGAATCAGCAAGGAGCAGCAGTGGCGCAGTAGCTAAGAGCAGGTGCACTCTGATCTGGAGGAACTGGGTTTGATTCCCCGCTCTGCTGCCTGAGCTGTGGAGGCTGATCTGGGGAATTCAGATTAGCCTGGGCACTCCAACACACGCCAGCTGGGTGACCTTGGGCTAGTCACAGCTTTTCGGAGCTCTCTCAGCACCACCCACCTCACAGGGTGTTTGTTGTGAGTGGGGAAGGGAAAGGAGATTGTAAGCCCCTTTGAGTCTCCTACAGGAGAGAAAGGGGAATATAAATTCAAATTCTTCCTCCTCCTCTTCTTTTTTCTTTTTCCCCTTCTTCTTCTTCTTCTTCTTCTTCTTCTTCTTCTTCTTCTTCTTCTTCTTCTTCTTCTTCTTCTTCTTCTTCTTCTTCTTCTTCTTCTTCTTCTTCTTCTTCTTCTTCTTCTTCTTCTTCTTCTTCTTCTTCTTCTCCTCCTCCTTCTCCTCCTCCTCCTTCCTCCTTCCTCCTTCCTCCTCCTCCTCCTCCTCCTCCTCCTCCTCCTCTTCTTCTTCTTCTGGGGAATAAGCAAGCTAGAGAGGAGGAAAAGATACCAGGGCGGGGAACATCTTCACGATCTTTTGTGCACCTGGTAAAATAGGCTGTTAACCACAGACACCTGCCTTGGGCAGGAGAAATACGTTGTGCCTCTCCGTGGCTCGAATGGCAGCCCATCAGAACTGCTCAGAACACGTCTGGTTGCATGCCACTTGGAAAGGACGGGGTGGGGCAAGGTGTTAAATATTCGGCCGTCAAAATACAGGAACTAGGCTGCGTTTGGTTCTGTGGGGCCTGACTCCAGTTACAGAGACCTGCTCTTGTTCCCAATCATTACTCCTACAGGAAACAGAGAAGCATCCGGCTACGCACACGACAAACCCACACACTTAAATTGATTACCTCTCTCGCAAACCTCTTAAGGCACCCAGGGCTAGTGCGAGCTCATTAAACTCCATTTAATCCTCACAGACCTGCGTAGCTGCAAGTGAACAGCGTCTGGAGCAGTGGTGCTGTTTCTGCTGCTACTGGTAGCTGCTGCTGGCGAAACTCCTGGGAGGCAGGTTATTGTAAATAAATAGAAACATGTCGGTTGAGACTAAGGCACTAATTTCTCTCCTTTCCCAGCTGAGCTCCTAATTATTTTTCATTGAATCCCATTGATTGGTATGCCTCAACCAGATTCTCTCTCGGTTGTCAACCTTTCTACCCAGCCTTGTCTATCCGAGGAGTGAACGTGACAGTTCCTATTGGTTTGCATAGGAGTGGAATCGGAGCGGGTTCTTTGGTAGACAGGGGGGACGGGCATTGGAAAGACGTGATTAATAACGAGAGGGAAAAGTGTAAAGGCATATTTATTTTTTCTTTTTAATGTGTTCTGCTTTCTGGTCTGTCAACCCACAAAACCGTTGACCACGATGAAACATAGAGCCATTTAAAACAATGAAGCAAAATGTGAAGGTCCAAAAGAATAGACAACCAAGTTTAAACACACACACATACACACACACAAAATAAGCTAATCTTCATCTGCCAAAGGGCCCCTATCTGAATAGCACTGGAGAAAGGGGAGGGTAACTCTCCCGCTCCACCATTTCACTTATTGCAACCCCCCCACAAACAAACTAGCAACAGAAAAACAGAAGGAGAAAGGGAAGGTATCTGTAGTGGATGCTTGGTGCCTCAATTATTTTGCCTCGAAAGTGCTGGAGGGGAGGTTATCGTGAACAAATACCTGAAGTCCAGGAGCCAAGTATGAGTATGAAAGTTTGTCTCTGAAGCTTCAAAGGACAGTTTGTGAGTACTCTACAAGTTACCCACAAACACGGCTGGTTCCAGGCTCTGTTTAGCCATGTGAGTAACAAATGACAGACGGGATCAGCTGGCACATATTTGCAAGAAATGGTGGATGCTTTCTCCAGCGTCCACGTTAAGTAAAATTATTCTAACATTTCCGAAAAGGCTGAAAGAGCCCTGGACACCTTGCAAAGGCCCAGCTTTGTTTGCATCTCGCCTGCATCATGTTTAAACCAGGCCTCGGCCCATCAGTTCCAATGGGGCAGCTGTGTTACAGCAGAGAAGCCTAAATAGAGTTACACCCTTCACAATTGCCGGAAGCCGTGGTCTCTGAAGAGATAAACTCTGTTTATCCCAACACCAAAAATAAACAGGTGTCTGGGGGCACCCAAAAGACTTGTTTTCATTGCAACGTGGACATTTGTGCATTTCCCACAAAGCGGCTTGTAGGGCACAGAAACTGATGCTAGCCTCAAAAAACACAATCACTCTCCTTGCTGCAACCAACTAACATGGCTAACCTATAAGCATAATGCATAAATGCATATTCGTAATGCGTATTCTCCCTCAGTTCCCTTTGACTCTGTGCTTCTGCCCTTTTGCAGCTTGGCCTAAAATTTATATTTTAAGCTCCTCAAGACAGGCTGGGAGTGTATGTAAACTGAGTAAATAGGAGCCATAGTCACAAAACAATTATAGACTGTGCAATTTGTATTAAGAAAACAACAATCCCATCTATTATTAGTGTTGTTGTTGATATTCAGCATCATCACAGGCCCTTAGGAAGTGGGCTCTGCACATGCTCAATGACACCTCGCCCAAGGAGACGAAATTTTCGACATAAAAGCTTGGAAACATCTCTCTCCTGTCTTCCAGCCATCTATCCCACAGGTGTCAAACTCGCGGCTCTCCAGATATTATGGATTACAGTTCCCATCATCCCCTGCCAGCATGATGCTGGCAGGGGATGATGGGAACTGTGAACTATAATCCTCTTATCTGGAGGAGCCATGCAGTTTGATTCCAGCTCTGAGGTAGGCGAGTCTTTTGGCACTCAGATGTTATGGACTACAATTCCCATCAGCCCTGCCAGCATGACCAAACTGGGCCATAGGGAATTGTAGTCCATAACATCCGGAGTGCCAAAGGTTCGCCACCACAAAAAATTCCAGCTGCTGCTGGCATGGCAACCCCCCCGCCTCCGCTCTAGCCTCTCGTCTCGACTCCCGCGATTCCCCAGCTCCATCGGCGGATCCACTCTATCCTCCTTTCTCTATGCGTCGCTCCCTCATGCGGCCGCTCTGGGCCGTCGTCTCGGTGCCTCCCCCGGGCTCCCGGACTGCGCCTCTCCATGGGCCGCGGGGGCAGCGGAGGTGGGTCGCCGGCCACGGAGGTGTGGGTTTTGGGGGGGGCTCTCTTGCAACCTTGCTAGGAAAGTCCGCCGTCCCCCTTACAGGATTCCCCCTTCGGAGCCCCACAGAGCCCTTTCTCTTGTGCCCCCCGCCGTCTTAGACTCTCCTAGAGAATCGTGGCTGCAGAAGCAGCATTTATTTCCCTCGTCGGGTTTTTTGCTACGTCGGTGCAGCTCTTTCCCAGAGTGACTCCATGCTGTGATTGCTCCGGGCTTCTCTAAGGTTGTTTCCTGCATGATGCCCCCAAAAGCCCATATAAGAGGGTTTGTGCAAACATCCCTTTCCCACCACCGCACTTCCCTTTAAGGGTCGCTCATAAGAGACTTTTGGCTCCTTTTTTTCGCTGGGCTTTCTGCCCATGGATGGTTTAGAGCCCGTGATGTGAAGTATTCCAGGGGATGTGATGGGATTGGTCTGTCTGACTGTCCTACTTAACCTACTTACCTATCTCACCTATTTGTCCTACCTGTCTGTCTGTCTATCCTACTTAACCTACTTACCTATCTCACCTATTTGTCCTACCTGTCTGTCTGTCTATCCTACTTAACCTACTTACCTATCTCACCTATTTGTCCTGTCTGTCTGTCTGTCTGTCTGTCTGTCTGTCTGTCCTACCTAACCTTCCCACCTACTTACCTATCTCACCTATTTGTCCTACTAGTCTGTCTGTCTGTCCTACTTAACCTTCCCACCTACCTACCTATTTCACCTATATGTCTAACCGACCGACCGGCCTGCCTGCCTGCCTGTCTATCTATTTAACCCATCCACCCATCCTTAATCTGCATACCACCAACAGATGCTATACATGCAACCAGGTGGAGCGATGGGTTCGTTTTTCATTTATTTGGGGTTTGAAAGCTGGGAGAAGGTTTCGGCTTATCACAAAAATGGGTGAGGTGTGAGCCTCACTGTCATCCCACTCTCACAATCCGAAGGGTGTGGGGTGCTTGCTGAGAGTACAGAAGATGCACTGTGTCCCTGAACAGAAGTACTGTCATCTCTCCTTCGGCTGACGAGAAAGGCAGGCTATGAATATTTAAATAAATAAACCAAATTCTTCTCCCCCCCCCCCTTTCTTTTATGTTTTTGGTGGGATAGGCTAAAAAAGAAAAGTACAATGGACAAGTAGAAGTTACAGAAGAAAAAGTTGGCATATCTTACAATTGCAACTGATTCCAGTCTGTGGGCTTCAAGTGGTTTACAAGTTTATTGCATTTTGAAGGACTGAGAGTCTTCAGCAATTGGCATGAATGGCCTTAAGCTAGGGGTGGCCAACCTATGGCGCTCCAGATGTTCATGGACTACAATTCCCATCAGCCCCTGCCAGCATGGCCAATTGGCCATGGGAATCATAGTCCATGAACATCTGCAGCACCATAGGTTGGCCATCCCTGCCTTAAGCCAACAAAGGAAGGGTTAACTATATTTGTGAAAGTTCAGGTCCTTGTTATTCACTTTCTCCCAGAATGGCTGTCTTTTCAAAGACTTGTTTTAATTAAACCTCTTCTTCCCTGTCCTGTTCTTAGATTTGGTTGCCAGCAAATTGCAGCCAGCTCGCGGTGATCCCATGGTGCTTTCAAGGCAAAGACATTCAAGGGTGTTTGCCATTGCCTGCCTCTGTATAGGGAGCCTTGGTGGTCTCCCATCCAAGCTTACCACAACCAACCCTGCTTGACTTCTAACATCTGATGAGACACAGCTAGCTTGAACTATCTTGTCAAAACCTGGTCACAAATAGGCATACAGTGGAACCTCGGTTTCCATTGCCTTCGGTTTTCATCGGTTTCGGTTTTCATCGATTTTTTCAGTGAAAAATTTGTCTCGGTTTTCATCGATTTGCAGTAAGGTGCAGGGGTCTGTGGAGAAAAATCACCCGGACAAAGCTGTTGCAGGTCATGTCTGCAACTTGTTCAATGGCAATGTCTTGTCCCATTTCAGACAAATCTTAAAGAGGGGTCAGAAACAGACCTCTTCGGACAGCTTTCTGGTGCGACATTGGTCCACTGGCTCTGAAGCTGGACCTAGTGTTATTGTTTGTTACTGTTTTCAGCATTAAACACTGTGTTTATTCACCAAAAAATGTGTTTTTGGTATGTTTTGGAGTGACTCAGGAACGGATTAATTGGATTTAATGTATTGTCGAAGGCTTTCACGGCCGGAATCACTTGGGTGCTGTGTGGTTTCCGGGCTGTATGGCTTCTAGCAGCATTCTCTCCTGCATCTGTGGCTGGCATCTTCAGAGGATCCTCTGAAGATGCCAGCCACAGATGCAGGTGAAACGTCAGGAGAGAATGCTGCTAGAACACGGCCATATAGCCCGGAAACCACACAGCACCCAACTAATTGGATTTACATTGGTTCCTATGGAAAAGTTTGCCTCGGTTTTCATTGGTTTCGGTTTTCATTGATTCTTTTTGGATGGATTACCAATGAAAACTGAGGCTTTGCTGTATTAAAAAGAGAGAGAAAGAGCCCTAGTTTCAGTACGTCTATATGGCATTCAAAATAGGTGCTAGGGCTGAGCCAGGATTCAGGTTATGGAATGGCTGGATCAGGGGTCTGCAACTTGCAGCTCTCCAGATGCTCATGGACTACAATTCCCATCAGCCCCTGCCAGCAGTCCATGAACATCTGGAGAGCCGCAGGTTGCAGACCCCTGGACTGGATCATCTTGTTGAATACTTTCCCTCTGTTTATTCACGGCGCCTTAACCCACGTTCTTATTTATTCTTTCAGGCTGGACTATGATGCTTCCCCACTCGTCTTCTGAAGGGCGCTGACCAGGCAGCCGGTTCCGGCTCAGAGATCCGAGCCCCGCCATGGACCTCCGAGCAGCCGGCTGCCTGATGCCGCTAGTGACGCTGCTGCTGTTCCTGGGTGGGCTCCGTCGAGTCGGTGGGGGAGACTGCAAGGGGGAACGCCAAGTACTCCGCAACGCATCTGGATATGTCACCGACGGGCCGGGCAATTACTCTGTCAATGGGAACTGCGAGTGGCTGGTGGAAGGTGAGCTGTTTGGGAGGGGCCGGGACATTCTCGTCTCTGTGGCCATTAGCGGTTCAAGCAAAGAGGCTCCTGCCCAGAGGTGGGATCCAGCAGGTTCTCACCAGTTCCCGAGAGTGGGCTACTAATTATCTGTGTGTGCCAAGAGGGGGTTACTAATTGGGTCTGCTTTTCCGTTAGAAATTCCATTAGGTCCAAAAATCATAACGTCCTGTTGTTTCCTATGTGGCTAGTTAGCGAAGGTAGAAAATGGGATAATTCTCCCTGTTGGGCTGTTTTAAAAACATGCTTTAGAAATATGGTAAAGTTCCTTGTTTAAGGAAAGTCTCCTTCTTTTGATTTCTAGAAACAAAACTAAGTATTTGAAAGTATTAAGTATTTGACAGGCAGTCAGTTAGAGGAGAAGTAGTTGTTTCTGTTGGCAGTAGACGATGGGACTTGCTAGAATGAGTTTAAATTGTGGACAGAAAGATACCAGCTGGAAATTAGGAACTTTTTTTTGCAGTAAGAGTTTTTTACAGTAACAGAGAAATTATTAATGCCATGCCCCCGGAATGCCCGGCCACGCCCCCGTCGTGCCTGCCCAGCCTCATTGGCGCTACGCCACTGTTTGAATCCCACCACCATGGGAACCTGTTACTAAAATGTTTGGATCCCACCACTGCTCCTGCCCAGAGAAGGCTGGGCTCTTTCTCAAGTCCTGTTCGGTCTCTGTACCAGGGGTCCCCAACGTAATACCTGTGGGCACCATGGCACCCACTAGGACCCTTCTTGGTGCTCTGTTTTTAGAAAGTGAGACAAGCCAGGTGAGGCTTTTGCCCAGCAAGGCTTCTGACTTGTTCTTAGAGATTTGAATGGGGATAAAAATGCAATTCATACCCATATGTGGTTAGAATGTCCAGAGGTAAAACACCTGTGGGAGAATGTTACAACGTATATGGAAAAATATGCGAAAGTAAAAATAAAGATAAACATAGATGTGTTATTTATAGGCAAACTGGAATATACAATAATAGAACAAAGAACGAGAATGCTATTTAAACTTATGATCAGAGCGGCCCATGCGGTAATAGCATTAGGGTGGAAAGACAAAAGAATCTGGACAACACAAAAACGGCTGGAATATATATGGAAACAAATACAATTAGAAATTTTTGACATAATGTCAAGAAACCAAATACGGCAAGAAAAACAAAAGGATATGATATGGATCTGGACTGAATTCGAAGACCGGTTAAACGAAATTGGAATCGCAGAAGAAAACTGGAAAAGAAGATTAGAAAGAATGGACCTGCTGCTGCACATTTAAAGAAGAAAAGAAGGAGGGGGGAGGGGGGGATAAGGGGGATGGAGGATGAAACATAAAGATGTATAGAATAAATCTGTAACAATCCAAAGTATCAATTAAAAATTTTTTTTAAAGAGATTTGAATGGCTTTACAGATTTCTAAAACTATTACTTTGGCAGCAGCTGCCACCACAGCACAAGGATAAGCAATTTGTGGGACTGCAGGTAAGCTGTGGCAGCCATTTTGTGACTGGTTCTACCTCCGGTGGCAGCCATTTTGTGACTGGTTCTACCTCTTGTGGCAGCCATTTTGTGACTGGTTCTACCTCCTGTGGCAGCCATTTTGTGACTGGTTCTACCTCCTGTGGCAGCCATTTTTGGCTGCCATTTTGTGGATGAGCGGCCAGGGGTCAGAATTCGAAAGGTATAGGTTTGAAAAGGTCGGGGACCCCTGTGTCTGGCCTGCACCATTCTCGGCCTGGCTGCCTGCACTTCCGTACCAACGCCACAGATGGCCCAGCCATTATGAATTCATAATGAACGGGTTTAAAACTGGGCATTAGTGATCAGAGAACGGAACCTCCCTGTGCAGGAGCAAGATATCTGGGCATGCCAGCAAACAAAACAGAATGGCTCATCGTCACTGTATCTCCAACAAGTCTCTTCTGATCTGTTAAAGAATCGTTGGTTCTTAATGCTGTTCCTGATTGCGGTATTGAAATGCCTGTGTGATCCGGGGACATGGGAATGGAGTCGTATGCTACCAGATGTTGCCATCTTGGTTTCCCGAAAGAGGTTCCATGCTCTCACAGTTACGTGACAGAAAGAAATTCACAGAAGTGGCTTTCTGGAGAAATGGAAGTGACATCTGCCAAAATTCTTCCTGTCACCCAACTTCTTCCCTCCTTCCCTCCTTCCTTCCTTCCTCCCTCTTCCTTCCTTCCTTCCTTCCTTTGTTCGTTCCTTCCTCTTCCTTCCTTCCTTCCTTCCCTCCTTCTTTCCTTCCTCCCTCTTCCCTCCTTCCCTCCTTCCTTCCTTCCTCGCTCTTCCTTACTTCGTTCCTCTTCCTTCCTCCCTTCCTCCCTCTTCCTTCCTTCCTTCCTTCCTTCCTCCCTCCTTCCTCCCTCCCTCCTCCCTCCCTCCCTCCCTCCCCTCCCTCCCTTCCTTCCTTCCTTCCCTCCTTCCTTCCTTCCTTCCTTCCTCCCTCCCTTCCTTCCTTCCTTCCTTCCTTCCTTCCTTCCTTCCTTCCTTCCTTCCTTCCTTCCTTCCTTCCTTCCTTCCTTCCTTCCTTCCTTCCTTCCTTCCTTCCTTCCTTCCTTCCTTCCTTCCTTCCATCTTCCTCCCTCCCTTCTTCCTCTCTCCCTTCCTCCCTCCCTCCCTGCCTGCCTGCCTTCCTTCTCCCTCCCTCCCTCCCTCCCTCCCTTCTTCCTCTCTCTCTTCCTCCCTCCCTCCCTTCCTGCCTGCCTGCCTGCCTTCCTTATCCCTCCCTCCCTCCCTCCCTCCCTTCCTCCCTCCCTTCCTCGCTCCCTTCCTCCCTCCCTTCCTTCCTCCCTCCCTCCCTCCCTCCCTTCCTTCCTTCCTTCTCCCTCCCTCCCACCCTCCCTCCCTCCCTCAGCAGCTTTATGATTCTCCCATAAGGTGCCCACAATTTCCCTGATTGGAAACGGGGACTTGCAGGCTTTGGGCTCTGATGGAGAGGTGGTGGAACGGGTTCATGCTCATTGAGAAGGCTCCCTTTCTGGAGATGCTTTGGTAACCTTCTTTTCTATCCCGTTTAGCTCCCAGCAGCAGCTACCGCATCCTCTTGACTTTCATGTTCATGGACACGGAGTGCACCTACGACTACCTCTTCATCTACGACGGCGATTCCTCCAGCAGCCCCCTGCTGGCCAGTCTCAGTGGCAGTACTCTGCCCGCTACCATTGAGGCTACCTCCGGCAAGGTACTGACCCACAAGGGTGGGGAGTTAGGTCGTGTCGTGTCCTGACCAGTAGCACCAATCTAGAATCAGAGAAAACCAGAGGATGCTCAGTTCAAATCAGAACGTTGTCTTGGTTCCGTTTGGACCAGTTCTTCACATCTGATGAGAATAACGTTCTGATTTGAATCCAGCATTCTCCAGCAGGGGCACAGCTGTTAAAAATGCTGCCCAGGGCTCACAGTTATATTCCGGCCACTCATAACTGTGCTCCACCCCAAACTCTGCTTGGAGTTTGGAACAGGGGCGCAGCCGAAGGCCAGCCTGTGGGGCCAGCTGGGCTTGCTCCATCCCTGAACTCCTTGTGGGGTTTGGGATTGGCTCAGGCCGTTTGATGCTGACCTCTGCTCACCTGCGTCCATCTTTCACCCTGGAGTTTAAAGTTGGGCAAGCTGAGACTGGCATCAAATTGGGCCTGCAGCGCTCCTGAATTCCACATGGAGTTGGGGGGCAAGGCAGCCCATTGGCCCCGCTGGCTGGTGTTCAGCTGCACCCCACCCCGAACATAATGGGGAGTTCGGGTGGGGTGCAATTGCGAGGAGGGGCGGTCCCGCAGTGTGCCCTCACGTGACTGTGTGAAGTGGTGCCTGGGGCTCTAGCCCCTGTCCCCCCCTTGCTACACCACTGTCGTCCAGCTTACTATGGGAATTGTAGTCCATGTAGGAGCAGCAGTGGCGTAGGAGGTTAAGAGCTCGTGTATCTAATCTGGAGGAACCGGGTTTGATTCCCAGCTCTGCCGCCTGAGCTGTGGAGGCTTATCTGAGGAATTCAGATTAGCCTGTACACTCCCACACACGCCAGCTGGGTAGCCTTGGGCTAATGCAGATTCTTCGAGACTCTTTCAGCCCCTGGCACCCACCTTCACAGGTGTTTGTTGTGAGGGGGGGAAGGGCAAGTCTGGAGACGTGAGAGAGCTTAATCCCTTTGCCTAGGTCTCCTACAAGGAGAGAAAGGGGGGATATAAATCCAAAATCATCATCATCTTCTTCTTCTTCTTCTTCTTCTTCTTCTTCTTCTTCTTCTTCTTCTTCTTCTTCTTCTTCTTCTTCTTCTTCTTCTTCTTCTTCTTCTTCTTCTTCTTCTTCTACTGATTGTGGTGGGTTTTCCGGGTTGTGTGGCCGTGGTCTGGTGGATCTTGAGGAACAAGATCCACCAGACCACGGCCACACAGCCCGGAAAACTCACCACAACCAGTTGAATCCGGCCGTGAAAGCCTTCGATGATACATAGAGTGAATACTGTCCCAAAACCTTATTTGTATTAAAATGGAACAGAAAGGACTTGATAAGAATATTAGTGAAAGTGACATCGATTGATGGTCACTGTGGTAACTCGTTTGGGGATTTTCGCTAGCATACGTGAATCAGCTTTGCGATTCCCCAAACCCGGTGCAATGTCATGCGCTGCGCATCATGGCGCGAAAGCGTGTGAGTCACAGTTTTGGCACTTTCGTTTTTAGAGACTGTATGAATAGAGGCCCAGTTTTCTCAGTTTTTTGAGCCGCGTTCTTGGGACAGGACCACAGCTTACCGATTTAGGTCCTACCAGCCTCATTGTGGCTGTTCTGGCGCTCTTCCCTTGACATCCTCGTGACTCCTTGATTAGGAGCAGCAGTGGCATAGTGGTTAAGAGCAGGTGCACTCTAATCTGGAGGAACCGGGTTCGATTCCCCGCTCTGCCGCTTGAGCTGCAGAGGCTTATCTGGGGAGTTCAGATTAGCCTGTGCACTCCAACACATGCCAGCTAGGTGACCTTGGGCTAGTCACAGTTTTTTGGAGCTCTCTCAGCCCCACCTACCTCACAGGGTGTTTGTTGTGAGGGGGGAAGGGAAAGGAGTTTGAAGGCCCCTTTGAGTCTCCTGCAGGAGAGACAAGGGAGATATAAATGCAACTCTTCTTCTTCCTCCTCCTCCTCCTCCCTTTCGGCAGATGCTGCTACATCTGTTCAGCGACGCCAACTATAACCTGTTGGGCTTCAATGCCACCTATGCCGTCTCGCTGTGCCCCATGGGCTGCTCAGGGCATGGGACCTGCGACAACGACGGGCGCTGCACCTGTTTTCAAGATTGGGGAGGTGAAGACTGTTCGATGCCCGACTGCGCCACCTACTGTCAGAACCATGGAACTTGTAGCCAGGTAAGTTTTTTGCCCTTAACTCCTCACTGTTTCCTTCCCGTAAAGGGGATGGAAACGATGTATGACTACCAAACTTGATCCACCTTGATCTGAGATTGCAGATGCCTTAGCAGACCAGGTGCTCGGGAGCAGCAGGAGCAGCAGAAGGCCATTGCTTTCACAGCCTGCAAGTGAGCTCCCAAAGGCACCTGGTGGGCCACTGCGAGTAGCAGAGTGCTGGACTAGATGGACTCTGGTCTGATCCAGCAGGCTAGTTCTTATGTTCTTCTGGTGTTGATAAATAACAATAGTTACTTAAACAGGCGGGAAGAAGGAGGAGGGGAAGACCAAACTGATGCCAAAACTGTAGCTTCCTCAGCCCTCTGCCTGGTGGAACCTCTCTGGCTTACAGGCCCTGCAGAACTATGTGAAACCCCCCAGGGCTCTGGTCTCCCCAGACGGAGCGTTCCCCCAGGCAGGGGCCAAGAAAGCCAGGGGTCACCAGTAGATTTGTATTCGTTGATTGCAGTGATCTTTGAAGGGCATACCAAATGCAAAATGGTAAAAATGGTTGAACAGGGGACTCCAGCCGATGGCCCTCCAGATGTTCATGGACTACGATTCCCATCAGTCCCTGCCAGCATGGCCAATTGACAGAGCTGATGGGAGTTGTAGTCCATGACCATCTGGAGGGCCATAGGTTGGAGACTCCTGCTGTAGAAGTTTTTTGGGCCTTTATGCTGTATTTTAAGGGTGAGTTTCCTTGTCTGGGAGATTGCCCTCGTTTCTTAGTCTGACAAAAATCTTCTTCGCTCCGACTCCACCAGCCTGTTTCTCTTTGTGCCCCCGCACAGGACCTGGGACGCTGCCAATGTGAGCCGGGCTTTGTGGGTCAGGCCTGCGACTTGGCGCTGAGCGAGAACCAAGGAGCCGGCAAGTGGTACAATGTGAGCGCCGGGGATCCCAGCTTCCGGCCCCGCACGGCGGCGGCTGGCACCTTCCTATCTTCTACTGGAGGACTGTATATCTTTGGAGGTCAGCAGTCACCTTGTTCTGTTTTAGAGTGGGCGGAAGGAAGGGGACCGTCCCAAGGGGGTATGCTTGGGAAATGGAAACTCTTGTTCCTGAGGTCTGAAAAGTGTGAGCCAGAGACACAGCTGGGTGTGACTCAGCAGCTGCACACCCACTTGTCACGGATGCTTTAGGCCAGGGGTGCCCAACCTATGGTGTTCCAGATGTGCACGGACTACAGTTCCCATCAGCCCCTGCCAGGGTTTCTGAGGAATCCCTTCCCAACGTGTTGCTGTTAGAAAGAAACCCTCCACCTAGGACAGGGGTCTGCAATCTGTGGCCCTCCAGATGTTCATGGACTACGATTCCCATCAGCCCCTGCCAGCATGGCCAGTTGTAGTCCATGAGAGAGGAAATGTGTTCAATCTTGTCAGGGAGGCAGGCTCTTCTTTGTAGTGGTTAATGGAAACAGGTAGTTTGCTCTCATGCCATTCTTTACAGGTGCGCCTAAGGCACCAGGTGAGCATATTTTCTGTGTTTGTGGCAACAACATCTGTCTTTCATAGTAGTGGAATCTTTATTTGATCCCTTGGAATGCATCAGCTTCACGGCTGTTTGTCAGATCGACCAGAACTGTTCCCAATCTTCCAATTTGGTTGTGGACTAATTTGGACCAGTGGGTAAATTTAGTGTCTTCTAGCATATTGGTGATTAAGTTATTTATCCCCATTAGACCTATAGTGGATTTTTAACCAGTATCCGATAGTTGAAATCCACACTTTAGTCTCCAATAGTTGTTGACCAGATTCTGCACAGAGGGCCATGTAACTAATACATTTGGGTTCACCCAATCCATAATTTTCCTTAGAAAGCTGGCTTGGATTTGTTCATGGTCCCTGCATTGTGTTTTCATCCGAACCGGTATGCCATATACCGTGTTTCCCTGAATATAAGATAGTGTCTTATATTAATTTTTGCTCCCAAAGATGCGCTATGTCTTATTTTCAGGGGATGTCTTATTTTTCTGTGTTCTGTTCGTCGGGCCTGCTTCCAAACAAAAACTTTGCTATGTCTTACTTTCAGGGGATGCCTTATATTTCGCACTTCAGCAAAACCTCTACTATGTCTTATTTTTCGGGGATGTCTTATATTCAGGGAAACAGGGTAGTAGTTGTGAGATGACCTTGCTGTTAAACACTCGGAGCACTGCTGGTATTAGTTAATTGCCTTAATTAAAAAGCGCGCAACTGCAGCCACGGAACATTTGGTTTTGCGGAATATCCCGACGAGAATATAGACCCCAATTGATATTATAGCCTGGAAGTTCAATCCTAGGTATTTAAATGATTTGACTTGTTCAACACAGCAATTTCCCATCTTCCTCGTGTATGTCTGACGATGCATAGAAAATATCATAACTTTTGATTTGCCAAAGTTGATTGTTAAATTGCTGTGGCTGTATTGATAAAATGCCTGCAGATATTGGGTCAAACCGATTCAGGTGCTTGAGAATATCGTGGTGCAGAGGTGTAGCTGGGCCAAATGGCGCCCGGGGTGGATTCTATGTTTTCTCCCTCCCCCCACCGCACTCTCCCCCCCTCCCCTTACCTTAGTTTAGGCTGAAAAAGTTCAGAGCTGAAAAAGCTCAGACCTGTTCAATTCAGGCTGAATAAAGCCTTGGTGGGAATTACCCTACCCAGGAGACCTTGGGGCACCGCCCCCCCTAGAAAAACTAGAAAAGAATGTAAAGACATTATGAGTTGTTGTGCTATTTAAAACATAAGGCAAGGACTGAATACGTAAAGGTTATTTATTTTTTAATTTTTTTTCATATAAATACATGCAAGAACATGAATGTAAATATTTCTGCTGACATTTCCATTTTAAAAACTGGGTCCCCGCCCCCAGCTGAAACAGTTTCAGACATTTTACATCGTAAAAGAACATGGTGGCCAGCATTGGCTGCATAGTGGTGAGGTCAAAGGAGTGGTAGGTTCAACCAGTGGCGTACCTAGGCAAACTGAAGCCCTGGGCAAAACCTGAGTTTCATGCCCCCCCCCCCCTCATGGGCAGCCACCCTCCCCCACCGTGACCAAACAAACATTTTTTCCACCAGGTCGTTTCAAAGTCACCATCACATTATAGAACATGCTCCAACTCACAAATCTGAACACAGCTGAAATATTTTTTGAAAACATTTTCAAAAGGCTTTCAAAATAGTAATAATAACCTTTATTAGGCATTGAGAGAATAAAAGAAATAAAAGAGAATAAAAGAAATAAAAATGGATTTAGAAGGAAAATCTGGGGAAATGCCTGCTGTCAGGGGGTGCCTGCTGTCAGGGGTGAAATTATTAAGATAGCAGCACCAAAATTTCCAAGTATCTTCATGAGACCCTACTCATGATACCACCCAGGTTTGGTGAAGTTTGGTTCAGGGGGTCCAAAGTTATCGACCCTCAAAGGTGTAGCCCCCATCTATTAGCTCCGATTGGAAACAATGGGGGATGAGGCACTCCCTTTGGGAGTCCATAACTTTGGACTCCCTGAACCAAACCTCACCAAACCTGGGTGAAATCATCTGGATAGTTTCCTGAAAAATCCCTGAAAGTTTGGTGCTGCTAGCCTAAAAACTGCGCCATCTGCAGGCCAAAAATCCCACAGACGAACCTGCAGTTTTTGCGCCCCCCACAAGGCAGCGCCCAGGGCAACTGCCCACTTTGCCCAATGGGAGGAACGCCTCTGGGTTCAACAGGTTGTTTTCATCCCAAACGTGGTGGTGTTTGTGGGACAAATTTGTGGTCTGTCCCAGAGGTCTGGATGGGCCGAAGTCCTAAATGGCATTTTTGCTTCCTCCTCACTAGGTCTGGATCTAAACACAGCCCTGGGCGACCTTGTCTTCTATAACTTCACTACCAACGTCTGGCATCAACGAGTTCTCAGCCCCTCCCCAGTAAGTGTCCCTTTTCCATCGTCCCTGAGAACCATTTTGCCTGTTTCCATGCTTGAGATGTTGGAAGAATTCATCTAACAATGTGACCCGTGGAGAGGACATGCATGCGTAACCCAAGCACACTTGTCACAGAGCCAAAGAATCGTATCTGAATACTTTATCATCTGTGGAGCTTGTTCGTACATGACGGTCAATCTGGGTTTGCAGCAGGGTTGCAAACTCCATCTTGGGAAATTCCTAGAGGCTTGGAGGCGGGGCCTCGGAAGGACAGACCTTTAGAAGGGAAGCGAACCCTGCAAGTGAACTCTGTCCAAAGCGGCCATTTTCTCTGGAGGAACTGATTTCAGAAACCTGGAGACAGTGGCTGAGCGGCAAGGGGACGGGTGTGTGTGAGTTGTGCACCAGGTCTGTTCCTTCATCCCACTATGGCAGGGGTCTTCAAACTGGCCCTCCAGATGTTCATGGACTACAATTCCCATCAGCCCCTGCCAGCATGGCCAAGTGGTAGGGCTCATGGGAATTGTAATCTATGAACATCTGGAGGGCCATAGTTTGAAGACCCCTGCACTATGGTGTAGAGAGCCAGCGTGGTGTAGTGGTTAAGAGCAGGTAGACTCTATCTCAGGGGTGGGCAATTATTTTTTCCATGGGGCCGCATAAGAAACAGAAAATATTGTGGAGGGCTGGGTCAAAAGGCAGGGGGGCCAGTCAGGGTCATCCGGCGGGCCAGATGTGGCCCGCGGGCCGTATAATGCCCAGGTCTCCTCTATCTGGAGAACCGGGGTTGATTCCCCACTCCACCACATGAGCGGTGGCCTCTTATCTGATGAACTGGATTTGTTTCCCCGCTCCTACACATGAAGCCTACTGGATGACCTTGAACTAGCAAAGGTTCTTTCCAAATTCTTTCAGGCCCACCTACCTCACAAGGTGTCTGTGGTGGGGAGAGAGAGGGAAAGCGTTTGAAAACCATCTTGAGTCTCCTTCCAGGAGAGAAAGGCTCTGTAGAAATCCAGACTCTTCTTCTTCTCTTCTTCTTCTTTGCAGTCTGCCCGTCACTCCCACACCGCCTTGGCTTGGGAGGGCTTCCTGGTTCTCTTTGGGGGCGAGTTGGCCAGCGGCTCACTAGCCAATGATGTCTGGATGTACCGACCTCGGGAGGGGCGCTGGCAGGAGCTGCTGCCTGCTAACACCACCGGGTCTTTTGTACCCCCTGGACTGGCCGGCCATGCCTCTGTTGTGGTGGACGAATGGCTGTATGTCTTTGGAGGTGAGTTCTGGGTTGGCGGTGGTGGGGAGGAGCAGGTGGATTCATTTGAGAGGAATGCCAAGGGGGCTGGCTTCTATTGTTTTGCAAAACAGGCACCCCTCCTCTCCAGATACCCACTTGAGGCTACTCGCAAAGCAAAAACAAATAGAAAAAATATGCATAAAAACAACAGTCATGGAATCATCAAGCCAGGATGGCAAAAAGCATGACCGGATCTTGGAGCAGTGGCGTAGTGGTTAAGAACATAAGAACATAAGAACAAGCCAGCTGGGTCAGACCAGAGTCCATCTAGTCCAGCTCTCTGCTACTCGCAGTGGCCCACCAGGTGCCTTTGGGAGCTCACGTGCAGGATGTGAAAGCAAGGGCCTGCTGCTGCTGCTGCTGCTCCTGAGCACCTGGTCTGTTAAGGCATTTGCAATCTCAGATCAAAGAGGATCAAGATTGGTAGCCATAAGGTTAAGCCATAGGTTAAGAGCAGGTGTACTCTAATCTGGAGGAACCGGGTTTGATTCCCCGCTCTGCCGCTTGAGCTGTGGAGGCTTATCTGGTGAACCAGATCAGCTTGTGCACTCCAGCACACGCCAGCTGGGTGACCTTGGGCTAGTCACAGTTCTTCTGAGCTCTCTCAGCCCCACCTACCTCACAGGGTGTTTGATGTGGTCGGGGGGGGGGGAGGGAAAGGAGTTTGTCAGCCCCTTTGAGTCTCCTTACGAGAGAGAAAGGAGGGTAATAACTCCAACTTCTTCTTCTTTATAAAAGTGCTCTCAGACCTGAGGAGGAATAGAAAAGCAGCTGAAAAGGTGGTGTACTTTCCAGGACACTGAAACCCTGCAGTACATTCTTTTATTTTGCAAGTTTTACCATGGCGAGCGCCAACAAAGGATTCTCCTCTTATTGACAAATCTGAGACGTTCAATTCTCTCTTTCTCACAGGATTAGAACCAGGGGGCATCCATTGAAGATGCTGGGGGTGGGGGGAGAATTAGGACTAATAAAAGGAAACATTTCTTCACCCAGGCAGCGTAGGTCATGTGCCACAAGTTTCCTGGGGGAGGGGAGGGGGGAGGGCTTTGGAACATTCTCAGTTCTCTGCTCAGACTTCATAGAGCAGGCAGGCTTGTTTTGGCCTGAATTTGGTCAGCTTGCTAGGAGTTGAAAGCCCATTTGTGACCGGGCTGGTTGATCAGGGATTAGGCCGCAAAGAAAGCGCCTTCTGGATTGAAGAATGCACCTATAGGCGAGCGCCCGGCAGGACAGAAGCTCAGTTTCCTTATGAGCCAGAGGCATTTCCTGTGCCGTGGCTTTTATTTTTAGACTCGGACACTCGGCGCCCCACGAGTCCAAATTCAGCACCAGTTAGTAAACTGCTCGCACAAATTATAGGAAAGAAATAACTTTGTAATGTCCGGAATGCCAAATTCTGTTCAGTTTCACAACCAGGGTCATTTTTTTGCCTTTATAAAATGCAGGTTGGAACAGAACAGGGGGGATTTTTATAAAAGCCGTTTTTCCTCCGGCTCGTTTCCTGCCCAAAACCACCCTGTGCCAAGACACTTTTATTGCCTGTGCTTTTGAAGAAGTGATTTCAGTTGGGGGAAAACAGGGCCCTAGGATAGAAAAATGACACGCTCCCTGCCCAGCCCCCTTTGGATTGCAACCTCAATCATTAACGTTCAGTAAAAACTTCTTTGGAGCAGTAGTGGCGCAGGAGGTTAAGAGCTCGTGTATCTAATCTGGAGGAACCGGGTTTGATTCCCAGCTCTGCCGCCTGAGCTGTGGAGGCTTATCTGGGGAATTCAGATTAGCCTGTACACTCCCACACACGGCAGCTGGGTGACCTTGGGCTAGTCACAGCTTCTCGGAGCTCTCTCGGCCCCACCTACCTCACAGGGTGTTTGTTGTGCGGGGGGAAGGGCAAGGAGATTGTAAGCCCCTTTTGAGTCTCCTGCAGGAGAGAAAGGGGGGATATAAATCCAAACCCTTCTTCTTCTTCTCCTCCTCCTCCTTCTTCCTCTTTTTCTTTTTCTTCTTCCTCCTCCTCCTCTTCTTCTTCTTCTTCTTCCTCTTCTTCTTCTCCTCCTCCTCCTCCTTCTTCTCCTCCTCCTCCTCCTTCTTCTTCCTCTTCTTCTTCTTCCTCTTCTTCCTCTCCTCCTCCTCCTCCTCCTTCTTCCTCTTCTTCCTCTTCTTCTTCTTCTTCTTCCTCTTCTTCTTCCTCTTCTTCTTCTCCTCCTCCTCCTCCTCCTTCTCCTCCTCCTCCTCCTCCTCCTCCTCCTTCTTAAAATGTTCTTGGCACTACGTCTCACTGGCGGCACATGGAAATGCTGTGGAAACGTCTCGGACAGCCGAGCCTCATCTCTTCCTCCTTTTGCCAGGGCGGACCTCTGTGGATGTCTTCTCCTCGCAGATGTACCGCTTCCACCTCCGGATGTGGTTCTGGGAACTGGTGTTGCCCTCAGGTGGCAAGGCACCTGCAGCCGCGGGCCATTCCATGATATTCCATCCTGCCTCCCGCACTCTCTTGGTGTACGGTGGTCACCGGCCTTCCACTGCCCGGTAAGGAAGGATGTCGACAAAGAGAAATTTTTCTCTCTTTCTCACAATACTAGAACCAGGGGGCATCCATTGAAAATCCTAAGGGGAAGAATTCGGTGGACTAATAAAAGAAAACATTTCTTCATGCAATGTGTGATTGGTGTTTGGAATATGCTGCCACAGGAGGCGGTGATGGCCACTAACTTGGATAGCTTTAAAAGGGGCTTGGACAGATTGATGGAGGAGAAGTCGATCCATGGCAGTGATGGCGAACCTATGGCACGGGTGCCAGAGGTGGCACTCGGAGCCCTCTCTGTGGGCGCGCGCGCACAGAGTTCGTTATGTGGGGGGCGGAAAATCACCCCCCCCACACACAAGTCTAGGCTGGCCTGGGCCACAGAGCACGATGTGCGCGCTGTGGTGAGAAGGGAGGACTCGGCTAGTGAGCCTAGTGCCTGTGCTCCAGGTGGCTGCTGCCAGAGGGGGAGACGCAGAGGAGGCAGAGATGCTAGAGAGGCACAGAGCGGTACGCACAGGACTTTCTGGAGGCTAGAGCAGGCTGGCCCCTGCTCGAGCAGGTGTGATTGGGGCAGGTGGGGCGGAGGAAGAGGGATCCAACCGGTTTTTTCTAAACTAAAACCTCAGCATTCAGGTTAAATTGCCGGGTTGGCAATTTGCGATAAATAAGTGCGGTTTGGGTTGCAATTTGGGCATTCGGTCTCAAAAAGGTTCGCCATCACTGATCTATGGCTACCAATCTTGATTCTCCCTGATCTGATTGCAAATGCCTTAGCAGACCAGGTGCTCGGGAGCAGCAGCAGCAGCAGCAGCAGCAGAAGGCCGTTGCTTTCCCATCCTGTACATGAGCTCCCAAAGACACCTGGTGGGTTACTGCGACTAGCAGAGTGCTGGACTAGATGGGCTCTGGTCTGATCCAGCAGACTCTTTCTTATGTTCTTAACTAGGTGAAACAAATAATGGTGGGAATTTATTTATTTAGAATATTTATTAGCCACCTTTCTACGATGCATAACTCAAGGAGACTTCTGATATAAATAAAATTATTACAAATCCCCCCCTTAAAAGATCACAGTTTTAAAATTTTAGGACTGCCAATAAACCCCTCTCCCAAAATTAGTCAGACATAGTCCTAAGTCAGCTTGAAAATGAGGGGCCCCTGTTGCACCCCTTGGGGGAGATTATCTCATAATTATAAGGCTGCCACCAAAAAGACCCTCTCTCAATGTGCTCACCAGACGAGCTTCTTTGATTAGTGAGACAATCAGGAGGGACCCTCGCTGTGATCTTAATTTTCGGATAGGAACGTATCAGAGACGATGGTCTTTCAGACACCCTGGTCCCAAGCCATGTCAGGCTTTAAAGGTAAAAACCAACACCAAAGACAAGACCAAAACGTGAATCAGGTATGTTAGAAATAACCTCCCTTTCCCTGTCTTCCTGTCCCTCTTAGATTCAGTGTGCGAGTTAACACCACCGATCTCTTTCACGTGGACCTGCGCTACTGGAGCACGTTGCGAGCCAAAGATTCTCACCGGGGCCCTCGGGAGCGTGCTTTCCATTCAGCCACAGTCATTGGCAACTACATGGTAGTGTACGGTGAGTGCCGTTGTGTTGACTTAACATAGAGTCTGGCTCAGAAAGAAGGGAAACATCTTGCTGTGTATCAGAGGCGTAGCTGGGCCAAACTGTGCCCGGTGTGCAGACTATATTTTCCACTCCCCATGCCCCGCTGCGGTGCCCCCCCCCCCCCGTAGCGCCTCCCCTTCCCACACTTACCTTAGTTCCTTTCCTTTTCCTAGAATTTTTTCAGGCTGACAAGAAGGCCTATTCACAGTTCAGGCTTAAAAACAGCCTGATGGGAACTATACTTCCCAGGAGACCTTGTGAGCCCCAAGGTCTCCTGGGAACTGTAATTCCTCAGGCTGTTTTTAGCCTGTACTGTGAACAGGCGTTTTTTTTCAGCTTGAAAAAGTTCTAGGAAAAGGAAAGGAACTAAGGTAAGTGTGGGAAGGGGGGTGAGGGGACGCCGTGGGGGTGGGGGGTGGGGGTGAGGGGCCTGGGGAAAGGGAAGGGGGAATTTTGCGCCCCCCATGTGACCCAAAACCGTGCACCCGGTACATGGGGCCCCCCGGTCCCCTGGTAGCCCTGCCTCTGCTGTATTTCAAGGCCTACTTTTTAATCAATTAAAGGTTGCTGCCTTTACCTCCTGACCCAGCTCCTGCACGTTTAACCAGCAGTCAAATGTGTGGCGACTCGGTGACGTTTCTCTTTCCTTTGTCTGTGTCTAAGAGTGATTGATGCTTGCTGTTATTTCATCATAATGTCTATTATGCACAGGTACAGGGGCAGTGAATCAAAGCGGTAAGCATAGCCTAAGCAAGAGATTGGTAGATTAATATTTGGCAGCATTTGCATTTCCTTCCCAGTTTCCTGGTTCTTTTCTCCACTAGGATAAGGTGACCAGATGGTCACCTTTGTGAACCGACCGGGAGAAAGCAGCACGTGCGATGCCCAGCACGCAGGTTAGCCGTTACTGCCTTCTGGGGCTTGCCGTCACAGGGCGGGAAACGGCAAGCCCCAGAAGGCAGTGCGCTCCTGCGGCCGCGTGCGCATGCGCATGCGAATGGCAAAGGCGAATGGCAAAGGCTCACCCCCAATGGACAGAGGCACCTTCAGCTCCCGGGCTGCTCCCCCCGCGGACAATTTGTCCCGCGTCCTGCGGGTTATTTCAATTGTCCTGATTTTTGGGAGGCTGCCACACTGCCTTGCGCCCCAGAAGGCAGTGTGGCAGCCTCCCAAAAATCGGGACAATTGAAATAACCCGCGGGACGTGGGACAAATTGTTTGAAGGCGGGACTGTCCCGCCAAAAGCGGGACGTCTGGTCAGCCTGCACTAGGAGAACAAACCAGAGGCCAGGAATGAGACAGGAACAAGAGCTTAGAAGTTGCTGGGTATTTTGCAGAGCTGTCTTCACGCTGTTCTTTTCCCTCTTCTCCTCCAGGGGGGAATGTGCACATCCATTACCACGAGGAGAAATGCTACGAGGACGAAATCTTCTTCTACCACCTGGGCTGCCATCAGTGGGTCTCCAGCCATGAACTGGCACACCAGATCTCCCAAGGTGAGGGAACTATCTGATTTCAGGAAGCACGATCCTTGCAGGTGCTCTAGTTTACACCAGGATCTTTAGCAGTTCTGGAAATTCAGCGGCTCTTGGGTCACTCTGTTCCATCTAGGGCAGGACTTCTGCTTGCTCTGAGCAAGGGAGAAGTTCCTAAAAGTTCAAGAAGTGATTTAAGGGGCCACTAAATATAAAACTGCTAAATATCAAAAACATATATGTATTCCTTACAAATTAAAACATCTGCACTTGTAAAAAGGCCCATCATAGCCTACCTTGTACATACAATATCACAATGACAGTAGACAGAAGGGTTCTATGTGACACTTTTTGGACCTTATAAGGTAAGCTATTACGAGCCTTTTACCGTATATACTCATGTATAAGTCGAATTTTTCAGCACATTTTTAATGCTGAAAAAGCTCCCCTCGACTTATATGCGGATCATAAAATTTTTTTTTGTGTTTTTACTTTGCTGGCCAGCAGGGGGTGCAGTCTTTATGCTAGCGGCACCAAAATTTCAGGGTACCCTCGGAAGACACTCCTGATGATACCAGCCAAGTTTGGTAATGTTTGGTTCAGGGGGTCCAAAGTTATGGACCCCCAAAGGAGGTGCCCCATTCCCCATTGTTTTCAATGGGAGCTATTAGTAGATGAGGCTACCCTTTTGAGGGTCCATAACTTTGGACCCTCTGAACCAAACTTCACCAAACTTGTCTGGTCTCATCAGGAGAGTCGCTTTATGATACCAGCCAGGTTTGGTGACGTTTGGGTCAGGGGATCCAAAGTTATTGATCCCCAAAAGGGTGCCCCATCCCCCATTGTTTACAATGGAAGCTAATAGTAGATTTTCCATTTCTGATAATATCCCTCTTAAAATCTAAGTTGGGTTACATTTGGACATACAGATGATGATGAGGAATCCAGTTTTGAAGGATTTTAACTCCTGTGTTTTAGCTTGGTTGCTGATTGAGCTAAGGTTTTTGTACTTTTAAAGTTACTGTTGAGACCATATTGTTCTTGTTGACCCTCTTTTCCACTTACAGAGCCAGTTTACTGTTTTTCTTTGAAATAAATATTCAAAAACATTTAACCTACTGATGCCTCAATTGATGTAATTTTATTGATATCTATTTTTATTTTTGAAATTTACCAGCAGCTGCTGCATTTCCCACCCTCGACTTATACGCGAGTCAATAAGTTTTCCCAGTGTTTTGTGGTAAAATTAAGCGCCTCGACTTATATGTGGGTTGACTTATACACGAGTATATACGGTACAAGTGTAGATGATTTCAGTTTATAAGAAATACATATGTACTTTTAATATTTAGCAGTTTGATATTTAGTGGCCCCCTAAACAATTTCTTGACCTTTTAGGCACTTAATTCTAGTTTTGTAGGGTTAAGTTTGTTCCCCTCTTTTGTTTCTGTGAAGGGAGAAGTTCCACAGGTGCAGCTACTTCCATCACAGGGAAAGCAAAAGTTGCACCTGTTGAACAGTTCTCTTGAGGCCTGGTGCTGGCAGCCTTGAACCCTGTTGGTTGCCTCCAACCTCTTCTCTCTCTCTCTCTTTCCCCCAGAGCGCGTGGCCAAGGTTCAAGCCCAGGCACGAGGCCGGTACTCCCATATAGCGGCTGTGATGAACGGGACGGTGCTTCTTGTTGCCGGAGGCTACAGTGGGGTGCCGCGGGGCGACTTGTTGGCTTACAAGGTGCCCACCTTTGTCTTCCAGGTGCCGTCTCTGATGGTAAGAGACACCTCTTCTCCACCCTCCCTTCCCTCGCCCACTTGTGTGTCTGGGAGTCAGAGCTAGTCATCTGGGCCAAGGATCCCCAACCTGGTGCCCATGGGCACGATGGTGCCTGCTGACACCTTTTTGGTGCCAACCAAGTGGTTTTAGAAAGTGGGTGGAGCCTGGTGGGGGATTTGCCCAGCAGATCTTCTGATTGGTTCCTGGAGGTTTGATTGGCTGTGCGGATTTTAAAAAGTGTTGCTTTGTAGCAGCTGCCACAAGAATCTCAACTGCCTGACAGAACATAAGCTGTGGCAGCTATTTGGGGGTAGCCACTTCGTGCCTGAGTTCACTAGGACGAGTCAGGATTCCAAAGGCAAACTCTATGCTGGGGATAATTAGGAAAGGAATTGAGAATAAAACTGCAAAGATTGTCATGCCCTTATATAAAGCAGTGGTGCGACCGCACTTGGAGTACTGTGTTCAGTTCTGGTCGCCACATCTCAAAAAGGATATTGAGGAGATAGAAAAAGTGCAGAGAAGGGCAACAAGGATGATTGAGGGACTGGAGCACCTTCCTTATGAGGAGAGGCTGCAGCATTTGGGACTCTTTAGTTTGGAGAGGAGACGTCTGAGGGGGGATATGATTGAAGTCTATAAAATTATGCATGGAGTAGAAAATGTTGACAGAGAGAAATTTTTCTCTCTTTCTCACAATACTAGAACCAGGGGGCATCCATTGAAAGTGCTGGGGGGAAGAATTAGGACTAATAAAAGGAAACACTTCTTCACACAATGTGTGATTGGTGTTTGGAATATGCTGCCACAGGAGGTGGTGATGGCCACTAACCTGGATAGCTTTAAAAGTGGCTTGGACAGATTTATGGAGAAGTCGATTTATGGCTATCAGTCTTGATCCTCTTTGATCTGAGATTGCAAAAGCCTTACCAGTCCAGGTGCTCGGGAGCAACAGCCGCAGAAGGCCATTGCTTTCACCTCCTGCAGGTGAGCTCCCAAAGGCACCTGGTGGGCCACTGCGAGTAGCAGAGAGCTGGACTAGATGGACTCTGGTCTGATCCAGCTGGCTTGTTCTTATGTTCTTGTGTTCAAAGGTGCCTGTCGGCTCAAAAGGATTGGCGATTCCTGACCGGGACTTTCACTGCAATGGCTGCTGATCTTACTGGGACTGTGAAACCATAATACATCCCAGTCAGAAATGCCAAAACACTTAAAAAAAAAAAGTAAAGTAAAAGACTCAATCAAAAGTAACTTTAACACCGTTAATGTATTGGCTGTATCTGGACAATAGGAACAACAAGAACAGTAATAACACATCAAGAATGTGAACAGAACGACGAAGGAAGGAGTCATAATAATAAAAACAGTGAGAAATAGCTGATGTGGGTTTTCCAGGCTGTGTGGGCGTGGTCCGGTAGTTTTAGCTCCTAACGTTTTGCTGGCATCTATGGCAAAATGGCAGATGCCAACCATAAGTGTGGCCAAAATATTAGCAGCTAAAACTACCAGACCACGACCACCCAGCCCAGTAAACCCACAACAGCCAGTTTGATCCATGCTGTGAAAGCCTTCCACACAGAGGTGGGATCCAGCAGGTTCTCACAGGTTCCCAAGAGTAGGTTACTAATTATTTGTGTGTGCCGAGAGGGGGTTACTAATTGGTGATTTTGCCACGTGATTTTTGCCTTAGTTACACCCCTCCTCTCTGCAGTAGCGCGCAGAGCGTGAAGCAGTCTAGCAGGAGGTGCACCGGCGTGCGTTGCAGCCTGCGCCTGCGTGCATTCGTTTCCCGCCCAAGGACCTGCGCAGCGGCTGCGTCCTTGCCACAGCCCCACCCAGGAATGCCCCACCCCGGAATGCCCAGCCACGCCCCCGTCATGCCCCACCCAGCCCCATTGGCGCTACACCACAGTTTGAATCCCACCACCATGGGAACCTGTTACTAAAATTTTTGGATCCCTTCCACAATACAATAATAAGTGGGGGTCCAAAATAGGTCTACCTGGATTGGTGAGCATTTATGTACTTATATCATATTACATTTGGATAGTGAGCAAAATATTTCAAACACTCTGGAACTGACTAGTTAATAAACCAAGATAATACTTAATAAACCAGGATGAATTTCAGAGAGCTTTTGTGAATTTGCTGCTGAAAGTTTCCAGCGAATTTTTTAAAAAATCAACAAAGTTGTTTTAAATCCTTGCGGGAATGTGGGTTAGCCACTTTGTGTAGGCCTGTGTGAGAGACCAAATTAACATTTATGTATTTGTTTTTTCAATCCCGTGTAATATCATTCCCCTAATGGAGGCTTCCGCAGTATTGAAATGGCTGCAGTTAGGGGAAAAACACACACCGCACAAATTCACGATACATGATGGTAGAAAACTGGCCGACCCCTGCACAGAAGACAAAACCGCAGGGACTCTCACAAGCATGCGAAAAACCAGTCCTGAAGCCTAGGGATTTGCACTGTGGCAGGCTGTGGTGGATCTGTCGTGCAGCTGTGCTTCAGCTGTGCACCAGCGTAAATGGCCCTTGCACCAGCATATCATAGAGGTCATGCAGTGATGGGATCCAAAAATTTTAGTAACAGGTTCCCATGGTGGTGGGATTCAAACAGTGGCATAGTGCCAATGGGACTGGGCGGGGCACAACGGGGGCATGGCCAGGCATTCTGGGGGCGGGGCATTTCTGGGCGGGGCTGTGGCAAGGACGCAGCCATAGCGCTAGTCCTTGGGCGGGAAACGAATGCATGCAGGCGCAGGCTGCCACGCACGCCAGTGCACCTCCTGCTAGACTGCTTCAAGTTCTGCGCGCTACTGCTGAGAGGAGGGGCGTAACTAAGGCAAAAATCACGTGGCAAAATCACCCATTAGTAACCCCCTCTCAGCACACACAAATAATTAGTAACCTACTCTTGGGAATCTGTGAGAACCTGCTGGATCCCACCTATGAGGTCATGCCATTCCCTATATAGCCTTTCAGATTGAATGTGTTTTGGGAGGCACAGAACGTCAAGACTGGCTGAGAATCTGTATAAAGGTGGGGAAAGAGGAGTTAAAGCACACAAGGGCTCGATGGAGACATGGAAAATTCTGGAGGGGGATATTTTGAGGGGGAGGCTCCCGTACTCCTTCCTTTCCCAACATTCCTTGCAGCAGGGGCATCAAACTCATTTGTTACGAGGGTCGGATATGACATCAGAATGACCTGGTTGGGCCGGGCTGCCTCGGCTGGCCCCTGAACAGCACTGGGGCAGGGCCAGAGCGAGAGGGAACTGTGTGCAGGGCACACGTGCACCCTGCGCCCTTGCCGCGCCCCCCCTACGCCTTGGAACGGCCATGCCCTCGCACCGGCGCTATGTGTGTATCGTGCACCCCCTGTCCCCTTGGCGCTACGATACTGCACTGGGGGAAGGGTATTCCTGGATTGGCAGGCCTGCAGCGGGGTGGAGTGGCTACCTGGAGGGGCCTCATCAGTCATGCGAGCCAGTTGAGGCAGCCCCCCGTTCCCCCAGCTGGCTCACGGGCCTGATAAGCCCACTCAAGGGGCCGCATGTTTGACCCTCCTGCCTTACAGGTCTCACTTGTGTCACTAATAATGACAGATTCCCTGAGCAACAGCCCAGGTGGCAAGGAGCACCTAAGAAAACTTGGGCAACTCTTGCTAGACCTAGGTAACATCAGAGGTGGGTCCCAATGAGCATCCTGGAGCGGGGGGATGCCCCACCTTGGTGCCACCACTGGGAAGGCCCTGACACGCATCGCTGCCTAAGAAAAGGAGGGCAAAGCTCAGGCCAGGCATACCTTATCCCAGCTGCTGGGTGTCGTCATGGAAAAGGGCAAGTGGAACTTCGAGCTGATCTTGCAGGGGTCTGCAACCTGCGGCTCTCCAGATGTCCATGGACTACAATTCCCATCAGCCCCTGCCAGCATAGAGCCTCTATCCCGTGTGCTTTCAGTAGGCTGGGCTACAGGAGGCCTTTCCAGACCTATGTTACCAAGCTGTCTTTCCCCCATTCCTTTCTCTTCTCCTGTCCCCAGTACCATCTGGATTACTGTTCCATGTACAGAGAGAAAACCACCTGCGCCAAGGATCCAGAATGCGCTTGGTGCATGAACGTCTGCCAGAGCACCCAGCCCCGCAGCGTTGTGAGTGGTCCTGTGGGGCGCAGGGTGGGGTGGGAGGGGCTGGCATTTCCACAAATGGGTTGCGGGCAGTTGGATCCTCTTGTTCAATGCAGCAGCCTGGCGAAGGGGTCCCAAATCAGACCCCGACAGTCAAGAAATGACTTGTTGAAACCTCCCTAAGGGGTAATGCAGCAGATACCAAGAATTACAGTTTAGTCAGCAACAAACAGGATAAGCCAGGGGTGGGCAATTATTTTTTCCATGGGGCCGCATAAGAAACAGAAAATATTGTGGAGGGCCGGGCCAAAAGGCAGGGGGGCGAGGCGCTTTTGAAAGCCCCGCAGAAGCCGGCAGCCAAGGCAACCGGCTTCTGCGGGGCTTTCAAAGACACCTCGCTCCCCAGCACAGCAGGGGGGGCAGTCAGGGTCATCCGGCGGGCCGGATGTGGCCCGCGGGCCGTATAATGCCCAGGTCTGGGATAAGCAGAGAAGAAGAGTTCGGAGTGATACCCCCTTTTCTCAACCACGAAGAGGGTCAAGGTGGCTTCCAATCTCCTTTCCCTTCCTCTCCCCACAACAGACACCTTTTGAGGTAGGTGGGGCTGAGAGAGTTCTGAAGAACTGTGACTAGCCCAAGGTCACCCAGCAGGCTTCATGTGCAGGAGCAGGGAAACAAATCCACCAAATAAAAGTCCACTGCTCATATGGAGAAGCAGGGGGGTCAAGTCCAGCTCTCCAGATTAGAGTCCACCACTCTTAACTGCTGCATCGTGCCAGCTCTCAGAGTAGGTTATATGCAAAACATGTGTGTGATGTTTGCAGGTTGCAGAATCCTTTTATTTGGAGCAGAATTTCTGTATTTAAAGAGTGGCGTAGTGGCTAAGAGCAGGTGCACTCTGATCTGGAGGAACCGGGTTTGATTCCCAGCTCTGCCGCCTGCGCTGTGGAGGCTTATCTGGGGAATTCGGATTAGCCTGTGCACTCCCACACACACCAGCTGGGTGACCTTGGGCTAGTCACAGCTTTTCGGAGCTCTCTCAGCCCCACCCACCTCACAGGGTGTTTGTTGTGAGGGGGGAAGGGCAAGGAGATTGTCAGCCCCTTTGAGTCTCCTACAGGAGAGAAAGGGGGGAGATAAATCCAAACTCTTCTTCTCTTCTTCTTCTTCTAAAGGGTCTTGATAACAGCAGGGCACGCGGAAGCGTTGGTTGGGCTCTTTCAATGTATTTCTCTCAGGATCTTACCTAGATGTGACCTGAATGTAACCTAAGATTGAATGTCTGTAACCAGTTTTGATATATGTAACCTCTGCCACCTATGCATTCTTTCCTTGACCTGAGTGAGTGAGTGAGTGAGTTAGTTACCGTATATACTCGCGTATAAGCCGAGTTTTTCAGCCCTGTTTTAAGGCTGAAAAATGCCCCCTCGGCTTATACACGAGTCACTGCATACCAGCCGGCTCTTCCGGCCTCTGCCAAGGCTGGGGGCTTGGCCGGGACGACCTCCCTGCGACTGCACAAGCCGCTTGTTGCTGCCCTCCTGGGAGGGTGAAGGGGAACCCTGGCTGGAGGCAGAAGGAGCTCCTTATTTGGGCAGTGACTCCCCCTGATGTCATTGCCCAAATAAGGAGCTCCCTCCACCTCCCCGCAGGGTTTGAGGAAGCCCAGGCAGCAGGGAGCTCCTTATTTGGGCAATGGGGAGGTGGGGGGAGCTCCTTATTTGGGCAGTGACTCCCCCTGATGTCATTGCCCAAATAAGGAGCTCCCTCCACCTCCTGGCTGGGTTTGAGGAAGCCCAGGCATGCAGGGGAGGCTCCTGTTGGGCAATAAGAGGGAGGTGGGGGGGAGCTCCTTGGCCCCATTTGGGCAGTGACTCCCCCTGATGTCATTGGTACCAAAATAAGGAGACTCCCTCCACACCTCCCTAGCTAGGGTTTGAGGGAGGCCCAGGCAGCGAGGGAGAGGTGGAGGGAGCTCCTTATTTGGGCAATGACATCGGGGGAGTCACTGCCCAAATAAGGAGCTCCCTCTGCCTCCCGGCTTCCCACCTTCGGCTTATAAGTGAGTAAATACGTTTTTGCAGGTTTTGGTAGTAAAATTAGGTGCCTCGGCTTATACCTGAGTCGGCTTATACACGAGTTTATACGGTGCTTAGTTAGTTTATATCCCTCCCCAACAGGGCTCAGGGTGGCAAACAACACAATTTTCACCTGCCTCTTAGGGTGTCTGTTGTAAGGAGAGGAAGGGAAGGAGTTTGTAGGTCCCCTTGAGATGCCTTATGGTTGAGAAAAGCGGGGCATAACTCCAAACTCTTCTTCTGTGCTGTAGAAACTAGCTGATGTGAACGCTCTCAGTTTCGCCTACCTCACAGGGTGTCTGTTGTGGGAAGAGG